>NC_140978.1:31013500-31058500 GCF_056783735.1 Eptatretus burgeri | reverse complement strand
GCTGCTGAACGAGACAGCAACCACACTCTAAGGCGACATATAACCTGATGTCAATAGTTATTCAAGCGGTGGCAGGAAGGACTAGAGGTACGTACTCTCGCCTCAAAGCTGTCTCATGTGGGTTTCAAACCTAACCCAGCTATAAACTGTCATCCTGGTGTTTCACAGGCAGAGTGATTCATCAATGTGTGTGCAATCCCTAAGATGGACGTTAAACTGGAATTCCATCTGCCGGCATTCATTGGTAGATGTTTAAGATATCCCACGATGTCTTCGTGAAGAGTAGGCAAGCTATCATCGGCACCCTGAACAAATTACAAATTCCTGCCCTAATCAGCAGAGGGCACTGCATCAGTGGCACAGCCACACCCTCAGACAATGATGCTACTCCTCAGCCTTGTGATGCAAATGAAATAATAATAATGGATATTCAAGAAGATCAGACCACTTGCTATCAACAGATGAGTTCGGAATTTGTAAGTTGTTCAGTGCCAGCGATAACTCAGCTACATTTCAAAAAGACACCGTGTATCCTTAAATTCCACCAAAGACCAATGTGCTGGCAGATGGGGCAACAATTTAACGTCCATCCGAAGGACTGCACCCACAATGATGCCAAACCATACCTGTAAATCATTAGGATGCTCAATTACAGTAAGGTCAAGATTCTAAACCAGGCTAGATAAGTTATGCCTGGTGTTGGCTTAATGGTTAGGGGTGGTGGGCTTTGGATTGTAGGGTCCTGAGTTAAAATCCTGCTCATCTGTTGAATTAAAACCAGGTGGGGTTAACTCGGCCTATCATCCTTCCGAGGTCGGTAAAATGAGTGCCAACATGCTGGCATACTGTGTTGAAGTGGTGACCCGTCCAGGATTGTGCCCAACAGCCAAGGAGACTGCTTAAGCAGCACCAATGCTCTGCACAGAGTCTGGTCCCAATCTCCTCCTCCTCCTCCTCAATAAGTTGGATTTTTTTTGTATGCAGTTCATGCTTGTGGAAGAGCTACAACACTGAACGAGTCAGTATGCAACAGAACAAAAGGAACAGTAGACGAACACGAACAGCAGGGTTGATGGATAAAACAGAGGAAGACATGGACAAATAATGGAAGTAAGGAGGAGAGAGGGATAATGGAGGATGCACAGGGTGGAGAAGATGGATACAGTTGCAAACACTCAGGCAGGAGGAACTCGTTGTTTGGAAGGAGGTCGGCATTAGGGCGGTTAACCTGGGTAGAAAAGATCATCCTTTTGGATGGGGAGGGACGGGTGATCTGAGATGGTTGTGAACAGCTGTAAGTGCGTATACCTCGAAACTATCCTGCCAGTCCAAAAATATACAGATGACCTATGCAACATACACCAAGGCCTTAGAAGGTCCATTGTTCTTGGATCAATTGTCCACTCAAACTAAGTATCCTCTTTAAAGTATTTTATAAAATTGATCGAAGAGCACTTCACACAAATGTATTAGTTACACACTCACACAAGCACACACACACACACACACACACACACACACACACACACACACACACACACACACACACACACACACACCTCAATGTAAAGCTGCCTTCCAGTCAAGGGTCTTATACAGTCCAAAGCCAGCAATGCAGCCAATGGGCCAGTTGGACGTTGACCAATTGCAGCCCCGTATGCACCATTTTTTCTCCAAAGACCAAGGCTCATGGTCGAGCAAAGTTAAACTGACAGCAAGGTCGCAGGGCAACAATTTGGCACAATCAGCAAAGGAAAAATATCCAGGAAAAAAGAGGGAGGTTGAGATCGAAATGGAGATGGAGAAAAAAAATGGGGAGGAAACACTGAAACCAGCAAATAAGAGAATTTGAAAGAGAAATTAGACAAATAAAGAAATTAGACAAATAAAGAAATTAGACAAATAAATAAAATAAATAAAGACAAATAAAGACAAATAAGAGAAAAAGGGTCAATGGGGGTCACAGAGATTATGGGTCAGGATGAGAGATGACATGAAGTGGTTGTGCACTACATGTTTGAAGCCCTGGAGGGAAAAGTGGGATATCACAGCTCTGGAAGGCAATTTCTTAAACACGAGGAATAAAAGAGTTGGTGTGCAGTGTGCAGTCATCATGGATTTTGGAAGTTTAACCATGATGGGGTTTCTGAAAAAATGCATGCAACCTGAAATTGCTGGGGAGGGTCAGAGGACTGACATAGCAGAGGGAGCAATATCAGAGAAGAGGCAGTGAAAAAAAACAAACAAAAAAAAAAACAGAGCACCAACCTGCTTGGAATGTGAAAGCAACAGAACTTGTGCTTGGGGCTCATTGTGGGAGATTTCAATAATATTGAGAGCTTTAGATTTCATAGAATTCAGCAGAGACAGATGTGATACTTGAGCACAAGCCCATAATCAAGTGCAGTACTCCATTGAGTTTCAGCCAAAGGCCTTGTAGACTGTGAGTATGCTACCTTTGATTTTCCAAGGAAAGACTTTGAATGATGCCCAGAGGATCAGCAGAGAGTGTTGAAGCTGCAGTGAGCCGAGCAGTGGGATGGAGGTATGGTGTGATAGAATTTGGAGTCATCAGCAAATAGATTAAGAGGATTTTCCAGAGAATCAGAGATCACTTATGAAGATCAGGAATCGGACTGGGCCAAGAACACTGCATTGGGGCACCCAGGAATTGACAGGGAGAGGAGATGAAAGGATTCTGTTGAGTGCCACATATTAGCTATGAGAGTAGAGGAAGTCAGTACGCCATGTGTGGAGTTGGCCTTGTATGCCATAGACAGACAGTTTGGAGAGCAAGGCAGGATTCCAGACTGCATCAAAAGCACGAGTCTGTCCAGAGAGATGGCCATGATCCAATGCCTGACATTGAGGGCCTCCATCCATTGTTGGGTGAGTAGAAGCAGCATGTCCAAGGTGGAGTGACCTGGTTTGAAACCAAATCTGTGATCTAAGATGATGTTGTTGAAGAAAAGGAAGGATTTTATATCAACTGCAATGATGGTTTCCATGACCTTGCTGATGATTGTAAGTAAGCTGATATGCCTGAAGTTAAGGGTATCAGCTTTTGCACCTTTTTATGGAGTACAGCGATGTTGGCAGATTTCAAAGTAGATGGAAGATGACCTCGCACAAATGCTAGGATAAAACGGGTAGAGAGAGGATGTGCAAGAGCAGCAGAGCAGGCTTTTAGAACATGTGAGCTGATGCTGTCCGGTCCAGTAATGGAGTCAGAGTTGAGGATTGAAAGAATCTTCTCTACCTTCTCAGGTGCAAAAAATGCAGTCCAGAAGCATTTGGGTACGATAGGGAAGGATGGGTATTTTGAAGCAAACACAGAATTGAGGCATTCAACTTTCTCAAGAGCAGAGTCGGCTATGATACTATTTGTAGAGAGGGAAGGGATGGAAGGGGAGCATACACCAGAGACAGACTCAAAAAGGTGACTCCAGGTTTTAGAGGAGGGAGGCAAATTCGAAAGTTCATTCTTGAGGTTGGACAGTTGTTGTTTCCTGGCTCTCCTGAGAGTGGAAATACATTTGTTGTGGACTTTTTGGAATGCAGTGAGATTGCCTTCAGTCAGATGTTCCTTCCAGGAAGAGAAGGCAAGCTGCTTCAGTGCAATTGCCTCACCAGAGCATTCACGGAACCATGGGTGGGAAGAAGGGTAGGATCATTGAAGATGAGATGGGATGAATCTTTGCATGAGAGAGTGCAGGTTTTTGTGGAAGAATTCCCAGGCTGAGCTACTATTCAGGGGCAGTAGATATGAGAGACCAGTCCTGAAGAGAGATGGTTGCTTTCAGTCCCTGCCAATCTGCTTGAGTGAACTGCCAGACTTGCTGGCATTGAGGCAGTTCTCTGAAAATAGCATTATGCTCAACAATTATGCAAAACAATAACATATGTCCCTGAAATATAAACATAAACTCATGTTTTGAAGTTGACGGACGATCTAAAGTGTCAACTTTCACTTTCTCAAACTCATCGGGCTCATAATCATTCCGAACTCCAGAGGCTTTCTTGACCCATTTCATTGTCAGACTGCTGCATCGTTTCTTGCCTCTTTCCTCATGAAATGTTATTCTATGAGGTGCATCTGCATCACTTCCTGGATGCAATAAACTTTCTGCCTTTCAGCAAACTTCACAAGTGTGTCAAGACCTTTAACAGGCGTGTGTTCAATTACCAATCAGCTTGATATCGCTTGCCAAGCCAGCCATTCCTTATCAACCGTTTCACTGGATTTAAGCCACTTCGTGAGTGCTCTACAAGCTGATTGGTAATGGAACACACCCCTACATTAGCCCCAGTGATATTTTCAGTTGAAAAGTCTTCTTCTTCTGAGTCGCCCTCTTGTTGTTGTTCAACTTCTTCCTGGAGATTAACAACACTGTGGATGATTTCGGAGACAGTATTAACACGGGTCACTTGAACATCTCAGTCGACTTCAGACCACTCCTCAATTTCAGCTTCGGTCAAACTTTGAAGTGGATTCTCATCACTTTCTTGCTTCACCATACTGGTAGTTAGGGAATTTTAGCAAATTGTATTGACCATCTGTGAAAAAATTGCTTACCAAAAAATTTATTCACTAACGTATTCATCTCGGTGTCTACTAACACCTATCAATTAGTGCAAACCCAAATCCTTGTGGATAATTCTGGGGAGCCAATCAAAGTTCGGGTGCTCAGAGGGCCTGCGCAAAAAAAATCGGAAAAATTAACTTTTGCCAATATTGACTTGTGGGATGTCAAACTAGGGGTTTTTTGGGGTGCTGAATTGATTCCAACCATTAGATTTGAGGAAAAATGAATCCCTGGCCATAAAATATTGATCTGATACATTTTTAGATATCTCAGACTGTGTTTTGCGGTAATTTGGTTCAATTGATTCAGATTGTTGAAATTGTGCTGAAACCAGCATACAACATTTTGGAAACCACTGCTATATTGTTGGTTATACTTGTGCTCATGCTCAGTAGAATTATCTGTGTTAGCTGACGTTAGCTAAGAGCTTTTAGCTATAAAATTATTGTGTACCGGACAGAATAGAAGTTGAATATATTCAACGTAGAGTGGACTTATTGGGAGCAAGGCTGTATGTACAGCTGATGCATAAGCGACAGGAGAGTCCCATGTTCTAGGAAACTATCCAAGTTCACTTTGTATGGCAACCATGTAGTCAGGTTCTCAGACCATGAATGGTCCGGCACATGGACCGACATCACAATAGAAACCACACTCATGCGTGAGGAAAAATCCTCCAGTGGTCTAAACAGAGGCCGCTTTTGGAATGAGTCTTCTCATAAGTCTTGGGTTCAGACTCTGAACCACTTCTCGTTCATTCACCAAGAGCTAGAAAGAAGCATGGTCAAATGTGGGGTACCTGTCCACACCGACATTAAAAGAGCCCAAATGAAGAGAGATAATGATGCTGTCAACACCATAGTTGGGTGATTGGAGGAAGTCAACCCTTTCGATGCCACACGGGACAAGAAGACTCTGGTGTCCTTCTCAACTGGGTTCAGCAGCACTCCCGAAGACCAAGTCAACGCTGATCAAGCAGAAGAAGTTGGCAGAGCCAGACAGGCTAAGATGGATGGGGAAACTGTTGTGGATGCAATGGTAACCAAACACAAGGTCAAATCACTTGCAAGCCTCAGATCTGGACCCAATGTCAATGGCGAGAAGTTGGTCATTGACTCACTGAAGCAATGCAACCGCCTCATTGTCATCAGTGAGCGTGAAGTCAAGACCAAAGAAACTCTGCGCTTTGAGTTGACGCCAAAACCGATGTCTGTTTGACAAAAATCAAAAGTTGCGAAAGCCAGACAAGGCTGCCCTAGCAAGGTCCCTGAAGGCATGTGTGGCACCTGTCGAACAACCCCCCTGCATAAGCCTTGTGGTTGATGGTGAGTGGCTCCTGCACAATATCAAGTGGGAGGCTAACCTTACTTGGAAGGATGTTGCTGAGAGCTACCTCTGGTTTGTGAAGTCCATGGGGAGCCATTGCCTCCAGATAATGGTGGTCTTTGACGGATATGGCAGCTCCACCAAGGACCATGACCACTTGAGACGAACAAAGAATGCATGCTGTGACATTCAGATTCGTCTGGATCTCAAAATCATCATTGCAAGAGAAAAGTTCCTTGATAACAAGAACAACAAAGCCCAGCTCGTTCTGCTCTTTGCTGAGACATTTAGTAGGAATGGAGTCAGTGTATAGCAATGCTCCGATGATGCCGACACCTCCATCGTCCGCGCAGCTCGAGATGGGGCAAGAGAATCCCCTGTCGAGGTGAGGGCTGAGGACACAGACGTCCTGGTTATGCCGATTCATCATGTTGCAGACCATCCGATCTTCCTCACGACAGCCAAAGAAACATCTTACGATGTCGGAAAGATCAGGGAGGCCCTCCCAGAGATATACCGGAGGTATCTCATCTTCTTGCACAGCTTCTCTGGCTGCGATACAGTGTCTGCAATTTTTGGGTTTAGCAAACGAACTTTGCTAAGCAAGCTCTGCAAGACTGATGAAGCAGAGAGAGAGGGCAATGGACGTGTTTATGGATATCCGAGCTGAGAAAGGTGATATCATTAAAGCAGGCTGTGATCTTTTCATGCTCATGTTCCATGGGAAATCCTCCAAAGACTTGGACGACAAGATTCGACATCTTCAGCAAGCGAGCTGCTACTGGGAGCATAAAACCTGTGAAACTCCCCCCGACAACAGGATCTGCAGCACAGCACTCTCTCCGAGCTTACCTCCAGACTAGAGACTGGCTGATGCTGCAAGGTCCATCATTGGATGCCCGAGACTATGGATGGCAACTCACTGAGCAAGCATATGCACCAGTCCCTTCTACAGACCCCATTGCACCAGACTACCTCCTGATGTTTGCCAGATGCAACTGTGCGGGGGACTGCAGCTCACTCAGGTGCTGCTGTAAAAAGCAAGGAGTCAAGTGTATTTCTGCTTGCGGCATCTGTCATGGTAACTCTTGCCTGAACATAAACCAGCTGGATGACAAGAGGAGTGAGGAAGATACTGGGGAGTTTGATGAATAAGGTTGTAAAAGCTGACGAAGCAACATTTCCATTGAGCACAGTTCTGTTAAAAATGTCAATAAAATACATTTTATATGATCAAGGAGTATTTTTTTTCTCAAAAATAATGGTTGGAATCAATTCAGCACCCCAAAAAATCCCGAGTTAGACATCCCACAAGTCAATATTGGCAAAAGTTAATTTTCCGATTTTTTTCGCGCAGGCCCTCTGAGCACCCGAACTTTGATTGCCTCCCAATAATTTTCCACAAGGATTTGGGTTTGCACTAATTGATAGGTGTTAGTAGACACCGAGATGAATACGTTAGTGAATAATTTTTTTGGTAAGCAATTTTTTTCACAGATGGTCAATACAATTTGCTAAAATTCCCTAACTATGGAGATTTATTGGATCCTAATCTGCACACTTTTGTTCTTCTGAGATAGTTCTATTATAGCAAGCTGCCCTATCCCATTTCGCAGCTTGAAACAAGCCAGACAGCCTTCAAAAAAGGCACATTAATCAGTTAATCCCATCTGATCATAAAAAATACTTTACTTTCTCAATTTGAGATCGGTCCTCAGATTGACGCTTCCTCTGAACACTTCAGAACAAAGCATGACAAGGAAATACAAGGAAATCTAACACAGCTGGAGGCCATTCACCTCGTAATGCCTGTGCAAACAACATACTAATGTATCTACACAAGATCTAAGGAAGAAAATGCAAATAATAATAATAATTAATTATTCCTTTATTATTATTATTATTTTATTTTTTTACTTTTTATTTTTAAAGGTTTTGTAATTTTTGTAGATTTTTTTTGTATTTTATTAATTTATATTTTCTTTTTATTCTTCCCCACAGGGGAGGGGGAATGGGCTAAGTTCAAAACATACATCAACCACACAACACCCCTTGACAAGACCCCCACCAACAGCACTCGGTACACATGAACACAATCACCCATCAATGCTCAAACTACCTAAAAGTCTGATCAACATCCCTATACCCCTCCATCTCCATAACTTCCAGGTACTTATCTAATTCTAATTTAAACTTATTTACTTTTTCTGCTGCCACTACCTTTCCAGGGAAACCATTCCATGCATTAACAACTCTCCGAGTAAAAGTCCCCTGCCTTGCTACCGTCTTAACTCTCCTCTTCTTTACTCTGAGGCTATGGCTCCTGGTCCTATCACTGTCTACTCTGTTGAATAATTCATCTGCACTTATTTTATCTATACCTTTCATTATCTTAAACATCTCCATCATATCTCCTCATAACCACCTTCTTTCTAGTGTATAAACCCCTGTCTCCTTCAGCCGCCCCTCATAGCTGAGTCTAGCTTGGCCCGGAATCAATCTTGTAGCCGTGTGATGAACCCTTGCTATGCCATCTATGTCCTTCCTGAGTTGTGGTGACCAAAACTGCACACAATATCCTTGATGTGGCCCTCACTAAATTCCTGTACAATGTTAATACCACCTCTTTTGATTTATAAATGATCCCCCTCTGAATACAACCGAAAACCCTATTTGCTTTACCTTCAGCTGTTTGGCACTGTGCTGCCTGCTTACCTCCCGTAACTATTACCACCCCCAGATCCTTCTCCTGTGTGACACGCTCCAAAATTACCCCTT
Source organism: Eptatretus burgeri (assembly GCF_056783735.1). Taxonomy (NCBI): domain Eukaryota; kingdom Metazoa; phylum Chordata; class Myxini; order Myxiniformes; family Myxinidae; genus Eptatretus; species Eptatretus burgeri. Next base: position 31,049,810 of record NC_140978.1, on the reverse strand, counting down.
GCATCCTGTAATCTCTATTTTCATTGTTCTTTCCCATCCCAACTTGCTGAGGCTAAATTGCATCTGCCAATCTTTTGCCCAATCTACACAAGCATCCAAACTTTCCTGAATCTGATCACCACCCCCTCTGCTATCCACCTTATATCCAAGGTTTGTGTCATCCACAAATTTGGAAAGCTTACTCTTCACCCCACTATCCAAATTGTTGATGTAAATATTGAACAGCAATGGTCCGAGTACTGATCCCTGAGGTACCCCACTACTTACATCCTCCCACTCACAGCCACTCTTTGCTACCTTCCACTAAGCCAGTTTGCAATCCAATTAGCTACCTGACCAGCCATTCCACAAGCCCTCACTTTGGCACACAACCTCTGATGTGGTACCTTATCAAATGCTTTCTTAAAGTCTAGATATACTATGTCCACTGCCTTTCCATCATCCCCTCAATCAGATACTACTTCATAAAACTCTAAAAGATTTGTGAGACAGGAACTACCTTTGGTAAACTCATGCTCATTACCTTTAATTAGTTTGTATTTGTTTAAATGGTTCCTCATCTGGTCCTCAATAAATGTCTCCAACACCTTCCCCACAACTGAGGTAAAACAAATATCAAACAGGTCTATAGTTTCCCAATTTTTTCTCTGGATCCTTTCTTAAATAATGGAATTACATTTGCTACTCTCCAATCCTCCGGTACCTGTCCTGACTGCAGGGAACTATTGAAAATATCCGTTAACATCTCACTTACCTGCTCTACGCAGCCACCTCTCTCAATACTCTCGGGTGCATATTATCTGACCCCAGAGCCTGATCTTCTCTTAGATTACCTAGCTGTTCTTTTACTTCCTCCACGTCAACCTGAATCTACTGTAAAAGCTCTTCCTCACCTCCTTGACAGATACTCTCAGATATTGGCAATTCTCCTGACTGTTCTTGTGTAAAAGTTGAAGAAAAATACCTGTTTAATAAGCCTGCCATCTCACTTTCCTCATTAACCACTCTCCAGGTGTTATTCCTCAATGGGCCCATACTGGTCCCGACCTGTTCTTTTCCCCCGATATACCTAAAGAAAGCCTTGCTATTATATTTAATATTCTTAGCCATGTCCTTCTCATACTCTCTTTTGGCTTGGCGAGTAATTTTCTTAACTTGCCTCTGTATAATCTGATTGTGAAGTAAATCTAACTCCAGTCCTGTTATTTTAAACCTAATAAATACCTTCTGTTTCTCCTCTGTAGCGTTCCTTCATCACTGCTCAACCACCCTGGCCTCTTTCTGCTTCTAGTTTTACACAAAGAATTTATACAGAACTTTCTCTCGCTCTCCATCTTTAGCTTATGTGGAGCTGATCGAGCTGATCCACTGGACTGCAGACCTATCATTATATTTTCAATCATCAGCAAGGTCCTGGAATCCATCATCACAGTTGATATAAAATCCTTCCTTTTCTCCAACGGCCTCATCTCAGCTCACCATTTTGGCTTCAGAAAAGGTCACTCCACCTTGGACATGCAGCTTCTACTCATCAAACAATGGATGAAGACTCTCAAAGCCAGACATGAGATCAGGGCTGTTTCTCCAGACACATCTCGAGCTTTCAATGCAGTCTGGCATCCTGCCTCACTCTCCAAACTATCTGCCTATGTCATTCAAGGCCAACTCCACACTTAGATTACTGACTTCCTCGACTCCCGTAGACCATGTTTTGCTCTCAACAGAATCCTTTCACCTCCTCTCCCTGTTCCAGCTAGAGTGCTCAAAGGCAGTGTTCGGGCCCCATCCTTTTCCTGATCTTGAGAGATTATCACCCTGAATCTTTGGAAAATCCGCTTTATCGATTTGCTGATGGCTCCACCCTCTGCAATGACATCCCTCATTCTTTAGGTAGCCAGGCAGCAGCCTCTTCCCTCTCTTCAGACCTTGATGAAAATCACAAGATGGTCAAGCATTTGGAATATGTCTTTCAATCCTGTTCAATCAATCAATCCAAGTCCTGAGTCAATTGAATCAATCCTGAGAAATCACACAGTCTCACTCTATCACTTCGAAAGAACTGTCTGGCAAACCACAACCCCCCAGCCCATCTACATTCTTAACATATTGGGGAAGTTCAGTCACTCAAACTCCTGAGTCTCACTATTAGCCATGATTTTTCTTGGGCAAACCACATATCAAAGTTGGCCTCCAAAGCCAGTCGTCAACTGGGAAACCTCAGTCATACAAAGTCCGTCCTTGGCACACCTGAAATCCTATCCACCCACAAGGCCTTCATCCACAGCTTAATGGAGTACTGCCCTCCCTCCATCCCCTACCTCACACCTTGCTCAGCTTGATGGAGTGGAAACCAAGGCCTTCAACATCATTGGAATCTCTGGTGATGAAGTTGAGTTGACGGCCGATCACTTTCCCATTGCAGACAGGTCGGTGGTCTCTAAATCTTCCACTACCTCCTTTCCAGTCTTGCACATCTGGCCGCTGTTCGAGGCCTGAAGACCAACCCAGACCTATTTATCTCTAAACCTGATAAAGGGTCTGGAGTAGTTGTTATGAACAAACATAAATACTTGGAAAAGATGCTTAGGGTTCTGAACGATGAAACAAAGTTCAAGTGACCAGGCAATGTGGCTCATGACAACTGCACAGCTGCACTTGAACGGAAATTGCAAACACGTTCACTGCAATTGTGGAAAAACAAAGAACTCCCACATGAGGTACATGAGCAGATCCCGTCCACATGGTTCACAGCATCCTCGGATGTATGGGTCACCCAAAATACATAAATAAGGCATCCCACGACGTCCAATATTATGTATGATTGATTCTGCTCAACATAAACTCTCCAAGTGGTCGAGTGAATTATTGCAACCTGTTCTTGAGGAATTCTCCGAGTATGCAATCAAAGATTCGTTCACGTGTGCTAAAACCATGCGTGAATTGTAGCAGGACCAGAATGCTGTGACCATGTGCTCCTTTGACAAATCCAACCTGTTCACGAACGTTCCTCTCCAAGAAACCATCAACATATGTACGGCATCGCTGTTTCATAGCAACCTTGAACCACCATGTATCTCTAAAGCGGTCTTTGTGGAACTCACGAACGCAGCAACACGAGCAGTGGAGTTCAGCTTCAATGACAACATGTATACGCAAGTAGACAGAGTAGCGATGGGATCACCATTACGTCCACCGCTCGCAAACATTTTTGTCAACTTTCATGAGAAGCGTGTGTTCCATGAAATGAACATGAACATTAGACCTACGGTATACTACCGATATGAAGATGACATGTTTGTAATTTTCAATACTCTGACTGCCTACACTGACTTCCTCATACGTCTCAATGCTCTCCATCCTGCATTAAAGTTTACGTGTGAGACCGAGCAGTCAAATGTACTTCCCTTTCTAGATGTGTTGGTTGAGAAGACTGAGGATGGATTATTGATGACAATCGACCGCAAGGCTACGTTCACTGGGCAGTACACTCGGTGGTTCTCTTTTAGCTCAACATGCTAGAAGATTGCCCTCATGAATACCCTTGTTAATAGAGCATGGGCCATATGTTCACCCAGTCGACTTACTGCGGAAATTGAACGCATTAAAACCATTCCGTCCGGGACAACGGCTACCCTGTGCGACTCATCTGTGGGTTCATACAACACAAAACTCCGAATTGGTCTGAGGACACTACATTTGGACAAGAAAAGTGTCCTGTTTATCTTAAGCTGCCATGGAGAGGTAAAATCTCTCAAAAGTTTGAGCAACAGGTGAAACGGTCATTTTCACAATGTTACAACTCTGTTGCAACGAGAGTGATTTTTACCAACCACAAATTGCTCCCCTCAGTCCAGAAAGATGTGCTCCTTACCATAAAACTGAACAATGTTATTTATGAATTTCAGTGCCGGTGTGATGCCTGGTACGTAGGTTGCACATCACTCAGACTGGAGGATCGGATCAAGCAGCACATTCCATTGGCAATTTGGAACAACTTGGAGACTGGTTGTACACAACCATCCCGTACATGTTAGAACCCAACAAGAATGCCTGCTCAAAGTGATTCTGCAATTGGTCAGCACCTCCTGAACAATCCTGAATGTGCCCAGGACTATCACGCTGATTAGTTCCAGGTTGTGGCATGTGTGCGTACTGAAGCACATTTACGTGTTCTTGAAGCCACATTTATACACACACGAGCTCCTGTTTTTTTTGCAAACAAAAAGAGTATGTACAAACACTGCATCTGTTTTGACCTGAATCCATAGAAAAATGGGAGGTCATGGGTTCCTGAATCCTCGGTGCCTCAAGGCCATTATGTGTATGTTTGTGTCAGTAATAGTCCAAAGAACCAATCCCCAATGGTCTGAACAAATAAATTGTTTCATTTTGTGTCTGCACTTCCGGTATTCTTGTGTGTCTCCTGATGAGCTGCAAGATGAAAAGCTTCGACAATGTACGTTCTTTTTTCTGCTATTTAAAAAAAAGAAGCCTAAAGTTTGCCTCGTACCTAGAAAAAGCAGGGAAATATTGAAGCCAAAACCTGCATGGACAAGTTGAACATGATCATACAGAAAAAGCAACTCTGCCGAGGATTATGAATGGGTTATAATGTAAATCAGGCCAAAACACCCTGTACCTCCACGCAATGCTGATCCAACCACTTGCCCACCTGTGCGTTTTGCAATATATCGATGGGCCCCATAAGGCAGCGTAACATTTTTCACGAGCATACATCGCACGGAAGCTTCCATGGGAGGAAATGGATGAAGGTCGCTGAAGCTTCCCTGCAAAGATGATAGTTACATAATACAATACAGTTACAAAGCACACCTGCTCTCTTTGTGGAATGTACGGCCCTGGTCCTAAATGCTGGACATCTGGAGACTTACGCATAGCAAACAGCCTGTGAACATGAAACGGTTGTCTTTTTCAATGCTCCCTCGTGGATACATTAAGGAAGACTGGCTGCCTGGTCAAAGTGGTTTCCTCTCGGAAGGTGGCATGAACGAATCTAGCTGGCCACATAAGGCAGATGGTGGCATGCTCAGGGTTTCTCACAATTTACGGGTTCACCGTACTGCAGAAACAGCAGTTGTCGAATTTACAGCTTGTATTAAAAAAGTTAATCCGCTTGTGAAATGGCAGCTGTCTCTGATTAGGTAGGTGTAAATATCAAACAAACAAATAAACATCCTTCAACATATTTGCTTGTTTCTTACAGTGAATCCCATGCTAATGATGCATCTTTGACAAATAGTTTTGTGCAATAACCCTTATTTTTCATAAACGCTGAACAAATTGAGGGATGCGGCATGAAAACAGTTGTCTGGGGTTACATATGTAATACATTATTGAAAAGGGCCTTGTGCCGACGCCTCGGGTTGAGCAACTTTATTACTGCTATTTGTCAATTGTATTCTGAGTTTATGTTGTGTTTTGAATGGATAAGAAAGCGGTGAAAGCTTTTAGGCTATGAGCTGCAAATCGTCCTGCTAATCGAGTGGCTGTGAGAAGGAGATGATGATACATCAGGCTCTCAGGGCTGCAATCAGGAGCTTGCCTGCCAGGTGTTTGTTCATACGGCAAATGAGTAGATTTTCGACGCAATCTCGAGTCCCACTCGGGAGTTACCACTACTGGGTTCAAAAAGCAACATAGACCGAATTACTTGACCCCCTACCGGTGAATGGGTTCTCAGCAAAGCAGGTTGTGGTGGAACATGCCACCTTGTCTATATTTTTACTTGTGCTGTGGATTGATAAAATAGATTTACAACCGAGGTGGGTTTCAATAACGGTGAAGCATATTGCAAGAATCCCCAACAAGCCAATAAAGTTTTTTTTTTTTTTAGAGGGAAACTGTATTTCCTGTTCAACCAAATGGTGCGATGATTGCCTCCCAGTCCGGTCCCATGTGCACCAGATCTCAGCGATGCAGATTCTGAACTGCATCAACTTGCAGTCACAAACAGCGCACTGAATGCGGGAAACGTCAGCTCCCAACCTCAACATCTCCGAGTCGTGACAAACAACAACCACAATAGACACCAACTGCAATGAGCATTAATCACTCCCAGTAATGTTGTTTCCCAATCACGCTCATACCGACTCACTGGCAAGCTAGTTCCCAACCGCAATAAACATCATGTGTATCAAATCTCAGCCACATTGATTCCCAACAGTAATAATCCCCCACCACATAGCCCATCATTGCTCAAAAAATTGAAAGTTTTGGTGTTTGTGTCAATGATTGCTCCAACATAATTTTAACAAGTTATCCCACAATAATTCAATGTACTGCAAACTAATGAAGCCATCATCTAGGCTGAGAAGCAATTTGGTGTGTGTGTGTGTGTGTGTGTGTGTATGTGTGTGTGTGTGTTCTTTCCATATGGGGGTTTCAGAAAGCGGAACGGAGCCCTCCAGGTCTCAAAGTATCCACCTCCGTATGAGTGTGTGTTTGTGTATGTGCGCACGCGTGTGTGTACGTGCAAGTTGCTGTTGTCTGCTCACTCCACATGTGGGTGGGTTTCAGGAGGTGAAACATAGACCTACCATGTCTCAAAGTATCCACCTCCGTGGGTGTGTGTGTGTGTCGTTGATTGGTATCTACATATGTGGTTTCAAAAAGTGAAAAGCAGCCCTCCAGTTCTTAAAGTATTCATGCGTATCATGTGTATGTGTGTATTTACATATATATATATATATATATATATATATATATATATATATATATATATATATATATATATATATACATATATATATATATATATATATATATATATATATATATATATATATATATATATATATATATATATATTTTTTTTTTTCAAAGGCTCTTCTGCCTAAACAGTTGCATCAGCTCCACCTATTAGGCATGACCTTAGCAGAGCTACAGCGGCATACATCTCCGCAGAATTGTACTGCAGCCAATTCCAGGAAGAGAATTCAATTCTCAATTTTATCGATTAGTCTACCCCAGGAAGGAGACTATATAATAATGGAAGCATACGGGGTTGGGGGGGGAGTTATAACTATACAACAATCCAGAATGGTTTGCCCAAATTGCTCAGAGGTTGGGTGTGATGGGGGCTAAATGCTTCCTGATACTTAAATGTCATTTTCCTGACAATTTCACCCTTAATAATCCCACCCATAATCACATTTATTAATCGTATACATTATGTTGCTTGTTTAACATTCTCATCTGAACCGATGGCTGAAGTCGGTCTTCTATTTCACTAAAGAACTATTTTAATATACCGGTTGAGATTGGCCGAGAAATATAGCAAAAATGACGTTGTTGTTCAAACATTGATGAAGCCAACGAAGTGAACTCCACTAAGTTATAATCTCAGTGAGAATACTCAAAACTTCAGTAACCGGTTGTGTGGCAGCCAGGGAGGATGTTACACATGGACTATGATTCCCTTAATGAAGAGAATCATTATGGTAATGAGGAAGTTCAGAATATCAAGATCATTTGAATGTTTATTTGAGAAGCCTCCTGGTTGAACTGCTATGTTGAAATGAAAGCAATTTGCTACAATCACACCCTCAAACAGAAATCCGTCCTATTGTAGTTTGCGTAAGCGGTATTCTACGTTTGCCCAAGTTAGTAAAACAACTCATTGTGCCATCGTTGTTGGTAATGACATCCTTATTTCCAGTAAGGAAGAAGGTTCGGAATCTTTATCTGAATTTGGAAAATGTAGCCAATGTGGAAAAGAAAGCCTGGAAGACGGTTGCTCTCTTTTGTTTTATTCCTGGCTCACCCACTGGGCTGGCTACATTTTGCGGCCAATTATCCACAGTAGTCCAGCAACTCTTCATCCCCTGCCATATCTGCTGAGTGCCTCAGCTGGCATACATTTGAGTAAGACGCTGTGAGTTCTTTAACATCCACTAGAGCATGGTTATACTGCAAAAATCCAGGCTGACCGTCCATCTCCACTCCTTTGTTATTCTTTTCTCTCATTTTGTGGAATCACCTTCCCAATGATGTTCAATCTCACTCTTCTATCAAGAGCTTCAAGCATAAGACGCCTCCCGAGGCACCCACCGCATGGCCCCGCAGGACCCAACAAAGGCGGAAACGTATGTCTAATTGATGTGAGATTGAAAAAACAACGAAGCAGCTTGGAGAGCGCTCGCCAAGTGGCTTAGCATTCAAGCAAGCACTCCAATGAAACGGTTGATAAAGGGCTCCCTTGGTACGCAATTGGCAATCACCGACCCGTCAACCGACCCAGGAGCACACACCTCCCGGAGACGCCCGAAATGCCACGTATGTCTGAATTGGACAAGTGAACACTTTTCTCGGAGTAAGTACTGACTGCTTGTAAGTTCGATTCGGGAGATTCAATTTTGTAATTCGTTTTAGTTTAAGAGATACTCATGGCGAACGCATATGTGGAAATGAAATAAAACAACGAACGCTGACGTCTCCAGGCGTTTATAAGCATTGCAATGTTACCAGCGATTCGTAGCTACGATGAACAGCTTGTTCCAAGTTGTGGCCTGTTACAAATCAAGGTCAGGTTGAACAGGTCAAAAAACATGGTGGCTTCAGACCTCAGCGAGGTTACCCAGGAAACGCCTTAACACACCAGACAGCGAGGTGGCTGAGGATCGCCTGATGAAGGATATAATTAAATAAGGCCGTTAATTATCTTCAAAAGGGGTGTTTTAATTAACCCAAGCAACCAATTTCCACTCTTGCAATTCCTTGGAGTTTTCTTAGTATGCATGTAAAGTTTCAGGCTGATAGGTTTTATAGTTTTGGAGTTATGGAGGAGACACACACACACGACACGATGATGCTTTCAAAAATGTTTCGGCATGTTTGGCATGTTTGCCAACTCAGAAAAACACGAAACACATTTTGCTATTTATTGGTACCGTGCATATATATATATATATATATATATATATATATATATATATATATATATATATATATATATATATATATATATATATATATATAATGTGTTTACAAAATTAATGTTAATACTACTTACAAATGTAACTTTTAATTGTAACTCATGCAAACAAGAAATAAATTAATCTGCAGCGTATTTTTGGTTCGCAGGTGCCAGCAGTGACCACTATTTTCGTTGTGTCTGTGTGTCTGTGTGTCTGTCTGTTTGTGACTCTCTCCAGAGCATAACTCCGTAACGTTTGATGCGATCTTGATGAAACTTGGACACAAGCTCGATATCATGGTCTAGTCATGTCTTTTTGTATGAGGAGCGTCCCACGCCCCTTGTGGGCGGAGCCACGCCCACTTGAACTATTTATTTATTTTTATTTTTTTCTCGATTTTTTTCTCGCAATTTCATTTCCTAGAAGCTGTGCGTCATGTCCATAAGTACAACATATAAAAAATCCGATTTTATTTGGTCAATTTTGACAGAAGAGATAGGTTGTTACGGTAGGGCTTCCTCAAAAGCTTCCACAAACTCAATTGTACCTATCGTGGCATCGTTCAATAATGCCAGCGAACCATCGTCGCCTCCCGGCTTGTTGAATACAAAATTAAGGTTCACGGAAAATTGAAGTCACTGTGCACCTTCACAATCATTGTGACATTAAAATAGTGATCAGATACAAAAATCAATTTACTTTCCATGTAATGTAACCAGTACATGAAAGGACATAAAGTCATGCAAAGAGCGAAGACGAGTCGACATTTGTTTTGCAACCTGCAAGAATAGGAACACAAAGATGGTCAATTTGATTGAGAAAAATCCTTCTCCCTTGGAAGTTCATCACATATGCAGAAGTTAACTCAAGGGGAGGGAGAATTAGCAGATTAAACGGCTTAAACTAAACAAAATTTCATGGAACTTGCCTGCGTGCCATAAAGCCGGAATTGTAACGGAAATTAAACTGCCTCCCAAATAGAGATTATTAACATCAATAGGAGAAGCTAATTAGCACATCAGTGGCTGAACATTAGAAATAGAAAAAAGAATAAGGGGTTTATTCAGTGAACACATTCTAGTGCTGTAAACGTTATTATCTATAATCTATAACATTATACAAAAGGAGCTCGGTCTCGGTGTGCCTGCATCTGGACACCCCTGTCTGTGTCGATCCGACGGGCAACAATTGTCCTTTTGGGGATACCACTAATCAAGCCCAAACTGCAAGCAGTATGATACAGTTGAGTTCGGTGAGGATAGATGGGCCAGGTTCAATTTATATTAAAACAAAAACTCTTCCTCCTCCTTCTTCTTCACTTGTAATAATGGTGAGTCTCATTCAATGCAGTTTCTCGTATCGATTAAATGCTTGCTATATTCAATACTTTTTGTTTTTTCAACATTTCCATTTTATTCATATCGCCCTGTCGAACAGCATTTCCGATTAAGCACCGCCTTTTAAAGCATCACAAAGCAGGTCGCTCTACTTGCAACACAGGTCAGAAAAGGATACAAACAAAAAAGCAGCTGATATTAAATAATTTATTCGCATGATTTTTATTTTAAAGGATGAAAGTTAAGTTTTTTTTATTTTCTCTGGAAGCGACAGGTCTTACATTCTTAATAATAATAATAATAATAATAATAATAATAATAATAATAATAATAATACGCTTGTTTGTGTGTTCGTCCGTCCACCTGTCCGTCTGTCTGTAACATTCTATTCCACCCATTGGTTGGACAGTTCACCTTTCTCCACCCACACAATTTATATTTGGACAAAAATCATACAGTCACCATGTTGGTGCTTCCTGTGAAGTCAAATACATATTTTCAGAGCTTTCACGATTGTCATGCCCTCCCTATAAGTTTTTCCTTTAATGTAAAATGACCAAAGTGCCAGTTAATAGGATTTTGAGCCAATAGATGTCACTGGCCTTGTGAAGATCAGCCTCGGCGATCGAGGTAGCGGTCTGTTAACTTATACACCACCCAAATGACTCGGAGGCATTCTCTCAAGCAGATATTAAACCCATGTCATTATTAAAGGTCTTTGTCCAAGGTCATTATTTACTTATAATGATGTGTATCAGGAAGAAGATAATTGGTTTCAGGTCGCTTATTGCGACATCTTTTCCGCATATCTCGCGGAATTGCAATTTGGACAGGCCGCCATGACTGGACATGACTTGCTCATGGTCACATACAGTATCTTTTCTGCATATTTTGCAGAATTGTGAGTTAGACAGGGGACTATGATGGGTGGGGAGGGGGTTTGAAAGCTCAAAGTGAGTAGCAGATTGAGGTGTTAGGTTTGGGAGGGGAGGGTGAGGTCTTGGGGTTGGGTGAAGATGCGACAGAATTGGGAAGGGAGGTCGAGGCTTTGAGGTGGAGGGGATTGAGGACATTCGATAGGGGAGGTTGAAGGCTTGGAGTGGGGAAGGGATTGATGTCTTGGGGCTGGGAAGAGAAGGGTGAGGACTTGGGGTTTGAGTGGAGTAAGAGTTGAGGATTGCAGTAACATTTTGGTGGATTACTTGGAATTTCCACAGGTCTCTGCAAGTGTGCAGTATAAGATAGTGACTGACATGGAGGAAACGGACTTTTAATGGAGGGGCTACAGAATTGCTGATCAACTCTCATACCTTTATTGCTTCACAGATGTCTCACATTTTTCCATCAGTGCTGTGTTCCTCCACTAATCGATTAAGTTTTTCATTCAAGTACTTAAAACTTTTCCTTTTGTGAGAAAAATCGCTTACTGAACCCCCCCCCCCCCAAATCTGCTTGAAATTCGATGTGAAGAAGCCAATGATGTAATGACCTCAAAACAGACTCTGCACACAATGTCATGATGTTGAGTGCAAGGAGGAAACATGAAGTATTTCCATGAGTGGACAAAATGTCCCAAAAATCCAAATTATGCTTCGAGAGCAAACTCCTTCAGGACGTGAAAGAGGCAGCAATGACTGAAAATTTAAATACACAGTTGTGTCTGATTGTGAATCTGAAACAAATGCTTGACTCAAGCACAAAAGCAGGGGTAGTCTTCAATTTCTTTTGATGTCCTGCAGGTTATCTTTGTCCCAGAAGGGTACAGGCTGACAGAATGCTGGGAGCATGGCGTTCCTTCTTTCCATCATCTCAGAACTCAAAATCGCAGATCTGCAATGGAAGCTGTTCCCCAACCAAATCAGCATCGCTGTGCACAGTATGAATAATGATTTTTCTACAAGAGCCACACTCTGTATGAACTTTTTGCCTTGGGGTTGTGGTTTGAATGGCCATGTTAAACATGTACAATGGACCATTTTGTAACAAGGATGCATATTGCCTGACATCACCACAATATGAACCGTTTCATCTGAGGGTTTCGATTTTCCAACTTCACTGCAATATGTATCTTTCATGATGAGTCTCTGTTCTCCTAAATCGAAACAGTATGATATTTTATTAGAGAATGTGTTGTCCTAGATAAGCACAGTATTAACATTTTGTTGTTGTATATTGGCCTCGATCACGAGTCTGAACATTTTGTTTGGAGGGTGTGTCTGTTGTCCAGACAACATCACGACAGCATGAACTAGCGAGTTCATACAACACCTGATCCCACACAGTCTTGAGGAAAAAATGACATGGGAAGGGTCTGCGAGCAGCAAATTTGATTGGTTGAGATGAAGTAAAATGCGGTAATATTTTATCCAATTCGTGCTAAACGGAAGGTTTATTTATTTATTTATTTTAGTGCCAAAAAGGCAATTTCTGTTCCACAGTGTTCAAATATATAGTTCAATTGAAATAAAGGTAAGATGTCAAAGGTTGTCGAATTTTTTTTTTTCAAACGTTTACCGTTCTTGAAGCAACATCTTCTAAAATGCCTTATTTAACATCTTACATGTGTTCTTGTGCCTGCTGTTCGTTTCCTTTATGAAGTCCTTAAAAACAGTAAATTTCCTGTTTGGAATGATTTTCAATTTTGGATAACTGGTCATACAGGGAGACATAGTAAAAAAAAAAATATATATATATATATATATATATATATATATATATATATATATATATATATATATATATATATATATATATATATATATATATATATATACACACATATATATAATACAGGGAGACATAGTAAAAAAAAAATATATATATATATATATATATATATATATATATATATATATATATATATATATATATATATATATATATATAATCCTTATTACTCTCTGTACATGCACAATTGGAACAAGATTCTGTACAATTTGCCAAATTCAGAACCAAAGTAATGCTAAACTGTAGGTTCCGTTTTCCGACTCATGTTCAAAAGATAACATTCAATTAAAATTAGATGGTTCCTCGATCATAAACTGAGGTTTGAAGACAGATAGACAGACAGACAGAAAAAGTCTTTGGGTATTTATTTGTTACCAGAGTATCCATCACCCAAGAGCTCTCCACTCGGAGCCTATTGTCCAAGATCACGATGGCATGAACCGCTTGCTATGAAGGGTTAATTGTCGAAAATCACTGCAATATTATCTTGAGGCTGCACTTAAACAGCTTGCATGTTTGTTTGGCATTTGAACAATCAGGTATTTAGACAGACCAAACAAATACATGCATGCAATCGTGTAAGAATGCAAACACACGACGGACGTGTGATGCGACCTCATTAGCAGTGTTTCTCGCAGACGGCTTCCTGTGAAGAACAACTTTCACTAGGGTATGAAAAGATTAACGTTTTTATGTTTTGTTTCGTATCACCTTCGGCTACTGGACAGATTGAGTATGTAGGCCCACAAGTGTGTAATAGCCAAACGACAGTGATAGTGGTGCTCTGTATTTCATTAACCCAGCTGGCTGTGTCTAGGCTCTGACCTAAATTGGTCGATTTGTCAAAATGGTATATTCTGTGGTAGCACCTGATGCCTTCTGTACGTTTCCAATCTTCTGCCTTGAAATGTTTCCAAAATGCATGTCATAGCATTTTTACCGAGTACTCTCACTTTTGACTCGTGTGAATTAAAAATAAATCTTAAAAAAAAAAATTAAACCCAAATCTGTGTTAATATCAGCGTCGTACAGAATTAACGCTTTTTACATTATTGGGTTTGTCTCAAGAAGTTTTAGTGCGTTAGATAGTTAAGTTGGCCAACGAGAGGTGCCTTGAATCATTTCCGGTTCCAAGTCTCATTTCGACATTACAAATGTCTCGAAATAGATTTCATTGAAATGACTACAGTTCTGTCCATTAATGTGGAAAATTAGCCATTTGTCTGACTTGTGGTTTTACAAGTATATTCCTCGACAAGCATTGGAACTACCAAACGTCAATTAATGACATTTCACTCGTAATGACGTGAACTACCACAGTGTTTATGGATATATATGTGCATACAGCTTTATAATCACTGTGCTTATTTCTAGAGCCTTTCAGCCAATGCAACTGAGCAAATACAATGGTACATTTGCATCATGATGTTGTGATCAAAGACTTTGTGAGCCTCAATCATTTGTAATACATGTAATAAAGAGCAGCATCACCAGATTCTAAAAAAAACAGTGTTTAATGATACTGTAGCCACTCACACGAAGGTACATAGTTGGCAGTAGAGGCAAGTACACTTTGGGGGAAAACAAAACAAAACAGGCATTCGATGAACATTAATTTGTTACAATATTAATCTTGATGTGATTTATGTAGAAACTGTTCTGTGAGCCAGAGACAGTTTCGAAAAAGGGATATATGGCACAAGTCCTTGGATTTCCATTATTCTCCGAAGTACCGATGGACTATATATATATTTCATGATCAACAACTGGAAGACCTTCAGTGTCTAACTTCTCGGTCTCACCCTCAGCCACGACCTCTCCTGGGAGGATCACATATCAAAGTGGGCCACCAAAGACAGCTGCATGCAGACTTGGCTTTCTCTGTTACACCAAGTCCTTCCCAAGCAACTTTGATCTTCCAACAGCCGCCAAGGCTTTTGACCTTTATCCGGAGCTTGGACATATTTATCCACAGCTCAACGAAGTACAACTCCCCTATAGGGACCAGTATCTCCACTTCCCAAACAACTGTCCTTGATTCTCTGCAATCCAAAGCTCTCAATATCATTGGCACATTCCACGAAGAAGCATCTGCTTCTCTCCCATTAAAGACAGGTTAGAGGCCTCTGTTTTTTTCAACTGCCTGTCTTTCATTCAAGCTTACTCTTTAATGAGCTCTCAGATCCTCTCCAGCCCTCCCTGGAGAGGCATGTGTTATCTCAACAACCCCTTCCTTATGAAACTCCAAAATTGCAGGTGACTGCTCACTTCCACTCCTGTTCCTTTCGTCACTCATAGAATGGCATTGTTGAGTCTGTTAAATCATTCACAGGTTACAGTTGGTAGTGCATCACCATCTCAGGTCATCTTCCATCCCTACCTGTAATCTTCTCAACCTCCATTAACCACCCCCTCCCCCCCCTTCCCTCTCTCACAAATCCACCCATCTTACTTGCTGTTGCTTTTCTTCTCCCATCTTCTCTTCCTATTCATTCATTAAATTGCTTGTTGTGTCCATCTTTCACGACTGCCTCCCCCCCACCCCCACCGGTTGGACTCTTCATCACCCCACTCTTATCCAATATATATATTTTTTAAATACGTCTGGGAAGTGGATTGAAACTGAGTAAGCCCATCGTGATAGCAGAAGTTGAAAAGGCACTTCTTAATTTTCCAAGTTGTGCATTGATTTAGACAAAATTTATGAGCCTTGTTTGCGTTATTAAAGTATACACCTTTCTATGTGGACTGTATAAATAAATCAGAATGTTCACCGACCCTGAACTTGGCATCTGGGTAGTAGTAGTAGTAGTAATTACAAGTATGACCATGCATTAGCAAGCTGGATTGGTAGATATAATCAATGGTTTAATTGCATTTGAGGTACGCCAAGAGGCAAATTTAATTATTATGTGTGTATAATTCACGGCCTATGTACCTGGACATGGTTGAATAATGGTGTTACCATATCGGCTTCCTGGAACACGTTGCATACTGTGTGGTCGCAATTATGTCATCCAGGAGAATAAAATGCTATCGTCCGTTTCATAGCGAGCCATGAACTTGATGATGAATAACTGTAATGTTTCAATTCGGTGAAATAAAAGGGAACTTTATTCTGTTGATCGAATAATTTTACAAACTAGAGAGGTCATAAGAACATCTTACCTCACACAGTGTTAAGTATATAATTCAATTGAAATAAAATCATGATTTTAAAGGTCATATAAATTTTTGGGGGGAAATTTGGCACCATTGCTGTAGTCTTGTACACCACCTTGTATAACATGTCCATTTACTGCAAAACTGGAGGGTTTGGAAGCAATAAGAAGGGGATTCGTGCTCTACAGTGATCAAATACATAATTAAATTGAAACAAAATAAAGATTGTAAAGGTGGTATAAAAAAATTAATTCCAGAAGTTTACCGCTGTTGATGCAATGTCTATTACACCACCTTATCTAAACACGTGACATTAGTTATTTGTGCCTGTGGTTTGTGTCCTTTATGACATCCTTCAAAACAGTAAGTTTCCTGTTTGGAATGCTTTTCAATTTGGTTTTGACTACAAGGTAGGCAGACAGAGTATAAAAAAATATGTCTTGCATCCTCTACTTTTTCCATGCTTTGTGCCCCACAGGTTTCTGCAGGGCTGACGTGGTCCACCATCAACCCCATTCTGGTGAAACTACCTAAATTCAGGATCACTGCTCACTTCCACCGATTTGTTCCTCTCTTTTTTTTTTTTTGTCTGTGGAATCAACTTCCACATCCTCTTCAATCTCATTCTTCCCTCAAGCTATTCAAGACAGCTGTTCACCACCATCTCAGATCATGGCTAATCCTAAACCATGATCTTCTCTGCCCTCATTAACCCCACCAAATCACTCCCCCTTCCAATTTTCCAGTTTCCCCTCCTTGGAGTTTCCTTCTGTGTCCATTTTGTCCACCCAATGTATGCATGTTTTGCATCTTGTTTTTGTCTGTTACATCCTGATCCGTTCAGTGTACTAGCTCTTCCACGAGCCTTGACTACGTATACAAAAAAACACAGCAGAGCCAGAGCAACCCAAAGCAATCTCACTGCAAGTCCAATCAACAATACATCCAATGTACATCGCACACCGAGTCCTATGGGAATTTGTATGCGCAAGTAGAAAAAGGATGTGAAACATAAAAAGCAGGCCAAATGGCCAAATGCCATTGAGGCTGTGGCAGCACACATCTTCTAAGCTTCAGAACAGAGTTGCAACATAACAATGTCATTAAAGTACTTTTTACATGGGCACTTCTGGTGTTCTCAATCTGTGCTTCCCTTTCTCTAACAATCACAATTGCCATCACTGAAAGAACACCGAACGGTGCCAAGTCATTAGCAGCACTGCTGGCTGTATCACTTTCAAGGAAGCAAACACAACTGCATTCACTGCAGTGCAATGACGAGGTGTGTTTGGAAATGCAGTCGAGTGGATCACGTCAAGTGCACAGAGTGGAACGCACACACCGCATTACCCTTCACATCATAAGTCAACAGGATCTGTTAAACCTTAAATGAATCAAAACAACAAATGCATTTAGGTTGGATCATCAATTAAATACTGACTGCATTATCTGGTAGAACATTTATTATCATGTCATGTCATCTATAACTACAATCTTGCATGCAGCATTTATTACTCTGTCCTGCTTTATACTTGTCGGCCGGTGTCTTCCGAAGCAGTTTCCTCGGATCAATCCCGTTTTGATGAATATTCATGACCTCTCTGCATCTTTGGAAAAACCCTCTTTCACTTTCCAGACAATTCCTCTTTCTGCCAGATAGTTCCATGCCCTGAAGACAGAGGGCAACTGTATCACGGTCTGACGACCTGACAAAGAAACAAAATATGGAACAGAACAATCAATGAAGGCGAGTCTCTGACGACACAAAGATCATCCGGTTAATGTTCCAATTCGCTTCTCCAATCAACCCTGAGACAAGGTCGAGTCTTCGTATCTCCTTGGCTTTACAATCTGTCTTGGGCCGACGGTATCTCCAAACTTGGTTTTTCAAGGGATAGGTGACACCCAGGAATTTCTTATAGTGCTAAGGCAGTATGTACATCCACTTTGGCTGGTGTTGCTGCTGCTCAAATTTAACTCGCACAGGAAGTCAGTATAATCAAAAGGCATGCAGTAAGTAATTGGTATCTCTCAGCAGAAGGCTGAAAAAGTGTGTACCCCTCTCTTATCACAAACAAGTGTATGGTCTGAAGCCTTCATGTCGCAGTTCCAACGATAACATTTATTGTTCTACGACAGCAGGGACAGTTTAGAAGGATATGGAAAAAAGAATACAAAATTATTTCGAGTAATACTTCTCAAAGTATATAATATATATATATATATATATATATATATATATATATATATATATATATATATGTATATATATATATATATATATATATATATATATATATATATATATATATGGAAGAAGCAAACAAATAAAACAAACAAACAAAAACAACAAAACATGTTATAAAATATCCTTTTTCATCGTTTTACTTCATTTTACATCCTCTGACACTCACAAATAGACATGCAATATGATTGTGAAATACAACATGCTGTCTTAATTAAACAGCAAAGTGATGGGAGGCACGCCTGCCTCGTAATAATAAAACGTGCAATGTGGAAAATTTTGTTGGCATTCAAGTCTCACGATTATATAAGAAAAAACTAGAATGGCACTCGGGAGAGAAAATACATCTGCCAGGCTGAACAGTTTCCATTAAATTTCCAATTGATAGGACGGATCTGCATCCATACTTTAACTAAAATGGAATCAGCTTGTTCTGCTCACCTATCCCAAATCATCCACATCGTTTTCTCATAACTCGTCCACATAGTTTGAAATATCATGCTATATATAATTTTTAGCCACATCTCTCAATTGCGAAGAATCACTTTTAAAAAAAAAACGAGAATGGCACTCATAGAGCGCAGTCTTGTCTCGCACGCTCATTCTGAGCAAAAATACCATCGATAACTGAACACACTACCATTATGGCCCATATTCCCATATGATCCATGCACCCTATTATGTCACATCATTTTCATTATTCGTCAGCTTTATTGATTGATTATTAGGACATGTAACAACCACTTTTGTGCACATTAAGGTGAAATTGTGTGAAAGGTGAATATGAAAAAGAAATTCAAACTGTATTCCCCATTGCTGGTCGATCATGTGTATGAAGCTTCGCATCGATCTGTCAAGAATTTTTTTTACAAACCAATATGACCACCAGACCATGTGACTGATGACGTCATAAATTTAATTATTCACTCACATCAGGTGATAGATCAGATATTTGAAGTTTCAGATAAAGATTTTGATTTAACCAATAATGGCTGGAATACCACTTCACTGATGATGTAAACATTATCACCTTACTGTATAAACCCTAAAGGGAGTTGATATGACATATGCCAAGTTTCAATTTTTTTGATTGATCAGTTTTGGTGAAAAAGATGTCAATATTTTCCCCCTTAAATCCGATGGGGCTGCCATACAATGTTACCGATGACATTGGCATTATCAACAAAATATTTTCTATAGGGAGTCCCACCATGGGAAATTTCACATCGATCAGACAAGCGGTTACAGAGAAAAACATCTTTAAAGCAAATATATATATATAAACGCGGACACACACAATATTGTCTCGCATCCCCTTCAGGGAAAAACTCATTAAAAAAATTATCAGAATCGGATCTTCACCAAAATCGAATCAATTTGTCCTTGTGCACACCCAACCAGTCCACCAAATTTCATCTGAATCTGTCCATAACTTTTATAAGATATCCTGCACAGACAGACACATAGACAAACAATCATGGGTGAAAATATAACACCCGTCAAGCTTTGTTAGCAGAGATAACAATAATTCACACATTCACAAATATTTTTGCAATGCCCTTACATAGATAGTCTACGAAGTGTTATGAACAAGAAATCTGTAACGCTATTATAACCTGACCGCCAAGGACATCGTTATTGAAATATTTTTGGCAGAACACGAAGAGGCCATTCAGTGGACAGTGGCTCATGTGCAAACCTGCAAATAAGTTTCTCTGTAGGTTTATAAAGTCGTTTTATTCTCATTATCCCAATGCAAAATATTTTCCAAATGGCTGTTTATTTGTTTTGTTTACAAGAGTGAGGATTTTGGAATAGCACAACGTTGAACTGACAGTGGAGTGCCGGGGTACCAATTGGGTACAATCAGCAAGGGAATGAACAAATTGGAAAAAAAGAGAGATAGGAGGGAAGGAAACACTGAAAATAGCAAGAGGGTTGGGGTTGGAAGGGTGAAGAAATGGGGATAGTAAAAATTAGGGGTTAGCCTGGGAGATGACATAAGGTGGAGCACTGCCTTCTTGAAGCCCAGGAGGGAAGTACGAAAGAATGGCCTCTAGAAGGTGCCTTTGGCCTTTGTTGACCTCAAAAAGAATTGGTGGGTGAATTCAGTGACCTGAAATATTAATTCTGTTCAAATTTCAAGTCGATCGGAAGAAAATTGAAGATTTTACATGAAATATTATTCCTGTTCAAATTTCAAGTCGATAGGATGGAAATCGAGGAGTTTAGAAAGCTCAACTAAGTTGTTGACCTTTGACCTATGTTGACCTTAAAAATAATTGGTGGTTTAATTCAGTGACCTGATATGCAAATCCGGTTCAAATTTGGAGTTAATCAGATGAAAATTGAGTATTTTAGAAATTTGACAAAGTTGTTGAGCTTTGACCTATGTTGACCTTTTGACGTTAAAAACAAAAGGCTTCTTGCTTATGACAAACTCTACCATGTGGTGAAGTTTTGTGAAGATCGGTTTAAAATTGTGACCTGCAGATGATATACATTAAAAAAACGCAGACAAACAAACAAAACACAGACAAACAAACAAGAAAAAGAAATGTCATGCAAAGCATGGTACGTACTTGCAAAATCCAACCCTCCCCCTCTCCAAAGCTTGCCATGGATACATCAAATTGTCCATTTCTAGAAGAGTAAAATTGACAATCTTAATCAAAGCTCAGGTCAATCGGATGAAAATTGATTATTTTTCAGATTGAAATTGATGATTTTAGAAGTTTGACCTTGAGTTAACCTTTGACCTTTTGATTTCAAAAATAGTTTCCCAATTTGGTGACACAATATGCAAATCCTATTTAACTTTCAAGTCAATCAGATGAAAAAAGACGATTTTAGAAATCTAACCTCAATCAAGAGGCTTCTCCCTTGAGACTACCTCTCCAACTTAGTAAAGTTTCATGATGATGGGTTTAGAATTGTGACTTGTAGGCGACAAACAGACAGACAAACAGACAGAACAAGCCGGTAGGCGGTGATGGGTCGCCGAGCATGGAAACTGTAAGATATAGAGCAAAATGGATGTCATACAGCGGATAGGGAATCACCTTAAGATTATGAATATCAAATCTCATCCAGTTCCATCTACTGATAACTACTCGGTATCCATTTGAATGAAAAGTACTGAAAATGCGGTTTGAAATCAGAAATCCCCAAAGTTCGAGGGGGTGCTGTGGGTGAACAAAGATCTAAATCGAAAATCCGGCATGATCGTTTTTGCACAATGTACTCCAGACGATTAGTGTGAATTTTTATGACCATCCGACCATAACCCTAGGAGGAGGAGCATTTCGCGTGAAGGCACCTCCAGTTCTCGCATATTATCGATTTTTGCACTAATTGCACCTTTGATTTTGCACCTTTGACCCCTGACCTAAGCGAAATCGGTCAATATGTCCTGAGGCAAAGTTGTAGTACTCATTGAGTGCCATGAACCTGCAAAGTTTCATTTGTATCGATGCACTCACTTGGTCGCTAGGGGGACTTCAATTTTCGCCAATTTTCGCGCATACCCTAATTGTAGGGGGCGCTGCGGGTAAAGTATTCCATATATCACAAAAACCGGAATATATTTGTTGGAGCATCACCTGTAGATCATTCGTGCCAAATTTCATAACCCTACGTGGGATAATGGCTTTTGGAATTGATTTCACGTGAACGGTACCGATTTTGAAGGTTTTTCGGTTGTTGCTAGGGAACCAAAGCGTCCCAAGCAACCATCATAATTTACAAATTTACATAAAATTTACATAATTTTACATCATAATATGGGTCATAAGATGTACCTACCACCCGAGTTTGGTCAAAATCCACCCACGTTTACTACCAATTATGCTGATGACAAACGAACAAACATCCAAACAAACAGACAGAATTACTGACAATAAGGGTCACCTATTTCAGCAACCCAATAACAAAATTGACTGACCAATATACTTGAAAAATCTTTGATTTTGCAAGTAACAAACAGACAGAGACAAAAAAAACAAATAGACAGACAGAATAACACACAAGACCAACCAATGTACTTGAAAAATCTTCGATTTTCACAAGTAACAAACACAGGGGTGAAAACATAACCTACATCTACCTTCGGTGGTGGAGGTAATAAATAACAATGAAGCACAGATCTAGAATATGTAACCGATTCTTCAAACTTTAAATTTTCTACATTTACTATCAATTTCTTGTAAACATCAAAACGTGAGATGAGATAAGAGATTTTTTGTTGTTTATTTTTGTTGTTTCAAAATCTGATCACCTCACCCTCATTTATTTTTTAACCTTTTTTTTGCAAGCACAGATGGGTTTTGCGGCATGTCGACTGCTGGCTTTTGCAAAGGATCTTCCGTTTCACACCAACAAATGGAAAGTAGTGCATTTTGAAAAGACGAATCTCAGACACAACTACACCAGGCCAGGTAATGAGGTAGCTGCAACCATCAAAAGTATAACCTCTGAAAAAGATATTGGAGTGCTGTTTGAAGGAGAACCGATTCTTTCATTGACATAGTAGCTACAGCTAACAAGAAACTGGGAATCATAAAACGTGCATTTTCTCATCTTTGGATCAATAAGGACTTATCTACAAATCAATTGTTTGTCAACCCCTGAAATAGTGTGCATATGTTTGGCACCCCTTTTTGAAGAGAATGCTGTCAAACTGGAAAAAGTCCAGAGATGAGCTACTATACTAAGATCATACCAAGCTTCTCAACTAAATTATCATATAGCGACTTATCGTATATATTATCGTATATAAGCGTATCGCGACTCTTGCTCTCCCAACACTTTCCGACTGTAGACATGGAGCTGAAACAATCAAAATCCACAATCTACTCTGCCCTGACCTAGAGGGGTCATCTCCAGACACCTTCTTTACCCCAGAAGAGTATATAGAAGGACTATTGTGATCACAATTTCAAACTGAAGAAATGTAGGTTGAAGAAAAGAATTTGGCAAACTAGTTTCTCTCAGAAGATAGCCAACAATTGGAATTCACTCCCTTCATAAGTGGTCAACAAACCATAAATTAACCTCCTTAAGATGAGACTCATACATGCAATTGGAAACATAAATATTCTGGATTTGATTCAGACCCAAACCTTCGCAGCCCATTCTCAGCACTTGCAGCACATAGAACATTCAGATTCAGATGAAGAGGTGCCAATAAGCTCGGTATGCTTCACGACCAACTTCAAGGTGTGTTCAAGTGACATATCTTCGAAGCAGGGAAGCAGGGAATACATTGGAGAATTTGTGCAGCAATGCTACCTTTCCTCTTCCATTATTTTGTTTTTCTTTCTTTCTTCCATTCTTTCCTCTTTCCTTCCACGAGAGCTGTCAAACTTCCAGGACATTATGGTTCCCCCCCCCCAATTTCTTGACATCTGAAGCTCTGCCTGGAAGGAAAAGCATGAGGCACCATCTTAATAATCGCACGTTAATTTGATCCAAAATCCAACTGCACAAGGATTCCAGTGTCAGTTTCATTTACTGGCTCGTTGTACCCATGCTTTAATGTTATCTTCAGAGTGATTTAGCGCTTCATCCATGGACTGTATTTAAGAAACCCCACCCTCCGACCCTACCCCTCATTAAATGCATCTATGGTGCCAATGATGACAAAGGCTACAAATCTTTTCACGTGAAATGAGACATGGAAAGATATTAAAGAGAAGTCACAAAATTAACGTTGCAAACAAAAAATATTACAGTTTGTATTTATCACCATTATACTTGATTACTCAAAAATCACGTGATTGTTGGATGCAGAAATGACATGATGTGATGTTGTCTTGCAAAACAAAATTGCTTTGGCAACAGATTTAGCAGGAAAACTTTTTGCTTCGCGAAGCAACCTCAGTTGTTCAGCATGCCCAAGTCTCGTGTTAATTTCCTTCATAAAAAGCCTTAGTGCAGCCAAGTACGCACACATTTAAATGCAGTAACCATAATGAGATTGTTTGAAACACGGGCCAAGCCAAGGTAAACCGATAATTTTACAATCACAACGGTGCGAGCAGTCAATCAAAACCAGCGCTGGGTGATGCAATTTTCTCAGATGAAGAAATTATTTCTAAGAATCGGGTCTGAATCATCAAAATTTAATGAAACAGTAAGTGATTGAAAAAAGGTCAAAAAACGAGGGCATTCAGAAAGTTTTACAAATCAGGAATACCAAAACAGTTTTCAACTTTATTGCCTCTGTCACTGAAGGTGGATGGAGGTTATGTTTTCACCCCTATTCCTCTGTCTGTGAGCAGGATATTTCAAAAACTTATTGACAGATTCGGTCGAAACTTTGTGGACAGGTTTAGTGTGTCACAAGGACGAATTATTTCGATTTTGGTGAAGATCGAATCCAGATTCGAGAATTTTTCATTTTTTCAGTGATTCTTCTATACATATATATATATATATATATATATATATATATATATATATATATATAGTAAAATTATCACTGAAAAAAAATTAAAAATTCTCTATATATGTATGTGTGTGTGTGTGTATATATATATATATATATATATATATATATAAATATATATATATATATATATATATATATATATATATATATATATATATATAAATATATATATATATATATATAAATATATATATATATATATATATATATATATATATATATATATATATATATATATATATATATATATATATATATAAATATATATATATATATATATATATATATATATATATATATATATATATATACATATACATATATATATATATATATATATATATATATATATATATATATATATATATATATACATATATACATATATCATGATATTTCAAAAAAACGAGAGCCAAAAGCCAAAAACGATATATAGCATGACATTTCTGTTGAAGCTATGTCTGACGACGACATCCACCAAGGTGCATCTGCTGAGGCACCCCATTCTCGGTCGTGGCCATTAGTGTAAAACTCCCTCCCTTCTGGTCGATCAATCCCACATTGTGGTTTGCGCAAGTTGAAATGCAGTTCCTGACCAGGCAGGTCACCACCCAGGATATATGCTTCACCTGTGTTGTTGGATCTCCCTAGCCAGAAATTGCGCAAGAAGTGAGGGACCTCCTAATTGCTCCTCCAGTCTCAAATCGTAAAACTAAACTTAAGGCTGGGCTCATCAGGCATACCTCAGCTTCAGAGCAAAATCGACTACACCAACCACTCATATCTGAAAAGCTTGATAGAAAACCCTTTCAGTTTTTGCAAAGGATGGGAAATCTGCTTGGGGACAATACATTGGAGAATACCATCTTAAAACAGCAGTTTCTCCAGAGACTTCGTACTAACGTCCAACTTATCTTGGCCTCAACTAAGGAGGCTGTCGACATCGAACAACTGACTAACCTTGCCAACAAGATCATGGATGTCTCTTCTCATTCGTCCTCCACTACACACATAGGAGCCATTTCAAAACCTCAACAGCAACTTGCACCTCAACCGACCTAATATGCGCCTTGTCTACCCATGTTGAGGACTTGATCAGACAGGGACAAGCTCTCATGACAACTACAGGTGGAAAGAGAGAGGAGTAGAAGCCAAGGATGTGGTCCATATAGAAGTCAATCAAGAGGACACAATTCCAGCTCAAGCACCCACCAACATGCTGAATGGATGTGTTGGTACCAATGGAAGCATGAAGAAAAGGCTTACAAATGCATCAGCACATGCTCATACAAGTCCCACCCTTCCAAGCAGGGAAACTCTAATGCCAGCGATCAGTGGCAACAAGAAAGCCTGGCAGTGACACATCGAGTCGCTTATTGTACCTAACCAAAAAAGCAACAGGTATCAGGTATTTAGTGGATACTGGTGCTGAAGTGCACCATATGTTGTGGTCAGGACAGACTCCTCATGGAGCAATGCACTATGTGTTGTGGTCAGGGCAGGCTCCTCATCGAGCAGTGCACCATATGTTGTGGTCAGGACAGGCTCCTCATTGAGCAATGGACCATGTGTTGTGGTCAGGACAAGCTCATCATAGAGCAATGCACCATGTGTTGTGGTCAGGGCAGGCTCCTCATAGAGCAGTGCACGTAGTCAGGGCGTACTCTTCATGAGGAAAGACAAGCATGTCTGAAACTGCTGGCACAGGTCATGTGTAACTGTTCATCTGTTTTTCTTGATATATTTCTGAGCATCAACAGATGTTCCTTCAACACAAATGCAATGAAATAGAATTTCAAGAAAATGCAAATTAAGTGAAATGCTCATGGGGGTGTGGGCAGTGTCTGGGTGAAATTATAAAAATTTCAAAAATAATGCGAACACTTGTTACCACCGAATTATATATGAATATTTCTGCCTATGGAGTGTGACCATTTGAATTCAAAGCAACGAAATGCAATATGCAATTGCATACGACCCATAGAATTCCAATAAACTCAATTATTTATAACTGTGTCAAAAATTAACAAATAATATTTTTCATCAATTATAAAACGTCATGATAACTTTCAACCGATTTTTTAAAAGTTAAAACGGTGAATTCTGTTGCAGCAAAATCTCGTGGGAAAGCGAGTCTGTGAATGCACTAATTGGGAACAAAAGCTTAGCATAGGCCTAGTTAGCACATGGACAAATGCACGGCCTAATTGTTACATCCATCACAACTATTGGCTTTGCTTGCTGAAGGCCACCGATTCCCTTTTCTGACCTCTCCGACATTATCTCTTATCCCATATTGGATCCCAAGTCATATTCATCAAATTGAAAGCACCTAAGAATGAACATGACAATTGAATGAATGTCTAGAAATGGTGTGAACATGCGATTGACAAGAATTGTTGAGCAAAAGCGAATGACCAAAGCTCCTGCACATACAGAAAAGCAGAGATTCCACGTTTTGGATTACTAATGGTGAAATGCCGAATTACTGGATCTGCTTTAATCCAAGGGGATTTTCAATAGTGTGCCCATCATTCCAAAATTCCAATTTCACAAGAGA
Organism: Eptatretus burgeri; assembly: GCF_056783735.1. Classification (NCBI taxonomy): domain Eukaryota; kingdom Metazoa; phylum Chordata; class Myxini; order Myxiniformes; family Myxinidae; genus Eptatretus; species Eptatretus burgeri. The sequence goes on along the minus strand of NC_140978.1, from coordinate 31,022,392 downwards.
ACTCAACTGGTTGAGTTTTTTTCACAAGTTTGACACTTCTTTGATCCTTCCTTGTTAAGCTTTCGCACTTCTAGCACGCAGCCAGATTGGAGTCAAAATGAGTTGAGAAACAGCAAGTCCAGAGACTGAGAGAATGAAAATGTAAGCTTACACTTGCCGGCATCACCGATAAGCGATTGATCACGAATGCCACTTATGAATTATAGGAGTTTAAAAAAAAAAATAGGGTGAGCTGTGTTATTGCTATCAAATGACTGAAAAAAAAAACAAAAAAAACAACAACACTCAAAAGAATCGCTTTGCGGAGATTTTCTTGCTCGCAAATTTCTTCATTTCTTGCTCTTGAAATGCAAATTTCATTTGAGTCATTTTTTTTTCAACGTGTGTTGCTGTGACTGCAAAAAATCATTGGTATCTCTCACGATGAGTTTTTGGGTTTCTCATTCTCTCAGTGCAGGCAGGTCGGTGGTCTTTCTGTCTTCCACTGTCTCCTCTCCAGCCCCCCTTGCTCTGTCTGAGATATGCCACCCCACCCCCATATTTCTGCAGGGCGCTCAAGGTCTGCCAGCAACCCCCTTCAGGCAAAACTACCAAAATCAAGAATCACTGCTCACCTTCACTCTTTCATTCCTCTTTTTTCCTGCCTTAATAATTAATTATTCAAAATATTTTTTCTTCGAGCTCCTCCATGAGCATCGACACTGAATACAAGACTAGAGAGTTCACAGAACACCTTACCCCACGCAGCCTTGAGCAAAAATACGTGGGAATGGTCTTTTCAACTCTTGCTTTACGTTTCTGAGCATGATCCACGTCAACTTTGTTGGTAAACTTTGTATAACAGGCACAATTATAACAATACGAAGCTGATGGGACAAACAGAACAGTCCAGAGCTGAACCTTCTGGTGCACAACTGTGTCTGTGGAAGTCCTCCTGCAGTTGGGTTACTTTTTTCAGGAGGTTGTTGGCAGGATTTGCACTCCGGCCACAGTAAAACATGCTTCATGCCGGAAAACACACAAATGTGAAGAAACCTGAAAACCCACTCTGTGGGAGTACCGATTGTGCTGCTGCCCTCTGCAGGGCAACTCACCAGATGAGGGGATTTGGGAAAAGCTTTCAGGACCACCATTCCTTCATGATGGGAGGAAAACTACGGGGTAAACCTCGAGGGACAGATTGCGGTGGTGTGTGGCGGAGTGGTGCTGAGGTGTCACCCACCAGATGGCGGTCTCCTTGGGTTAACCTGAGGTGGTCCCTTCGGGTGTGTGCCTGGAATGTCCCATCTCAAAGGGAGGATCTGATATAATCTGAGGTCAAGTGTTTGGACATCGGGTCAGCACTCTTTGAGATTCAGAGACTGGATAGTGGCGAGATCATGGTAAGTGGTTACACCGACTATTGGTGTGGGCACTCTGATGGTTACCATGGCCAAGGAGTTGCTCTAGCTGTGACCAATAAGCTGACTCCAATGATAATTGAGGTAAGACCAGTGAACAAGCGTCAAATGAGACGAAGGTTTCGTCACTCCTTGGGTATCGTTTCTCTGGTCTCTGTAGGTATGCATCGACTGAGGTGAGTAATCTCACTATCAAGGAGCATTCTCTGCCGCGCTCGAGTCTGTGGTTGATCAGTGCCCCAGGCGAGACACTTCTCGTCTTGAGGGATTTCAATGCATCGACTGGAACTGATAGGGATGGTTATGAGATGTGTGTTGGTCCCCATGGTTCTGGAACTGTGAATCAGAATTGCACTTGGTTCCTTGACTTTGCAAGTAGTCATGGACTTAAGGTGGCTGGTTCATGGATTCAGCACCCACAGGCTCATCATTGGACTTGCTATTCCAACGCTGGTGGTGTGGTAAAGGAGATTGACCATGTGCTCATTGGAGGATGATCCAGAACTGCAGGGTTTACCGCAATGCTCAGTTCCTCAATACTGACTACAGGCTTGTTGAAGCAACTCTGAAGTTGCAGATTAAATCTGGGAGAATAGTACCGTCCCAGCCGATGCTGGATGTTGGCAAGCTCAAGGATGATATGGTAGCTAAGGAGTTTGTGAACAGGCTGAGTAAGGATTTGGGGGTCTGGGTGCTTTGGGAAATCCTGAAGTGTTGTGGAGTGCCTTAGGACCACTGTCCTTGATGTTGCCAGTGGATGTCTTGGAACTCGCTGTTGGGCAAAGATGAAATTTGTCTCTCAAGGGACTCTGAATATCATTGGCCAGAGTCGCAGGGCCAGGCTGAATGGCAGAGCTGAGCTGTTCAGGGAGCTGAGGCGTAAAACTGTATGTGCGCCAAGGGTGGACAAGGAGGACGATGTGCGAGGAATCTGTGAGGGGGTGGAGCATCACCTGTGGTCAAATGATTGATGTCCAGCTTACAGGGGAATTCGCGCATTGCATTCCTACAAGCCTGTCCCTCAGTGTACTGCAGTTAGAGCAGAGAGTGGTGGACTCGTGACAAAGGAGTCTGAAGTGAAGGCCCGCTGGGCCGGTGACTTTTTGAGCGGCTGTACCAGGCTGATCCACCAGCAGTCAAGATGGATGTTAGGGGTGTTACTATCCATATTTCTGAACCTCCAATCAACTGTGATCCACCTTTGCTTGTGGAAACACAGAATGCGGTGAACCGGTTGAAATGGGGTTAAGCTCCTGGGATCTGTGGCATTCATGCTGAACTTCTCAATGCTGATGGAAATGCTGTACTTGTGTCATTGCATGCAGTGGTGTCTGCTGAAACGCAACTGACTGAAAGAGAGGCCTTATTTTCCCTCTTTGGAAAGGGAAGGGTGATCACCAGAACTGCAACAACTGCTGAGGGATGATGCTGCTCTCAGTGCTGGGCAAGGTCTTTGCTCAGATAATTAGTGATAGGGTTCGCCACCATGTGCTTGAGCACCAGAATCCAGAGCAGTCAGGCTTTACACCAAAGAGGTCAAAGATTGACCATATCCTTGCTCTTCGTTTCCTCACCGAACAGAGGCGAGAGTTTCCGCAGGAGCTGCTTGCAGCCTATGTTGATCTCTGCAAAGTATTCAATTCAATGAATAGGGATGCAATCTGGAGGATTCTTGGTCTTCGTGGAGTACCACCAAAACTGATCAATCTGATGTCTGAATTATACTCTGGTACTGAGGGTGCTGTGGGATGTGGTGATAACATCTGCGACATATTTCTAGTTGTTCCTGGAGTTTGTCAGGAGTGTGTCATGGCCCCCACACTTTTCAGTGCTTGTATGGACTGGATTCTGGAGAGGATGTCGGAGAGATCAAACTGCGGCCCATCATTTGGCAATGTCAAGATCTCTGACCTTGCTTTCGCAGATGATGCAGACATCTTTGCGGAGACTGGATATCCTTTTGGGGGCCCGAGAGGTACTGAATGAGGAGTCGGAGCTGCTGGGATTATGGGTTTCCTGGGTCAAAACTAAGATCCAGGCTATGAATGACATCTTGGATGCTGCTGACTGTCCAATGACTTGGAATTTGACCCGGGATCTGAGATGGAGACATAATTCCTTTGGTAGCAGGTCTCTTTGGAGAATCCTTGGCTATTACTGGTCAGACTGTGTCCAACGATCAGTTGCTGAGAGAGACTCAAATGAGATTTGTTATCTGCATAGTCCATGAGCATCAGCTGTGGCTGTGTGGACATGTGACTCATTTTCCTGATGCTGATTCTGTTCACCAGATTCTCTCAACGAGGGAGCATCGTGAGTGAGGAGGCCATTCGGCCAACCAAGTTCCTCGTGGTTGCAACACGTTGATCAGCATCTCAAGGAGATGAGGATGGACCAGGCATCTGCCTGGGGGGATGGGAAGACAGAGGCTCCTGGAGTGCAGGCGGAAAGTGGACGGAGCGACGCGCTGCTCTGGCGCATGCTTGCATACCTGACCTGACCTTCGAGGATAAACAGACGATTTTGGAATGATCTTTGGTAAAAAGATGCACTTAAACAAACAGATATTTTGGATGAAGTTAGCTCTGTGGTTGAATGGCTAGGCCCATTTTGTCTGAATCTCGCAGTTATTCCAACCTCATCGCGTGGAAAATTTGATTGATTGAGATGGCATAACAATTTGCACAAGTACTGCTAAACTCATGGTTTTAGGAAGCGCAATGTGATTTATGTTCCACAGTTTTCAAGTATAAAATTCAACTGAAGTGAGATTTAAAAAAATTAAAGGTTGGAGAAAAAAACAAAACAGATCATTGAATCACAAGGTTACCGCCGATAATGCACCGTCTTTTACACCACCTTCTTTAACATGATGAATTAGTTATTCATGCCTGTTGTTTGTGTCCTTCATGACATCACCAAAAAGAGTGTTTCCTGTTTGAAATGATTTTCAATTTTGTTTGACTGCCAAACAGGCAGACAGACAGACTGAAGCAATTCCTTTACCGTGCATGTACATGCACACTCGGGAGGAGATTCCATACAATTTGCCAAATTCAGAGCTAAAGTACAGCAAAACTGCAGGTTTGTGTTCCCATTCATGTTCTCCAGTGCTCAAAATATAAATTGAAACTAAGTAGATCCTCGATCACATACCGACATCTGTCAAACAGACAGAGTGAACCAATTGCTTCACCCTGGTTTGCACTACCCACAGTGGGGTTAAAAAAAAAAGAAGAAAAAAAAAGAAGATAAAACATTAACATCCAGCAAAGGCAGTAAGCCTGTAGTTATCCCAGAAAGCGTCATCTACAAAATTAATTGCCATCACAAGGCAGAACTTCAGGTTGTGTTGTTTTTCGTGAGTGTGCACAGTTTTCTGGCCTCTGTCAGAACTTCGTTGAAAGCCAAGTATACCCTTCTGCATCTGTCTTGACTAACTGTTGTCATTTGTTCCCTGTTAACTGTGTCATGGCTCCATAACCGCGTCATATTATACGTACTTACTTGGCCCTTTTGTACCAATTTCCAGTTTGTGTTTGTCTTAGCCTCACCAAGGCTGTGTGTGTTCTCTTAACTCTTCGACCTTATGATCTCCTTCCTTCTCTCTGCCTCTCCTTTGCTTTCCTGTCATTCATCTTTCTTTTACTACTCACAACCTATATTAAATTACAATTTAAAATGGAGCATCTCCCTTGATTGTCCTTTCCAAATGCTTTTCCAATTCAGCTTCTTCTTCCCTCCTATTCTGTTTTGTTCCTGGATCGCTCACAGAACCGCACGTGATGTCTCTTTGCATTTAGGCCATGCAACTTTGCTTTGAACCACCAATCCCTCAACTCTGGTCACAATGCTTGTCTTAATTTTGCTGAACTTGGAGTCGAGATAAGAAACCAAGTTTGCAGAGGGAGCTCATGAGTTTTAACCACTTCATGTCTGTGTACCCTCAACCCCTCAAAATATTTATCCGAACCACCCAAGTCCCTTATCCACCCCATCAGATACTATGCCTCCCCTTCCCAAAAGTGTGGACCACCAATATTAATAATAATAATAATGATAATACCATTCCTTTCGTGCCATAAAGGTGCATAGGGCTGCCAAGGCAGTTTCGTTGGCAAGGAGTACAGTTCTGGACAGTTTGTCACTCCAACACAGGTTAACCTGAATGGTTATTCTCCCAGTACACTAGTACTCATTTTGCTGGCCTCGGAAGGATGACAGGCTAAGTCAACCACACCTGGTGTTAATTCAACAGTCAACAGGGCCTTGAACTCAGGACTCTAATACGCCAAGCCAGTCACCTTAACTGCTAAGCCAACACCAGGCTTACCACCAATATTAGAGGTCCCTAATTACTGATCTCTCCATTGAAGTTACCGCTGCAGTTACATACATTGTATGCAGATAGAAAATTACAATTACAAACAGAAGTGTCCCTTTCACATATGAGGTCCCCTTTCTCCTTGGCTATTCTCACTTTCTTTTTGATCACCCCCCCATGACCCCCACCCACTTACCCTTCTCAGAATAGTGTACGAGAGAGAATGACAATTATTTTATATATAACCCGAATATGGATCAACACATAACCAGCCGTCTAAACTCTATTCCTCATTTGTGGTGACATTACCTGCCATCATCCCTGTTGGCTGTGAGTTGGCTCTGCAACAACCAGCACCAATGCAGCGACCAAGTCCTACTGCAATTCCATGGGGCTTACCCAATCTGTGAGCTTTCCAACATGCATTGCTGCCAACAGCAAGTTCTCCCTTCTGAACGTGGTAATGAAGAACCTTCCATCCAACCTCTCCTGTTATTGTCAATTGTCAAAAGCCCACGTTTCTTTGGCTAATGTTGGAGAGCCACCTCAACACCGCAAAACATAGCATATTCATACAGGCCAACCAGCAGGTCCTGCAATCTGCTTTCTCAAAAAAGAATTCAGCTTTAATTTCTACTGCACTGATTTTGATTACATGTGCAAATCTCACTCTCCCTTCTCTCTCTTTGGGCTACTTCAGGTTTCTTTGTCCCGGCGTCTTTGTCAGTCCCAGACACAACCCTCATCCATTTTATCACCCTGTTATATTGCTACAATGTGCCTTCTTTGAAAACCTTAAACAAGAGAGATAGAGATAGAGCGAAAACGAACCAGTAACTGGAAAATGGGCCACAGCTGATTACCTCCCTCCCTTCGTTTGCTCTTCATCAGTCGCAGATTGTTTCCAGAAAGGATTTTATTCGCACATCTAACAGGTGTTTCTTTTCAAACTTCATTTATTCCAGAGTTTGTTTCTTCATAAACCGTGTTCTTTGTGGTTATTTTTAATTCGCCCTTCTGCCCAGCTGCAGGTAAAAGGTGCGAGTTTTGCAGCTCATTAAGCAATCATGGCAGGTTTCACACCTGTTATGTAGATTTTGAAAGTGTAACGGCAAAGCAGACTTTTGTGTTCTGCCGAAGGGGATCCTCATGGAAGATATTGTTATGGCAGTTAGAAGTAGTATTGGCTTTGAGAATGTGAGAGTTGTGTCTCACATGAACCAGATCTGTTATTATTTCCCAGGTGATTGTTTTGCCCATGATGTGATGAGGTCAGGGCTAACCACTCAAGGTATACACTGTAATGGTCACAGCAGAAAGATACTACTATGACTAAAGTCGCCGCTTCAAATGCTCTTCCCTTCCTTCCTCATGATATGCTTCCTAAAGCGGCGTCTCGATTTGATGCAACTTATTCCCACCATGATCGTGCAAAACATGTTATGAGTTTTAGACAGCAATTATTCATGGTTTTGCATGATCGAGGTGATGAAACAGGTTTAAGTTACCTGAAAATTTACAACTGATAACCACATTATCAAGTTTATGTACCGGGCGTAGTGGCGTGCACCTGTAATCCGGCTACTCGGAGGCTTGGATTGGGGGTTCGCTTGAGGACGGGTGCGACCCTATGAGAGGGTGTAGAGCAGCCTGGAATCATGGCGAAACCCAATCCTTATCCCTTATCTCTGTGTCGTAAGAGGCGACCAGGGTTGCGACAGGAAGGGCATCCGCATAAAACCTGTGCCAAATCGGTATGCGGATCATAACGGATGATCCGCTGTGGCGACCCCCTAACGGGAGCAGCCAAAAGACGAACAACAACCAAATTATCAAGTTTATGCTGCTTCTACTGCAGTAACTTATTACCTCCACCACCGAAGGTGGACGTAGGTTATCTTTTCACCCCCTGTTTGTCTCTCTGGCTGTCTGTGAGCAGAATATCTCAAAAGATTATGGACGGATTCAGACAAAAATTTGGTGGACAACGAGGATGAATCTATTCGATTTTGGTGAAGATCACGATACTGTAATTTTATTTTTTAGTGATTGTTCAGGCCAGAAACGATATACAACACAATATCAAAAAAATTATGGATGGATTCAGACTACACTTGATGGACAGGTTGGGTGTGTGACAAGGTCAAATTGATTAGATTATGGTGAAGATCTGGATCAAGATCCAATAATTTTTTCAATGATTCCTCACCACTGGGATATGGGGCTGAAAAGGATATATAGCACGATATCTCAAAAAGTTGTGGACGGATTATGACAAAACTTGGTGGATGAGTTAGGTAGGTAACAACAACAAGCCAATAAGATTTTGGTTAAGGTCCAGATGCTCTACCAAGTGACGTTCGAGTTTCAATTGTGGTGTAGTCGGTAAGCTAAAATAGTTTGGGTGGAGAGCAACATGTGTGGAGTGTCGCATGTTGGGCCTTGTTAAGATGACTGAAAAAAAAACCAGCAACAATTCGTTTCCTAGCACTTCAGATGGGCCAACGCTTGATGCCTCCATTGCTTTATTACTCTAATGGAAAAAAGAAGGGAAACCTCTGCTGCTCATCATGGTATGGTTCTTGTACCCGAAAGAAAACAGCTCTCGATAATTGAAGTATGGTGATTGATGTGCCCTGATGGTTCCCTAATAGTTCACCTTAAATGACATTGGTAAAGATGACTTAATTTTTTTTTCTCAGGGTATTTTAGGCTCATGGAGGAGCGACAACACAAATCACACACACACACACACACACACACACACACACACACACACACACACACACACACACACACACACACACACACACACACGTCATCAAATTGGCTGTCGATGCAATTTAGTATTTTGACATACCGGCCCTTATTATCAGGAAGCCTTCTGGCAATTTTCTGACAATGTTTTTTACTCCAAAGTCAACAAAGACTATACCCTGGTGAATCGAAAGTCTGTCCTCAAGGAGACGATAAACAATTTTCAATTATAAATCAGAACTCCAAATTGCTTTCAACCTCAGTTCATCACCACACATTTAGCTTTTAACAAAGATCCACGAGGCCAACAACCCAAGTCACAAAATAATTTCCACTTTAAGCTGCCCACCCAATCTGATCTCTCGTTATCCTGATATTAAGATGACTCCATCATTGAATCTATACCCTCCT
>NC_140978.1:30886000-31008500 GCF_056783735.1 Eptatretus burgeri | reverse complement strand
GACAAACAAACAAACGGACCCTAATGTAATACCCTCTCCTTTGGCGAGGTAACTAGAAAGCATGGCAAAATGGAAAGCCCGTCCACATCCACTTTGTACTGAAACTAAACTTGACGAAAACGACAGATTTTAAAAAAATGATATACTTTATTCATTTGTGTTTTCAATATTCTCATAATAAAAGGTTTGTTGAAGATTTTATGACAAAAGCTCAATCGGTAAAAAAAAAAAGTGATGGTATGGACAGACACACTGAATCTCAATGGTCAATAAATAAAAAACAGGGAAGCAATTTTTTTTAAAAATGGGTGTCTCACGTTTGAGATGTTGCAGCAGAGCTAATAAAGCCGATTTATGGTCACGATGATGTTGCACTTTCACATATTGACCCAATTTCTTCTTATTTTTTTTTTTTTTGCATCTTCTCATGATAAAGGTTTGTTGAAAATTTGATCACAAAAGGTCAAATGGTAAAAAAGAAAAGAAAAAAGAAGCAGTAATAGCCTGGACAGGCAGACACAGAGACAAGCGATTGCAAAAAAACCCCGTCTCCCACTGCGCGAGGGGACGGGCTAATGATATGTGCGAGTTGTTTACCGAGCATGCCTTTCCATTTCCATTGTAGTTACTACACTAGAGCAAGACAACAGCAACGGTCTTTGCAACTAACTGAGAAGAAAAAAAACTGAAGACAGGATCTCGTTCACATTGACATACCATCGCATCAACCTTCAAGTCAAGAGGGACTTCAGGCTTTTCACATTAACTATCCTGAAACCACGTTGATTTGTTTTTCCCCTACAATTGCCTCCAAATTTCGTTGATTAAAGGACCATGAATTGCTCTCTGACCTCCCACCAAGAACGTTTTTAAAAGTGTTTACAAAATAGCTATAATATCTGCTCTTTCATCAAAACAGCCGCATCAATCTCAGGACCCCAAAAGTTGTATTAAAGTCATAGACAACTTTTACAGCACATCCACAAATGTAATTATGGAATAATGTGCATTCTCTGTAAAAAAAAAAAAATAAAAAATAAAAAAGTATCTACATTGGTGAAACCAGGCTAGGACTGGGCTATCATTTCCGTGAACACATTCGATTTGTACAAACCAACATCATAAAGCTCTTCAAAAGCCAGTTCCTCACCACTTCACTCTTACCGGACATTCATTTTTCCATAAGGCAGTCTCCAATATCTTTCTCCATTTCAGCACCACAGACAGTCACAAGCGTAAAGAGCAAAGCCTTATCTACAGGATCGGCACATCGGCCCCCATGGGATCCACCAGCGCTGTTTATTCACTTGGACCTGCTGTCTGTTCCAACTTTTCAATCATTTCCCTCTCTCTGTTTTTTTACCCTTTATTTTATTCCATTTTATCTATCTTATCTCTCCTCTTTTCCCTTTTCTCCTCTTTCTTGACTCTTTTTCAAAAGGAGTCTTTCTTGTATTTCCTTTCTTGTCAAGTCTTTCTTGACTCTTTTTCAAAAAATCCTTTCGTTTGTTTTGATGATTTAATTATCAGTTATCTTCTCGCCTTGCATAACCCCCCCCCCCACCCCTTTACCAACTTACTCTTCCCTCTCGCCTTGTTGGGTTGATAGGATGGCCTCGAGGTATGCACACTCACCTCTAAGCTGTCAAGTCTGGGTTTGAATCCTGACCCAGCTATAAACTGTCATCCTGGTGTTTCACAGGCAGGGTGATTCATCAATGAGTGTGCCATCCCTCGGATGGACGTTAAACCCGGCGTCCCGTCTGCCAGAATTAGTTGGTGGACGTTAAAGATCCAATGGTGTCCTTCATGAAGAGCAAGTGTACTATCGCCAGCACCTTGACCAAATTACAAATTCCTGCCCTGACCTACAGAGGGCATTTAACAGTGGCACAACCATGCCCTCAGTAAAGGATGCTACCCCACAGCTGTGTGTTGCATATGAACAAAGAAGATTCCCCCCCATTTTCCTTATCTTCCAAGTCTCTTTGGCTTTTAACCTGTGAACCCTAACCCTCCCTCTTGTGAGGTGTCAAAAAGAGTCATTCCCCTCAATCTGTTCCCTGATCCCGCTCTGACGCACGTCATAGTATATCGTCTTTCGCTCATGCAATATCACGATGATCACTTTGAGGGAAATGGATGTGGATTAACGAGGGAGTAAGATACTTGCATTATTTTTTCTCTGAACTCAACAATACAGGCTGAAAATTGGAAGGGAGTGGTTGAAACAATTGCATGAAGACTTAACAGAGGAACAAATTCCTCCCAAGCCCATCCTATAAAACTTACATAGTTTATCTGCTTGCAGCCACAAAATGTTTTGATTCAGTCAATTCAAAGGCAACTGGCAAATTTATGTCAGGAAAACATCACACGCTCTTGACAAATATACTGTGCCACCCTTTGTCCAATAGTGACCGGGACCTCGTTGATATCAATGTCTGCCAAATGACCTTTTGACTGCTTTTGGCACAGCGTCTGCTAAGCAGACAGACTATCCACTCTGGAGATCTTTGGCATGTTGTACAAGACTGAAAGCAGGCAAACTTACTTATAGCCTGGAGCTGCTCCTCGGTGATCTTTGAAGAGTGGACATATCCATCTTACCAGTTATATTTTTTTTCCAGAACTTGCTGAATGCCTGGCAAAGCCTTCCTGTGTGCCATCATGCTTATAGCTATGACGTTTTCGTATGTTTGGAAGATAACTATTATTTTTGAATTCACTATTTCCACCCTTTCAGAGAAATCACAGACTTTTAGTTTATTTTTTATCAGCTGTAATGCTGTAATGTGTACCATCTTCATAATTAAATCATCTGAGACAGTTGCCCATGATATGGGCAATTAGTGGGTTTAAACTGTAGAGCAGGTTCTTAAAGAATTCCAGACGTTACTCGAGTTCAGTGTACAGTCGTGTGCAGATGTAATTTCGACACCCAATAAACCTTGTCGTTCCAAAATTGTTAGTCACTTTTTGATGCATCACAATTGCCTCCTCTGAGTGCTGGATGGAATATATCTTGCAATATAAAAAGCAAAAGCATTTACCAATTCTACATCAGGTTATTGCAAGATGAATCATCGCCGCATGGGGAAACGTGATAGAAGGGCTACTTAAAAGGGGCCTGAAACCTCTCTGAACCTGTCTGAAGCAAAGCGTAATGCAAGTCATGAGTGCCAAAAACAATCAATCAGGTAAGCTACAGTGGAGATTAGCAAATTGGATAATTCCATCTAACACCCTAGTTTTTCAGTTCACCATCCTTTGTACCAGTTCATTACCCCTTCTATAACTTGGCTGAAGACAATTCACAGTTACTAATACATTACCCACAGAATCGACACACATGCAAACACGGATAGAAGTACGCACAGCTGCTTTTATAGTGAATGTTTGACCGTTTATTTTAATTTGCTTAAAGATATTTTATAAAAAGTTGACAACTTTTTCATTGTGTTCCATCATTCTTGGACTCAATATTAACTCAAAATGTGAGCGTTTATGCATGTTGCTTGATTGCATGCTCTCAATGGCAAAAATTGCTATATACTTTGTGTATGTATGTATGCATGTGTGTATGTATGTATATATATATATATATATATATATATATATATATATATATATATATATATATATATATATATATATATGCATACTAATAAAAGGTAGTGTGCGTGTGTTTGATTGGTGTGTGTGTGTGTGTGTGTGTGTGTGTGTATATATATATATATATATATATATATATATATATATATATATATATATATATATATATATACATACATGTTTCAGAATGTGGAATGGAGTCACCCCAGGGCAGGCGAAAGGGGTCTCGATTCATGGACCAAGCTGTGAAGTTTTCTATTCTCAATGTTTTGTGCCGAGGGCTCTCTTCATGATCGTCGCTGAGTCCTGGACAGCTTCGAAATATAGTTGGTTTGTTATAATATTCCCAAGGATGGTTTTTAGCTCACCTATAACGTCGTTCAGGGGAGCTTATGGGATGGCGCATCGTCAGTCCGTCCGTCCACAAATACTTGCAACTTCTCAGAAACTACACATACAGTTTCAATGAAATTTGGCCACAACCTTCATCGGATGGCCAAAAAAAATAAAGGTGTCTGCAGAGGGAATTTACGGGGGGGGGGGAGTGGGTTGCCTCCCCAAAGATGTATTTGCTTTCTTCTCAAACGATATACACAATTCCGATGAAGCTTCACAACAACCTTCATCAACCATGACGTACCAAAGTTTGTTCATAACATTAGAAAAATCTGCTCCAAGGGGATTTAAGGGGGGTTGCCGCTCAAAATATGAATTTGCTTTCTTCTCCAACACATACAATTCCGATGAAACTGACCACCATCTTCACCACCCATGACGTGCGAAGGTTTGTTCTTGCCATTAAAAAAATTGGTGTCAAGGAGGGTCGATGGGGAGAAGGGGTTTGCCCCCCAAAATAGGCATTTGCTTTCTTCTCCAAAAAATTCCGATGAAACGACCACCATCTTCACCACACATGATGTACCAAAGTTTTTTCATGACATTAAAAATATTGGGGTCTAAGGGGTTCTACGGGGGTGGGGGGGGGCAAAATATGTATTTGCTTTCTTTTCTGAAACCACACACAATTTCAATGAAAGTTGACCACAACCTTTATCACCTGTGATGTTCCAAGGTTTGTTCATGGCATTAAAAAGAAATCCATAGGTATTTACTTTCTTCGCCATTATATATATTTGTGGGTCATCCATGCCCACCAGTGGTTGCCTGATGATCTTATCCAGCCACTACCACGTGAGCACCCAGGGGTGTTGCTCCCTTATGTTTACTATCTCTGTGAAGTTCTTTGTCATCATTCCTATAGATCCAGCTATCACTGGGACAACTTTGGCATTCTTCAGCTTCAAGGATCTTCTCACTTCATTCTTGAGGTCTTGGTGTTTGGTGATTTTCTTGATTTCTGCATTGTTTAGTCCAAAATCACTGCTATTAACACCTCAATCAGCAATGCCTTCTTCTCTTTTTTTTTGTACCCAAATATGATATCTTGTCACAACGCTTTGTTTTCGATGTTTACGCTCGATGGGATCATTAGTTCGTATGTGAGTGGTGGGTACTTCCATGTTTTTAGTGATTACTTTTGGTTCATGTTCAAACAAATTTTCTGGAACAGGGACATCAAAGTTTTTGCAGATGTGCCAGCGGGTTACTTTACAAACTCTGTTGTGTCGTTGTGTGTACAGCTGTCCTGACATGAGTTTGTTTTTGTGATCGGTCATTTCGGCGTAACATACCATTCTCTTTACTAACACCACCTCCATCCTTCACCTTTCTCTCTTTTTTTTCATATCTATATATATATATATATATATATATATATATATATATATATATATATATATATATATATATATATATCTCTCTCTCTCAACTCTTTCCTGGGAATCACAGCAAAATTATGGCTATCCTTTGGCAAGCCAGAAGACATCTTTTCTACCTCCACCACTGAGGGTGAAGGAGGTTAATTTTGTCTGTGTGCAGAATATCTCGAAAATTTGAGGACGGATCTGGAATGAAATTTTGTGGACAGGTTCGGTGTGTGACAAGGACGAACTGATTAGATTTTGGTGAAGATCTGGATCTGACTACTGGAATTTTTAAAGTGATTCTTCACCATTGAGAGATGAGATCGGGCCAAAAACTATAGATAACAAGATATCTCAAAAGGTTGAGGATGGATGCAGACGAAAGTTGGTGGACATGTCGGGTGTGTGACAAGGAAGAATTGATTCAATTTTGGTGAAGATCTGAATCCAGATCTGGATGTGAGAGTTATTTAATTTTAAAGTGATACTTCACTATTGAGAGATTGGGCCAAAAACGAAACATAGCCTGATATTTCAAAAATGTATTTCTTGGGCCTGATATGTTCCCATGGATCAGGCATTACATGGTGGAAGTATGCGCTCTACCGAGTGCCCTTCCAGTTGTGCATGGAATTGAGGCTTGTGAAGAAGCCAGAACATATAACAGACCAGGACATAACAGAACAAAAAGACCAGTCGGAAGAACATCTTGCTAATCTTAAAGCTGAACTCTCCAACCACTGTCCTTAAAGTACTGGTGGTGCCTTGTTAAGTCTGTCTCTGGTGTATACTTTCCCTGCAAACCCTCCCTCCTATCAATGGGCATTACAGCAGACTGCTTAACACAATGTAAAATGTCTCAATTCAGCGTTTGCGTCCAAATCTCGTGGATACTTCCCATCCTTCTCTGTTCCCAACCCTACTCCCTCATATGCACTGTTGATTAGAATCACACCTGAAGACGGAAAGAAAATCTTGCCCAGCCTCGACTCGGCTTCAGTGATGATCCCAGATGGCATAAGTGGCCTGTGTTCTCAAATCCTGTTCTGCTGCTATTGCTTCTCCTCTCTGTTCTCTTCAACCTCTCCTTCAACTTTGGCAGTCTCAAAACCCTCTCAACTACAAGAAGTGCGTAAGCTCACTTCCACATACAGGTAAGGTCATGGAATCCATCATCGCTGCTAATGTTATCTTTCCACTTTTCAAACATCCCAATGTTTGGATTCTGTCCCGGTCACTTAACTAACAGACATGCTGCTGCATCTCTCTCAGCAATGATTGGGGGACCTAAATCTGAAAACAAAAACACCATGACCGTCTCTTTGGACATATCTCAGACATTCAGCATCATCTGGTTTGTTTGCCAAACTCAATTACTGTGCCACACACGGCCAACTTCAAAGCTGACATTGACTTCCTCAACTCACACAGTAAACACTGGAATCAATAAAATCCTTTCCTCTCCTTTCACACAGTGGAAGCAGGAGTGGCCCAATGCAGTGTCTCGTTCCTCGTGTACACAATTCAACTCTCAGATGCTCTGAAAAATCGCATCTTCCTTTTAGTAAACAATTTCACATAATGCCAAACAGAAGGCTACCCCCATTCCACCGAGAGGCAGACAGCAGCTGTGTTTTCCTTTTACTGATTAGGAAATTGATTAAATGATGGACTGGCAATATGTCTCTGGATTTCAGGTCCACCAGGATGTACAGGTTCTTCTAGTCACCCCAGGTCAGGTCATGTATGGGAGCATGCGCCGGAGCAGTGCATCGCCACGTCCACTTTCCGTCAGTACATGACAGAAGTAAATAGACACCATGATTTTTAAAGAATTTATTTATTTAACATTTGAAGAACATTTGATCCATTTTAATACAAACACTAATATTTTGTAGATTTGCCATTTGCAGATTTCAATGCTTTTACTCTTCAGGCGTAAAACTAACGACTTCTGAAATTTTCTCTTGTGGGATTTCTGCCCAGGCGTCACGCAAAAGGTTTACAATTCTGCCCGTGATGTTGGTTTCCTGGACTTTTTCCACACAGCTCGATCCAATATGGCCAAGAGGTGTTCAATGGGAATCATGTCAGGAGACTGACTTGGCCATGGACGTCGCTTGATCCCATTTCTGTCCTGGCATTCTTTGGTCTCTTTTGCAATGCAGCATGGAGGTCCATCTTCCATGAACAGTGTTGTATTTGACCATCTGACCAGTGGAGAAGACAGGGAGACGTCCATCCTCAAGGATAGAAATGTATATCATAGAGTTGATTTTGCCAACACACTCCACAAGCTCCAACCGACCAGCGCTCCAGATTGCTCCCCACACCGTCACTGAAAAACCACACTGTTTGACAGTTGGCTCCAATCGGTTCAAAGAGAACTCTTGAGTGGGAAATCTTCAGACCAAGATGCGTCCACTATCAGAAAATTGAGCAAATTGGGACTCGTCTGAAAAAATGACAGTTTGCCAAACCTCCAAGGGTCTGATGGCCATCTCGTCAGCCCACTTCTTTCTCCTTTGAATGTTGGCCGGTCTAAGAAGAGGTTTTCTCCTCGCTGCTCTACCATAGTAGCCCAGTTGATGAAGGTACCGCACAGCAGTTCTTGACCTGACTTGGACCTCCTCTTCAACATCTGCTGCCTTGCAATAGGGAGTTTTATAAATGGGACGCTTGACAGCTCGAAGACGCCTTTCTGAGCACCCAAGACGACCAGAACGGGAAGCTGTGGATTCCTTTTCTTCGCTGGTGAATTGCACAATCACCTGATTGACCGTAGCAAGCAGAATGCCAAGGTTCTGAGCTATCTGTCACTGACTGACTCCACCTTCCAATTGGCCAACAATTCGTCCTCTGAAAATAGCAAAGGTCATTTGCTCCCTGGGTTTGAGGCATAGTCAATTGTCATACACGACCCAGGAACTTGTTTCTGCAAATAAATAGTTCAATATTTGTACAAATAACTGAGTAAAACTTGCTTTATACAGATGAAATGAATAAAATTAAGGTGTCTACTTCTCTCATGTACTCAGGTCCCCAGCGTCAATTGTGACATCATATCCAACGAAGAAGAAGAAGAATTGTGATGCCCCCTCTCTCTCTCTCTCGCCCCCCTCTCTCATCCCCCCTCTCCAGGGGCATCTGTTTGGCCATCCCCCAGGCAGATGCCTGACCCATCTCCATCTCCATCTCCTTGAGATACCGATCAACCTGCTGCAACCATGAGGCAGATGGTCGGTCCATTGGCCTTCTCCACCCACGAGGCTCCCTCACTGAGAGTATCTGGTGAGCAGGATCAGCGTCAGGAAAACAGGCCACATGTCCATACAGCCACAGCTGATGCTCACACACAATGCAGGTAACAAATCTCATTTGAGTCTCTCTCAGCAACCACTCGTTGGACACAAAGTCCGACCAGCAATAGCCAAGGATTCTCCGAAGAGATCTGGTACCAATGGAATTAAGTCTCCATCTCAGATCCCTGGTCAGAGACTAAGTCTCACATCCCTAGAGCAAGAATAGAAGCACCAAGGACCTGAAGATTCGGGCTTTTGTCCTTCTGCACAAGTACAGACAGTGCCACATCCCATGATCCAGTGAATCCATGACTTCCCAGGCCCGACGCAGATGTCTATTGACCTGTCTTACAGCCCACAGAGACATAAATATCACTGCCAAGGGAAGTAAATCTCTCCGTGACCTCAATATCCTCACCACAAACAGGTACAGACAAGATAGAAGCATCCAATATCTCAATGAAAGCCTGGATCTTTGTTTTTGAACCAGGAAACCAATCATGCCAATGGCTCCGACTCCACATTCAGCACCTCGAGGGCCCCAAAAGGGATATCCAGAGTCTCTGCAAAGATGATGGACTCATCTGCGAAATCAAGGTCAGAGATCTTGACATTCCCAAATGATGCACTGCAGCTAAACAGTATCTCTCCAATAACCTCCCCAGAATACAAGCACTGAAACGTGTGAGGGCCAGACCATACCTCTGATGAACTCCAGTAACTGCTGGAAATAAGTCGGAGATGGTATCACCACATCTCACAGCACTCCCAGTACCAGAGTATAGTTCAGACATCAGTTTGATCGATTTTGGTGGCAACCCACGAAGACCAAGATTCCTCCAGAGCTCATCAGGATTCACTGAATTGAATACTTTGCTGAGATCAACAAAGGCTGCAAGCAGCGCCTGCCAACACTTTCATCTGCGTTCGGTGAGATCCGAAGTTCAGGGACACGGTCAATCGTTAACTTCTATGGTGTAAAGCCTGACTGCTCTAGGTGTTGGTGCTCAACCAGATGGTGGCTAACACTATCAATAATTATCCGGGCAAAGATCTTGCCTAGCACTGAGAGCAGCATCACCCCTTGGTAGTTGTTGTAGCCCTGGTGATTACCCTTTCCATTCCAGATAGGGACAAGGCCCCTCTTCCAATGAATTGGGATGATGCCTGTGTTCCAGGCAGAGCACAGAACTGCATGCAACGACATGAGTTGAGCATTTCCACCAGCCTTGAGTAGTTCATCATGGATGCCACAAATCACAGGAGCTTCACCCACATTTCAACCGGATCTCCGCAACCTGTGTTTCCACAAACGAAGGTGGGCCACAGTTGATTGGAGGGTTACCAATAGGGAAAGCAACCCTCTAACATCCAACTCAACAGCTGGTGGATCAGCCAGGTGAAGCCGCTCAAAGTAACCATCGGACTCACTTCGGACTCCTCTGTCAAGAGCCCACCACCTTCTACTCTAACTGCAGTACACCAAGGGATAGGCTTGGAGGAATGCAATGTGCGAATTCCCATGCAAGTAATCATTTCGAGAATCACCTGACCACAGGTGATGCTCTACCCTCTCACAGATTCCTCACACATAAGACTCCTTGTCCACCCTCAATGAATGTACAGTTTTCACTTCAACTCCCTGAACAGGCTCAGCTCTGCCAATAAGCCTGGCCCCGCAACTCTGATCAATGGTATCCAGTGCCCTTGTGAGACAAAATTCTTCACCCTATGGTGAGTTCAAAGACATCCACCGGCAACATCGAGGATAGTGGTCTTCAAGGCAATCCACAACTCTTCAGGATCCCCCAAAGTCCCCAGACCCCCCCCCCCAAATCTCCACTCAGCCTATTCGCAATCTCCTCAGCTACCCTGTCATCCTTGAGCTTGCCAGCATCCAGCCTTGGCTGTGACGGTACCATTCTCGTGGATTTAAGCTGCAACTTCAGAGTTGCTACTACAACAAGCCTGTGGTCAGTATTTAGGAACTGAGCACTCCAGTGGACCCTGCGGTTCTGGATAATCCTCCAACGATCATCAATGAGGACATGGTCAATCTCCTTTGCCACACCGCCAACATTGGAATACCAAGTCCAGCAATGAGCCTGTGAGCGCAGAAACCATGAACCGGCCACCCGAAGTCCATGACTTATTGCAATGTGAAGGAACTTGGTGTGATTCTGGTTCACAGATCCAGAACCATGGGGACCAACACACGTCTCATAACCATCTCTATCAGTTCCAATCAATGCAAAGAAATCCCTCAAGATGAGAAGAGTATCACTCCTGGGGCAATGATCAACCACAGACTCGAGCGTGGCATAGAAGACTAAAAACCAGACTCCTTCACAATGAGATCACTTGCCTCAGTCGGAGCATATACAGACACCAGGGAAATGACATCCAAGGACTGACGAATCCTTGGTCTCATAGTAAGCTGGTTGATTGGTGTTACCTCAATTATCATTGGAGTCAGCTTATTGGACACAGCTACAGCAACTCCTTGGGCACGGTAACCATCAGAGCAACCCGACCAATAGTAGGTGTAACCACCCGCCATGATCTCGCCACTCTCCAGTCTCCAAACCTAAGAGAGTGCTGCAATACTCATGTTCAAACACATGAGCTCATATGAAAACAACTCTTCAGGATGGGACATACCATCCTGACACACACTACCGCAATCTGACCCAGGAAGGTCACCCCTTGATTTTCCTCTCATCATCAAAGAGTGGGGGAGCCGAAGGCTTTGTCCCAATCCTATCATCTGGTGAGCTGCTCTGTGTAGGGCAGTTGCACATGAGGTCCTCCCACGGAGTGGGTTTTCAAGTTTCTTTGTGTTCTAGTTGTGTTTTGCAGAGTGAAGTGTTTTACGGTGGCTGGAGTGCAAATCCTGCCACCAACCACCTAAAACCCCCTCGTTGTTGAACCGCTAAGATCTACACTTGCATACGTTCACTCTGATTTCCTTTCTCTCTGCAAGAGCAAGACTCATGGAAAAAAAAAATCAACATTCTGTTTCTCATGGAAGAGCAAGATTATTCCCTCTGCCACCAAAGGTGGACGGAGGTCATCTCCATCCGTTTGATTGTCTGTCTCTCTGTCTGTCTGTCCATGAGCACAATATCTCAAAAAGTTATGGTTAGATTCAAACAAAACTTGGTGGACAATTCGTGTGTGTGACAAGGAAGAAATGATTCTATTTCAATGAAGATGCGGATCCAGATACCAGAAATTTTAAAATTTCTTTTGTGATTATTCACCAT
Source organism: Eptatretus burgeri (assembly GCF_056783735.1). Classification (NCBI taxonomy): domain Eukaryota; kingdom Metazoa; phylum Chordata; class Myxini; order Myxiniformes; family Myxinidae; genus Eptatretus; species Eptatretus burgeri. The sequence continues at coordinate 30,996,554 of NC_140978.1, read as the reverse complement.
TGAGAGATGGGGCCAAAACCATATACTGTATTGCATGGTATTTCAAAATGCTATGTACAAGTTATGACAAAACTTGGTGGATGAGTTGGGTAGGTGACGAGAACAAGCTGATTGGATTTTGGTGAATGACAAGGACGAATGGTCCGGATGCAGACCCAGCCCATCAATGGAATACAAAACGTAAACTGTTCAGCGTGGCAGAGGTATGTGTTCCACCGAGTGCCGTTGTAGTTTTTTTTTTTTCTGTTCCTCTATTCTCTGATTTGTCGAATGCTTTTGGAGGCAATTCAATCATATTCCTTCCTCCATGGTTCTGTGCTGACAGAGCACCGCCATCTCATGTCATCTTCCATCGTGACGGGTGAAAATTTATTCATCAATTAACCCAACACTCTTATTTTCAGGTTACTGTATTCCCTCCTCCAATGCCCCCCCCTCCTCTTTTCCTGTTCATTCACATTCCTTACTTGTTGCACCCACATGTTTCTCCAATGTCCGTATACTGCCTTTTTGCCCTCCGCCACCTCGCTCATGTTGGCCTCAATTTTGTATACACAAAGAACAAAGTCGATCATAGTTTATGCAAAACAAGCCTAATCTGACACAACCACCGATGGTCACGCACTACAAGCAGTGAAATCTGAGAAACACCACGGCAGCAAAGGTTATAAAAACAAAATAATTACTTGATGAATCGAAATAACTCGAGACAAACGACAATAGACGCAGTCGCAGTACAACTGCTGCCATACTGTCAGCAAGAAGACTTTTTCTCCTCATGTTCGATGAGGCTTTATTTTGCATAAAAAAAGGAAACTGGGTGGGGGACAGTCGTTAGCCATGGGCTGGCAGCTTTACACAGTCTTTTTTTTAAATCTTTTGATGCTCCGACTCGACAAGTTTGAGATCGTAAGGGGAAAATGGTTGACGTGACAGGTGGAGAGTCCTAAAAGGTCACCTGAAAAAGCGGGATGGAAATTGATAGGCTGTCAACCTTCCAATGGTGGACAAGTACCACATCCTGTATCTTCACATTATAGTGAGAGAACCCAGATGCTCCATGCTGTCAAGAACTGTCAGTGGGACATTGATGTTCATGCCCCTCGTAGCAAGGTGTTGTCCGTGAAATTGTGCAGCCCTTGTTGCTCTGAGAATAGCCAAAGCTTTGAGAAAGAACTTGTCATGATGGATGAAACCTTTGCACTGTGTAGTTCATTATGAAGGGTCTGGTAACATCAAGAGATGATATTATTCAGGATGATTCCAAATGAATGATTCTCTGCCAAAAGGTTAATCACAGGATGAGATGTTACTTTTCTTTCATTTTCAAGGATTTTTCACCCCCCCTGCCCCCCCCCACTTTTTCCTAAGCTGACTCTCAAATTATGCTCAAGTAAACAGACAACAAACAACCTGTATTCCTTCACTAATAGGACAATGCTGTGGATTCACTCCCTCTGTGACCTCATAACCAAAGCAAAACAGTGATATCATTAACAGCACATGTCCATGCTCTTGACATCGTGTTATGGCACTGAAAAGTCGTGAATGTTTCCGTCGCTGAGAACCAATCCTGGAGAGGTCGCTCCTCTGTTCCAGGGCGTGGAAATTTCCACCGAGCTGTCATGGGAATTGAGCCCAAACCAGTGAGAGCAATGCAACAATGCTTTCCCCAACCCACCAGAAACACATCATGAAACAACCCATGGCAATATGTCCTTACAGCTGATTCAAACCCTATGTGATTCCATTGCAATTAAAAAATAAAAAAAAATACAACAAATTAAATTAATCACAGGAAGAAACACAGAACAGTTTGAGACTAGAATGGCATTTGGTGGAGCACATCCCTCCACCAGGCTGAACAGTTTATGTTTTGTATCCCACTGATGGGCTGGATCTGCATCCGGACCTTAACCAAAATCTAATCGGCTTGTTCTTGTCACCTGCCCAACTCATCCACTAAGTTTCATCCAAATCCGTCCATAACTGCTTGAGATATTATGCTATATATTGTTTTGGCCCTATCTCTCAATGGTGAAGAATCACTTAAAAATTAAACAATTCTCTAATCTGGATCTGGATATTCACCAAAATCTAATCAATTTGTTCTCGTTATACACGAAACATGTCCATCAAATTTCGTCCAAATCCGTCAAAAACCTTTTGGGATATCATGCTCACAGACAGACAGATCGACAAACAAACAGACGGGTGAAAGGAGGAGGAGGAGATTGGGACCATACTCTGTGCAGAGCGTTGGTGTTGCTTAAGCAGTCTCCTTGGCTAGTGGGCATAATACTGGATGGGTCGCCACTCCGACACAGTATATCAGCATGCTGGCACTCAATTTGCCGACCTCGGAAGGATGAGAGGCCAAGTTAACCCCACCTGGTATTAATTCAACAGCTGAGTGGGATTTAAACTCAGGACCCTAGGATCCAAAGCCCACCAACGGGTGAAAACATAACAACATACATCCACCTTCAGTGGTGGAGGAAACAACCAGAGTTGGTGTCAAAGCCACCCAATGCTCGCCTATTTATACATTTATCGTTTTTAAAAGACGAGTCTAATAATTAATATTTTTTATAAAGCATTGCAGTGGTCTGTTCCAAATAATTTTAAAGCAATATATGTATTTGTATATTGTAATCAGTAACAAGAGCGCAAGTGAGCACAATATACGCCTGAACAAGAAGGTATATGCAGAATTGTGCTACAACATGGAAAACAGCATCCTGGTTGCCATGGCAACCACTTTAGATGACGAACGTATGTCGCTACACACCGTCTCCACAGTCTGTACCTATGTACCAAATATGAAACGTGAAAGTTGAAAACTTTGGGAGTTAGAGTGCGGACAGGAACGGATGGAAAACAGCATCCTGGTTGCCATGGCAACCACTTTAGATGACGAACGTATGTCGCTACACACCGTCTCCACAGTCTGTACCTATGTACCAAATATGAAACGTGAAAGTTGAAAACTTTGGGAGTTAGAGTGCGGACAGGAACTGATGGAAAACAGCATCCTGGTTGCCATGGCAACCACTTTAGATGACGAACGTATGTCGCTACACACCGTCTCCACAGTCTGTACCTATGTACCAAATATGAAACGTGAAAGTTGAAAACTTTGGGAGTTAGAGTGCGGACAGGAACTGATGGAAAACAGCATCCTGGTTGCCATGGCAACCACTTTAGATGACGAACGTATGTCGCTACACACCGTCTCCACAGTCTGTACCTATGTACCAAATATGAAACGTGAAAGTTGAAAACTTTGGGAGTTAGAGTGCGGACAGGAACTGATGGAAAACAGCATCCTGGTTGCCATGGCAACCACTTTAGATGACGAACGTATGTCGCTACACACCGTCTCCACAGTCTGTACCTATGTACCAAATATGAAACGTGAAAGTTGAAAACTTTGGGAGTTAGAGTGCGGACAGGAACGGATGGACGGACGGACGGACGACAGGTATCACATTATACGCCCCGATGTATATATCGGGCGTATAAAAAATAGTGTGGTAGATAAAAACATTAGAAAGGAAAAAATAACTTGCACCAAAAACTTTAACATATTCACGCTCACGCTCACGCCGGGGGTATCACTCTCGCTCTCTGTTCTTCGAACAGGTGAGCTAAAAATGCAAGATGATGAAAGTCAAACAATAGAACTACAAAATAGGTATACAAGTTAATGTACGATTCTTACTTCAGTCAGCTAACTTAGTAAAAGTAGAACATGTCGTCTTCGGGCATACTAACAACGAAAAAGACTTTTTTTTTTCTTTTTTTTTTTGTATACCTTGGTCGAGGCTCGTATGAGAGCTAACACACAACTCACAGCAAGGAGGCATGAGACAAGAGGGGCGGGAGTGGAAGGGACAAAACATTGGGGAACAGACACAGGTGAACTGTGGAAGGGAGAGGGATGGGGATGGGACGGGGAACATGGCGAGGAGAAGATGGACATTACAGGGACTTTCAGGAAGGAAAGCAGGAGAATTGAAGGAAGTGGGCTTGGGTGGATTATCGGGGGTAGAAAAGATCGAGGATTTGGATGGGGGAAGATAAGAGGTGGTGGTGAACAGCTGTTTTGAAAGCCTGGAGGGAAGGATGGGAAAGAATAGAGTGAGGAAGTTTATTCCAAAGGCGGGAAAAAAGAGGAATGAAAGAGTGAAGATGAGCAGTGATTCGTGATTTTGGTAGTTTTACCAGAAGGGGGTTGTTGGCGGACCTTGAGCGCCCTGTGGAAATGTGGTTGGGACAAATCGCAGAGAGAGCAGGGGGGCAAGGCTGGAGAGGAGTCGGTAGAAGACAGAAAGACCACCGACCAACCTGCGGTGATTGAGTGAGAGGCCCAAAGACTCAGCTTCATTGCGGGAGATGCCAATGATCTTAAAAGCCCTGGTTTCGACAGCGTGAAGTCGAGAAAGGTGGGAGGCAGGAGCACCAGCCCAGAGGGGAGAGCAGTACTCCATCAGGCTACGGACAAAAGCTTTGTAAGTAGTCAGGAGCTCAAGAGGGCCGAGGAAGGACTTTGCACGACGGAGGATTCCCAGTCGGCGACTGGCTTTTGAGGCAAGGTTGGAAATGTGACTTTCCCAGGAAAGGTCATGGCAGATAGTGAGACCCAGAAGCTTGAAAGAAAAGACTTCTTCCAGAGGATTGTTGAGAAAGTGGATGGGGGCGTTTTGTAAACGGTCCTTTCGAAGAGACATAGTGAGAGTGTGAGATTTGTGTGGATTGAAAGACATGTTCCACGTGTTGGACCAGTTTGTGATTTTATCCAGATCTGCAGTGAGCGAAGAAGCTGCTGCTTGCCGGTCTGAGGGATGACAGATGGTACGGCAGAGGGTGGAGTCGTCGGCAAAGAGAAATAGAGGATTTTCCAGAGAGTCGGAGAGATCATTGATGAAAACCAGAAAAAGAACAGGGCCCAGAACGCTACCTTGAGGAACTCCAGCCTGCACAGGAAGAGGGGATGAAAGAACTCCATTTAGGGCCACACGTTGACTGCGACAGGAGAGGAAGTCTGCGAGCCATGAGTGGAGATGGCCTTGAATACCATGGGAAGAGAGTTTGGTGAGTAGGGCAGGGTGCCAGACTGTGTCAAAAGCACGTGATATGTCCAGGGATACGGCTCGGATTTCCTGTCTGGCATTGAGGACCTCCATCCATTGATGGGAGAGCAGTAGCAGCATATCCAGGGTAGAGTGACCTGGTCTGAAACCAAATTGATGATTGGAAATCAAGCCATTGGAGAAGAGGAAGGAGAAGAGGACTGAGTGCCACATGTGACATGCCTGAATATAAATATACATGTTTTTTTATAAAGCCAGGTTTGCTGCAACAACCATATCTTATGTACAAATTGTGCATATTTCCAAAGACCTTGGGGGACCTCTAAATATTTTTTTTAATTGGCTAATTGTTGGCATGTAAGGATATTTTAGTTTTGACAAACTTGGCGAGACTTTGTGATTTGTAAACTTTCATTTTTTGGGACACCCTATAATTGAGTTATGACATTATATTAATGTACAGTATGCCATGATATTCAGTCAGAATTTAATATTAAATATATATATATATATACATATATATATATATATATACATATATATATATATATATATATATATATATATATATATATATATATATATTTAAATAAATAAATAAATATATGTACTGTTAGTAGTAAAGCACAGTTTGTGTCCCATAACAGACGAAACTGTGCGATCTGTGACCAGTAATGTCCTTCTGCAACAGGAGAACATTACCTCTGCTTTACTTCCCACCATCTTCTCACCAGGAGGTGAGTTTGTGGTCGGGCATAATAATAAACCAAAATATGGCCCTTCCGACCTGATAATTACATCATGGCGTTTATACGCCACGAGTGCATGCGTACAGTTTAGCTTCCTGCACGGACAGCTTCAGCAGCGCATACTCGAGTCTGTTTTAAAGGATCTGAGGGAACAAGTAAAGGATTGTGGAGTTATCGGCCATGGTTTCGCTCTTGAGGGAGCTCGTCAGGACGACCCGCCACATAATTGTTTACCTGTGACCATGCAACCTTGTCGGTTTCAATACTGTTGGTACCTCCTATCTTGGTAAAACAGTGAAATAATGCAATTATGCATTTATCACGTCACAAGGGCCATATTTTTAGTTTATATGTATACTTTATATATGATTTTTTTAAGGCTCTTCTGGCTAAACAATTGAATAGGCTCAGCTTATTAGGTATGAGCTTAGCAAAGCTACTGCCCCCTACATTTGTAGGATTGTACTGCAGCCCATACTAGGAAGAGAATTTAATTCTCAAAATTTTATAGGCCAGTCCACCCCAGAGAGGGAACATCCACGATGCAATTACAAGCACATGCTAATAGGCAGAACCTATGCAACAGTTTAGCCAGAACATTATACATACTAGTACACCCAATTCCAACAGGAGCAGCAGGAAGGGTCATGTTATTGTCCTCTCTGGGGTATATAGATAACAGCAGATCTCGACTCGGGCCTCAAGAACGTCAGGGGACTGTTTAGTTAACAAGTTTATTGTCGAGTGTTCGCCAACCGACTTAAGCACTCAAGGAAGCACTCCAATCAATACCATTGATAAGGAACGGCTGGCTTTTCAAACACGAGCTAGCTGCTTGGTAACTGAACACACCCGAGTTTTCCTCCCTTTCAGTTGTGTGTTAAACAGCAGTAACCACTGTTTAAAAAGGTAATCATACGCGTTTGTGGTTCATAATAATTTTTTTTTTTACTTTTGGTGGGCTTACCCCACCAAATGCCACAATAAAAGCTCTTATATATGTTAACACGGCATTTGTCCAAGGAACAAAAACTCATTGGGGAGATGGGATATTATTCATATTAATATTGTTTTGTAATAACATTAATATTATGCTATCATCATTAGTGTTGTTAATTTTGTTATTAGAAGCGGTCTTGGGAAAACACCACAATTATCCATCTTAACACGGATATACCCCTTAACCCAGACTTCAGCCAAGGTGGAAAAGCCCCTAAAGGCCCTGTCACACCTTGACGTTTTAGCAAGCGTATGCCGACGTATGAAAAATTTGCCGAATACGCTGGCACACATCGAATACGTTATGGGAAAGTTTTGTATACGTTAAGAGCACGCTGGCATACGTCGTAGTACGCTGAGCTGTAAGACAAATTTTCCATGCTTGAAATTTTTCGACGTATTCCAGCGTATGACTCACACGTTCCACATAACGCTGGCCATAAGTTGTAGGCACATTACGCGATCGTTGACACACGTCCACACACGTTACTTGTAAGTTACTCATAAGTCAAAACACGTCGAGGTAATGGTTAGCGTCAGTGCTCCAGACTTCCTGGTTTCCTTTTTTTTCTTCGGTATGACGGTGATGTTGACACTTCGATTTCTAGTGCGGTTATAATATAATATAATTAATAGGCTGCCGCTCAACGATTTAAATCATAACCGCACTAGAAATCGAAGTGTCAACATCACTGTCATACAAAAAAAAAAACAGGGAGTCTGGAACACTGACGCTAACCATTACCTCAACGTGTTTCGACTTATGAGTAACTTACAAGTAACATATGTCAACGTGTGTCAACGATCGCGTAACGTGCCTACAACTTATGCCAGCGTATGCGGAATGTGTGTCATACGCTGGATATGTCGAAAAATTTTCAACATGATGAAAATTTGTCGACGTACTCGGCGTACTACGTCGTATGCCACCGTGCTTCAGCGTGCTATTAACGTATACAAACTTACCCATAACGTAATCGACGTGTGCCAGCGTATTCGTCAAATTTTTCATATGTCGGCATACGCTGGCTAAAACGTCAAGGTGTGACAGCGGCTTGACACTTCGATGTCGAGTGCGGTTATGATTTGAATCGTCGAGCCGCAGACTATTAATAGGCTACGCCACGTGATCGTCGGCGATACGCTGCCGCGCTATGCATAAGTTAGACTATCGTTGGGCATAGGTTGTGAACGCTGACAACACGCTCAGCATTCGTTGATATAAGTTATCTATATGTTATCGAAACATTTTGTGTTCATTACTAATACGTTATGCATACGTCCAACTCGTTATGAATACGTCCAAAACTGGAAAAAAAAAACAATAATTCAGCGTACACCAGCGTTTTACATACATTTTGATACCTTGCCATACGCTGGCTAAAACGTCAAGGTGTGACAGGGCCCTAAGGGAGGGGGGAAAATCAAGTTGCCACACCCTCCATCGGGTAACCCTTAGTCCTTTGGTCAAGAATGGATAAGTAACAACTGAATATATCACAATCAGACACAGACACCAAATTGTGTATTTCATGGTGTGTGTGGGTGTGTGTGTTTGTGTGTGCATATATACGCATATGTTTGAAGAACTTTGCAGCTCAGGATTCACATTGTTAAAAGGGAGCACACTGCAGTAAAGAATAAATTATATATTCATGCCTGACATTTCAAGAAAAGCTAGTTATCTTCCTCAGAGGCAATAAGAGTGGTGTCGTCGTGGCACTGCTTTCAGTTCTGTTGGGGACAGTTCTGCATCATGGATTGGTGCAAGTCCTCACCATTCACAGCGCTTCCTTTATTTAAATTATTCTGGTGCTTTTGTCGGTGTTAAGTTTATTATGTATTGCTTTGTATGCGGGATGCAAGTTGATGTTTTGGTTGTGTATGAGCTTCAGAGGCGTTAAGGAAAATGAATACCAGCATGCTGGGAAAAATGAGCCCGGTGAGTTTCCTGTGTCAGAGTGGTGACCCATGCAGTATTCTACCCCCCAAGCCAATGAAACTGCACTGGCGGCCTTATGAATCAGACAGCGACAGCACGAGGAGAATCACCCAAATAATGCAGTATGTACCAATGCAACGTGCAGGTTCTGAATATTTGTCATATGATTGTGATATGGGTTGCAAAACCTTCAAACCATCGCCACGTGCAGAATTGTAAATAAAGAGAGGAAACCTTGGTATAAAAAAGAAGGGGGAAGGTAGGCATAGGTAGAAATTGTAGGCCTTTGTTTACACTGAGGGGAAGTGTTACTTCCATCTTTGACGAATTGACCATGTCAGCAATTTGGACACAATGAGAGCTTCAATCTCACATTTGACAACCTCAGATTCACAACCTGTGACTTGCAATGCGAATTTCAACTCAATACAAGTGACCGACAACTTACTTGCATTCTATTCAACTCAAGTCACAGGTTGTGCAATTTCAGTCTCCAAGTGTGACATATAACCTGGAGGAAACGACTGTCAGTGATGCTGGCCTCAGTTGACACAGAGCGAGAGTTGGATTGTTTCATTTCTGCACAAGGCACACATTACGCAGAAGGAGCTGTGTACGTTTGCAGGTAAGCACAGCACGTAATCTGTGCAGAGATGACAAAAACGAATGCTATTCCGTGAACCAAAGCACAGTCCGAGCATCTCGCCGGTTGCAAAAGTGACTGTTTAAATTTACTAATTGAAGTTTTAAAATTTCCTTGAGATTTTACATTATCTATTTTCCTAACATTGCAGAACAGAAAGAGTGAATGTCCAAGTGTTCATAATGTCACTTTTAGTGATCAAGATGGAATGAGTTCACTGAGAATGGCACAACCCATGATGAAGACAACATAAGTTGCACGGAAAATTGAATTCACAAGTTCAAAACCCCTTGACTTTTTCACATTTAGTTGTGTTACAGCCTGAATTTTAAATGGATTAAATTGAGATTTTTTTTATCACCAATCTACACAGAATATCTCAAAATGACAAAGTGAAATTGTGTTTTTAGAATTTTTTACAAATTAAAATTGAGAAGCTGAAATGTCTTGCATTAATAAGTATCCAACCCCTTTGCTATGACACCAAATTGAGTTCAAGTGCATCGAATTTCCTTTGATCACCCTCGAGAAGTCTCAACAACTTGATTGGAGTCCTCCTGTGGCCAATTCAATTGACTGGACATGATTTACAAAGAAGCACACCTTTCTATATGAGGTTTGCAGGTAAGCACAGCATGTAACGTGCAGAGATGACAAACCATGGCAGGTAGAGATGTACAGAGATACCTGCCATGGTACTTAAATGTACCTCCTCCTAACCCCTCACCTGTTATCTCCTTTCCTTACCCTTCCATTTTACCTCGACTCTTGGAACCTCTTCACTGCCTATTGCTTCAGGATCAGCTCATCCTCTGTTGTCCCAATGTGTGTGGTGTTCTAACATCTGTGGGCTCAATTCTAACCGAACAGATATCTCACTCTCTCTCAATCAGTACACTCATCACTACAAACATGCTCCTTTCTTCCTCTCACCACACCTCCATCCCCCTCTTCACAACCCCTCAAATCTTGTACCTCCCTCTTTCTGCTTCCTTCTTCACAATACCTCTACCAAGTCTTATCCCTCCCCCTCTCCCATCACCCACCTGCACCTTGGCCATTCCTGCTCTCATCATCTCCCCTCCTTCTCAAAGCAACCTTCACACTCTTCCCCCTCCAAGCTTCCCTCTCACCCTTCTCAAAAACTCCCCCTCACCCTTCTCCCTCAAATCTTCCCCTCACCCCCTTCCCAAAGTTGCACACCCCCTCACATCCACAAAGCTGCCTCCTTCCTCCACCTCATCACTCTACCTCCTCCAATCTTCAACTGCCCTCTCTCTTACAACTCCCCACTGTACCTCAACCCATCACCACCGAGCCTTTTCTCCTCATCCGGCCGTCTCTCCTCGCTCTTCTGCAACCCCCCACATTCTTTCAACAACTTTCCTTACCCCCCCCCATCCTACGCTCCCCTCCCCTACCCTCCCCTGCACCCAAAAATCCTCCCCTCCCGCTTCCTTAAAGGTGTGGACCTCAAACATCTGGGCCGTTCAATCAAACCTGACAGATCTTTATTACAGGTTGCCACTGACAAACCAGTCATAATCTGCTCAACAAAAACTTTCCTCCTTCAAGACGTCTCTGACTCCTGAGTATCTCTCCCTGGTTACTCCCTCCTCCAGTACAACAGACCTGAGCTTTGTACTGGTGGCAGAGTTGCTCTCTTCATCAAAGACTCTATTCCAGACAGACCATACATTGCCCTCTCTCCCCCAAAACCCCAGGAATGCCTCTGGCTAACCCTAACCCTCCACTACCACCTCATGTTTATTTGTGTGTTATACCATCCAACAAACAGAGATGACTCGATTTACATCTTGCTCTCCTAAAACATGGACCAACTTCTATCCTCTCACCCCAACACTTTCTTCCTCATATGTGGTGACTTCAATTGTCATCATGCCAGATGGCTGGGTGTGGGAACCTCTCTCACCTGTCATAGCACTTCAGCAAAAAACTTCTGTGACTCATTGGGACTGAAACAGTCTGTCAACTTCCCAACCTGAATCTCAAGCAACAGTACTCCATCTCTTCTGGATCTGATTTGGACCAATTTCCCTGAAAATATCTGCTGCTCTTCCTCCGCTCCAATCGGTTCATCTGACCATATGCATGTCAAAGTAGTTATCTCTCTGACTGTTATAAGAGAAGCACATCAGCGCTGTCGAGTCAGAGATTTCACTCAGGCCGACTGGCAGGGACTTCAAGCAGCCATCAAACTTCAAGACTGGTCTCCCATCTCTACTTCCTCCGACATCAACTCATCCTGGGAATTATTTCAAAGAAACTTGCTCTGCTCTCATTGCTTGTCCTGAAACAACTTGCCTTCGCCTCAGAGAAGGCAATTCCAACTGAAGGTAATCTCAGTTCCTTCCACAAAACTCGGAACAAGTGTGTGTCTACGCTCAGGAGAGCCAGAAAACAAAATCTATATAATCTCAAGTCTGAACTCTCAAACCTGTCTCCCTCCTCCAAATCATGGTGGCATCGAGTTAAGTGTGTTTTTGGTGAAAGTTCCCCCTCCATGCCCTCCCTTCCCTCAAATGGCCGCACAGCTGACACTGCACGTGAAAAGGCTGAATGCCTAAACTCTGTGTTTGCTTCTAAATATTGTGTCCCAAACCCATCGCTTTCTGTACCCACCTTATCCAGTCAAACCAAGCTGTTCCTGGACTCTGTGTCCTTTTTTCCTGACAAGGTGGAGAGCTTTCTGTCAAGCCTCGACTAAGATTCTGCAACCGGTTCAGACGACCTCAGCCCACGTGTCCTAAAAACCTGTTCTGCTGGTCTTGCTCACCCTCTCTCTGTTCTATTCACCCTCTCGTTTACTCAAGGTCATCTGCCATCTGCTTGTAAATCAGCAAACATCACTACTCTGCATAAAAATGTACAAAAACAGATCACTGCAATGACAGACCAATCAACCCTCTTCCAATCGTCAGCAAGGTTATGGAATCCATCATCGCTTCAGACATTAAATCCTTCCTCCTCTCCAATGGCTTGATTTCCGATTATCAATATGGATTCAGACCAGGTCACTCTACCTTGGTTATGCTGCTTCTGCTCTCCCAACAATGGATGGAGATCCTCAATGCCAGATATGAAATCATAGCCAACTCCCTCGCTATATCGCACACTTTCGATAAAGTCTGGCACCTGCCCTACTCACCAAACTCTTCCTATGGCATCCAAAAACATCTCCATTCATGGCTCGCAGACTTCCTCTCCTGACACAGCCAGCGTGTGGCCCTTAATGGAGTTCTCTCATCCCCTCTTCCTTTCCAGGCTGGAGATCCTCAAGGCAGTGTTCTGGGCCCTGTTGTTTTTCTGGTTTTCATCAATGATCTCTCTGACTCTCTGGAAAATCCTCTTTATCTCTTTGCTGATGACTCCACCCTCTTCCGCAGATCAGCAAGTAGCAGCCTCTTCATTCTCTGAAAATCTGGCCTCACAATCTGGTCCAACATGTGGAACATGTCTTTCAACCCTGACAAATCTCACAATCACACTATGTCTCTCTGAAAAGACCATCTGGAACCCACCCCCCCCTTCTACTTTCTCAGCAATCCTCTTGAAATCCTTTCATTCAAGCTTCTGGGTCTCACTATCTGCCATGATATTTCCTGGGAAAGCCACATTTCCAACCTGGCATCCAAAGCCAGTCGCAGACTGGACATCCTCAGTCGTGCAGTCTTTCCTTGGTACATCTGAGCTCCTGACCACATAAAAAGCTTTTGTCCGCAGCCTGATGGAGCACTGCTCTCCCCTCTGGGCTGGTGCTCCCACCTCTCACCTTTCTTGGCTTCATGCTGTGGAAACCAAAGCATTTAGGATCATTGGTATCTCCCGTGATGAGGCTGAGACTTTGGGTCTCTCACTCTCTTACCGCAGGCAGGTCAGTGGTCTTTCTTTCATCTACAGTCTCCTCTCTGGCCTCGCCTCCACTCCTCTCTCTGATATATGTCCTCCTCATATTTCCACAGGGCGCTCAAGGTCCGCCAGCAACCCCCTTCTGCTAAAACTACTAAAAATCAAGAATCACTGCTCACCTTCACTCTTTCATTCCTCTTTTTCCCCACCTTTGGAACAAACTCCCACACTCTCTTCAATCCCACTCTTCCCTCCAGGTCTTCAAAACAGCTGTTCACCACCATCTCTTATCTTCCCCCATCCAAACCCAGGATCTTTTCTACTCCCATTTATCAACTCGAAACCTACCTCCTTCAAATTTCCTGCTTTCCTTCCTGAAAGTCTGTAATGTTGGGACGTGAAAGTCCCTGTAGTGTCCATCTTGTTTACCCTGTGTACCCCCACCCCATCCCACTCCCTTCCACAGATCTCCTCATGTCTCTGTTCCACACTGTTTTTTTCCTTTCCTCTCCTACCCCTCTTGTCTCCTGTTCCCCTTGTTGTATGTTCTGTGTGTTAGCTTTCATATGAGCCTTGACAGTGTTTAAATTTTTTTTTTTAAAGGTCGCACAGTTGACAGTGCATGTCAGAGCAGAAACTGCACCACGAAGTCCAATGAACTGTCCGTAGAACTCCTTGATAGAATTGTGAAGAGGCATATATCTGAGAAAGGGTATATAACAATTCTAGAGTGTTGAAAGTTTCCAAGAGCACAATGAGCTCCATCATTAGGAAGTGGAAATAATATGGAACGACTCAGACTCTTTTTATAGCTGGCCATCTGACCAAACTAAGCAATCATACAAGGACCTTGGGCAGGGAAGTGGCCAAGAACCCAATGACCACTCTGACGGAACTACGGAGTTCCTTGGCTGAGATGGGAAAACCTGCCGGAAGGCCAACAGTCTCTACAGCACTAAACAAATCTTGGCTTTATGGGAGAGTGGCCAGATGGAAGCCACTCCTGAGGAAAAGGCACATCACAGCACAACTGTAGTTTGCAAAAAGGCACGTGAAATTAAGATCATGTGGCAAAAAATTATGTGGTCCGATGAGATGAAAATTGATCTCTTTGGCCTGAATACAAAGCTCTACGTCTGGAGGAAAATAAGCACAGCTCATCACCCATCTAACACCATCCGTACCTTGAGGCATGGTGGTGGCAGCATCATGTTATAGGGATGCTTTTTAGCGGCAGGAACTGGGAGACTTGTAAGGAAAGAGGAAACAATGAATTTAGCCAAATACAGGCAAATCCTTGAGGAGAAACTGCTTCAGGGTGCAAAAGACCTAAGACTGCAGTGAAGATTTATGTTCCAACAGGACAATGACCCCAAGCAACATTGAAATAGCTTCAGAAGAAGAACGTGAAAGTCCTCGAGTGGTCCAGCCAAAGCACAGACTTGAATCCCATTGACAATCTGTGGAAAGACTTGAAGATTGCTGTTCACTAACACTTCCCATTTAACTCAACACAGCTTGAGCAAATCTGCAAGGAAGAAAGGGAGAAAATTCTCAAATCCAGATATGCAAAGCTAATACAGACATACCCAAGAAGACTTGAAGCTGTAATCGCTGCCAAAGGTGCTTCTACAAAGTATTGACTCAGGCGGTTCAATACTTATTGATGCAAGAGATTTCAGTTTTTCATTGTTAGTTAATTAATTTGTAAAATTTTCGAAGAACATGTTTTCCTTTTGTCATTGCTGGGTATATTGTGTAGATCAGTGACAAAAAATTTAAGTTAAATCCATTTTTAATTCAGGCTGCAACACAACAAAATGTGACAAAAGTCAAGGGGTGTCAATACTTTCTGAAGGCATGATATATTGTTTTTTTTGGTGGGGTAGATGAAGGAATTTCATAGTAAAGGTAGGATTGTATAGTGTCGCATGGTCCGTGGATGGGGAGGAGACACGTCGATGGAAATTAAGTTTGGAAAACTGAGCTTAAGATTGTTACGTGTCACCACAGGGAGGGGGTGGTGCTGTGTTAACTAGGTGGGGTTTAAGGCTTGTTGCTCCCAGTATGTGATTGCCACCTGTGACCTTTTCCGACGTTTTTGCATTTACAAAGCTGGAAATAAAAGAACCACGTTTTTACGCCATCAGCAACAGAGCCGAACGTTTCCGAGCAGGCAGAAAACCAGCCTTCACGGCTTCGTACCAGCAGGCCATGCCCCCCGAGGTTGATGATTGGTCGGGGTGACATCCGAGAAGGGGAAGACACAAGAAAGACAAGAGGGTGGTTGGAAGCAAAGCGTGAGGCTCTGGTCCCTCTCGACATGACAAAATAGCAGCGCGATTCTCGTTGTTGATTCTCGTTGATTCTCGTGCTGATGCGAACATGTTCATGTGCTGAAATAAGACGCTTGCCATTGTTTGATCGGCTGGTTCGTGAAGTTTTGCATTTTGGGAGAGAAAGTGAAGAAGAGTGCATCTCTTGGACTTATCTCGGAGCCTCAGCAATCTCCTTTTGAATGCTCGAGGAAGAAGGCAGCGCCATTTGCTGTGAGCGGACCTGGTGTTGTGAGAGGAGTGGTGTGGCAATCTCGGTCATGAGAAGAAACTGCACGATGGTTTGTATGCTCTGGCGTGGAAGACCATCCGTGAAAATCAAGTCACATACGTGACCGCAGAGAGCAACTCCACAACATACCTGGTGCGTTTTCCTGCACAGTGGCTTTGAGGCTTGATTACTGTGAGGCTCCTAAAGGTCATCTCTGGACAAAGCTGAGTCCCGGCATAAAGGGAGGATTTTCTTTTATTTGTATCTTTCCCCTTGTCTGTTTTTGTGACCGAGTGGAGACGTCTCAAATTTGGATATAGTTTTACTTCACTTTTCATTCGTGCCCTTTGGTTTGTTTTCATGATAACTCTGATTTATGTTCATTACACAATCATTTCTTGAATTTCCTGATGTTTGTTTACTTATTGTGTATTTAAAAAAAACCCAATGTTCAACACATCCTCAACCATTTCTCAGACATGCACTTACCGTTCAAACGGAAGACCAAGAGGGAACCCGAAGAAGGAAAGAACAAAGATAGAGTCATCAGGAGGAACCTGGATAGGATTGGGGTTTCAGCTGCTACTCCACTACCCTCAAACCCATTGAAGCACAGCCAAGTGAGCCTCACAGAAAAATTTCTGCAAGAATTCACTTCTCTTTGGAGAGATAGATAATGAAAGAGAGAAATAGATAGTAAATGAGATGAAAGAGAAGACAAAGCAAGAATTAGAATGAATAAATAATTGTGAAAAAATAAGAAAGAAATGTGAAAAGAACAAAGAACAAAAATGTCAGGAAGAACCTGGACAGATAGATTTCAGCAGTTACTTCCCAGGCTCAAACACAGCAACATGTACAAGCTACAAGAGGTTGTTGTTCAAACTTGGCACACAGATAAGGAATGATGGCTTACAGATGCACTTAATTTATTTTCATGATCAGATCTAAGATGGCCAACTGGTGGCCATTTTGTTACTTCAATGTGTTCCAAACCATTTCTCAGATATGTATGGTCCAATTTGGTTCAAACTTGGCACAAGCACAGTACATGATGGCATACATGTGCACCTCACTTTATTTTGTGATCTGATCAAAGACGGCCGACTGGTAGACTGTCGGCCATTTTAGTTTACAGAAATATGGGCTCGCCATTTAACTTCGCACAGCAAAATTACTAAAAGAATGGGGGCTATGACATTTTGTGTCTTTTCACTTGTTTGTTGTGTGATTGAGATGGAAAAATTCATACTTATGAAAGGGATGTTAACCTGGGAAAACATCATCAAGATGGGCAGCAGTGAGCAGAAACGCACACTTGACAAGCTTGATGCATGTGCATTACTTCAAACTGTGAAGCAAAACAGGAGAGCAATGGTGGACAAACTGTGTGCGGAGTTCAATGAGGGTTGTGAGAATCCCGTATCGTTGAAAACGGTCACAAGGGAACTTCATAGGGTGGGATACCATCGCCGGGTTTCTCTACACATACCACTCATAACACCTGGCAATACCAGCTTGCGGGTCTAGTGGTGAAAGGAGTATTGACAATGGACTGCCAAGCAGTGGAGGAATGTGATATGGTCTGATGAGTCATCCCTCACCATGTTATCGTTGAATAGACGTGTGCACGTGATGACAGCCAAGGGAGCTCTATCGCCCCAAGTGTCTGGTTCCAACAGTAAAAGTTTCTGGTGGTGCCATTTTGGTGTGGGGTTATTTGATTAGTGTCCTGACCTATTTTTTAGGATTGTGACCTCATTAACAAAAGACACTTAATTATCACAACTTGAATAATTTTCCTCTGATTTTCATGATGTTAAATTTTTTGGATAGATTGTAGACGGGACACATTTTCTTAATTTACACTCTTTCCCGAAATGTTGAAGGTCAAGGTCACATGGTGGTCTGAAATAAAGATATGGGCATCACTGAATCATGAGAATGAGGGGAGGCTTATCCATGGCAATCACAGATGTCGAGTTAGTACCACTGGATTATAAACAAACTTATCTTTCTCCCTTTCCTCTCCTTCTTCTTCTTCTCAACCTCTCTTCTCTTCCTACTCCTCCTCCACCCCTCCCTTTATTCATGTACATAATGATCAAAATTCAACAATAATGAATGCAAAAGAAAAACTGGAGGAACCCAACAAATTTCACCCTGGCATTTCCTAAAACAAGGGGTAAAAAATTTTTGGATTATTATTATTATTTTTTTTTTTTTTTTGACAACAGTATTTTGAATCATCCCCATTGTATCGTGCAGAATACACCAATAAAATGGTTGTGAAAAAAGCAGTCGATTAATAGCAGTGAGCATCTCACTGCTGTTTTATCAAGATGCAAAGAACATGTATATCTTACTCCAGCAAAAAGAGCATCACATTGGCACATTTGGCCAAATTATCTTTTCTAGAACTTTATGCAACCTTGAACTTTCTTGTTCGTTTTCCAATTTTCTAACCTGACTGATATTGTTCACTTTAACTTGACATTGCTGGACGAAGAGGCAAAGGAAAATGGAAATAGGAAAGTGTTTGTGAAAATAACACATCATATCATACTGGATGTGAAGGACAGGAGAGTTATTTCAGCCAAACATGCATTGCGCTGATCACATTACCAGCACAGCCACAGTTACAACAAAAAACCCTTCAGCTGATTTATTGAACAATTTGCACCGCAGGCTGAGCAAAACAAAAATAAAATCGTAAAAACGCTCAGAGACTGTCGAGTGCAGAATGCAGTAATTGCGGTGACCCTTGGTAAGACTTGGCAGTGCATTTATGGCTTGATGGGTGCAAAGGCACCCAAACACCTAAATTATGCACATTTAGGTTGAAAGGCACTCGTTTCTGATTTTTCTAATTTATAAATCAGCACAGAAAGCATGCACCTGAATATATGAATACATATACATATATATATATATATATATATATATATATATATATATATATATATATATATATATATATATATATATATATATATATATATTGTTGTGGTTGACGAAATTCGCAAACCACCATTCAGGTCCCTTAGGTGAGATATCTCTGTAAGTATATGTGTAGTTAGGCCCAAACCCGTTGTTTAGAGGGAATAAATGTCATTTATGCGGGCTGCGACCCTTTTAGATAGCCGTTTTTCTTTTACTATCTTTATTTTGGACCAGCCGCCATTACTACCACCACCAACCACGTCTCAACAGCCATCACACAACAACCACCAACCGCAACGCCGCTTCACAACAACAGCCACGACCTTTACCGTCACAACTCGCCCTCGCAACCATCGCATCACCGCCATTTCCGCGCCGCTTGTGGGCACCGATACTGGACTCGTGCAGGGCGCGCACCGAGCAGGGGTGCAAAAGCGCCGGCCTTTCCGAAGAAAACGGATCAAAAACGACTCACGCCCACTTCTGTTCCGTCCTATCGGCGAGCGTGGGGCGATTTGGCCCCGCCTCCAGGTGCGTTGGAGTAATATCGCTATATGCAAATTCATGGATCAAAAAGCATTCACGCCCACTTTTCCTCAGTCCAATGGGGAGCCAGTTAGAGGTGAAGGGTCGGAGGTAAAGGGTCGAAGGTGAAGGAGCGAGGCCACGGGGCATATAAGGGGCTGCGTTCGTCAGTCAACGCAGTTAAGAGTTCGGAGTCAGTGAAGAGTTGGGACGAGTCAAGAGAGGAGTCGGAGAAGGCGGTTGGACGGAGCTGTGGAGAGGTGGCGGCGGCGAAGGCGGTCGAGGGGGTGCTCGTGTCGGAGTCGGGGAGCTGCGGAGGGAGAGGCCGGCGGCGCGACCGAGGTCGTGGTGGAGACGCTCGTCACGGGACCCGAGACAGGGAGATATCCTCCTTCCCCCGAGCATCAACAACCCCCTCCTGTTTCCCCCCGCGCTGAGATAGTGCGAGAAGGGGGCCCCGTTCCCACCCCCTACCAGACACTGTCCGCGAGGCCCGCGGAGTCGGGGCGCCACCGCCATCTTGCGGCTCATCATCAGACGGGTAGGCCCGACGCGGTCTCGGCCCCAGGCCCGCCTACCCCCCTCATCCTTGAGGGTGGTCCTTTTCTTTTGCTTTGAGTATATGTGTTGTCGGCGCCGTCTGTGAAGTAAAACTGTATAAGTGTTGCCGTGTGCTCGGTAGTCGGTTAGCTCTGCATTGTCTTTTGCTTTTACATTTGCTTTTTGTGCATTATTGTGTGTTTCTTCTTCTTCTTTTACATTTGCTTTTGGTGTAATTGTATATGTGTGCTTTCCGTTCATCGCGAAATAAATGTGCTTTATGTTGAACTGTTTTCCTGTTTCGCTTCGTCTTTTCCTTTATTGAATCTCCATCTTACTTCACGTAAAGGGTTGGTCGTGGGCTAAAACGCCCGATAATTAATCGAACCGTCGAGGCCGACGATAACACCGCTCGGTTATCCCGAAGTGGCCCGTGTCCGAAGTCGACCTGCGGCGAGGTGCAATCGCCCGGTCTACCCTCCGTGTGGGTACTTAGGTAGGTCGAATTTGGCGAGCAACCCTATCCCACACGGGGGCCGATTGGCACGATCGTGGTGAGGCCAAAAGGTCCACCCGTGACTAGTTCCCGGCGTTAGTCCGAGAGGGTCACGACGGGATTGTCCATCCGGTGGGCGACGTGCCGCGATTCGAGTTACGTGGCCGTTCGCACGCCGGCGGGCGCGAATCCGCAACAATATATATATATATATATATATATATATATATATATATATATATATATATATATATACATATATATATATATATATATATATATATATATATATATATATATATATATATATATATTAGACATTGTCAAGGCTTGCATGAGAGCAAACACACAACACACAGCAAGGGGGACATGAGACAAGAGGGCATTTGTGTATGTATGTATGTATGTATGTATGTATGTATGTATGTATATATATATATATATATATATATATATATATATATATATATATATATATGTTTTTTGTTTTGTTTTGTTTTTTGGAGACTTTGTCGAGGCTTGTATGAGAGCTAAGACACAACACACAGCAAGGGGGGGGGGATAAGACAAGAGGGGTGGGAGAGGCAAGGACAAAACAGTGGGGAACCGAGACATTAGTAGCTCTGTAGAAGGGAGAGGGATGGGGTGGGGAACATGGGGTATACAAGATGGACACCACAGGGACTTTCAGGAAGGAAAGCAGGGAATTTGAAGGAGGTGGGTTTGGGGTTGATTAACGGGAGTAGAAAAGATCGAGGTTTTGGATGGGGGAAGATAAGAGGCAGTGGTGAATGGCTGTTATGAAGGCCTGGAGGGAAGAGTGAGATTGAAGAGAGTGTGGGAGTTATTCCAAAGGTGGGAAAAAGAGGAATAAAAGAGTTAAGGTGAGCAGTGATTCGTGATGTTGGTGGTTATAACAGAAAGCGGTTGCTGGCGGACCTTGAGCACCCTGCGGAAATATGGGGGGGGGGACATATCGGAGATAGAGTGGGGGGGAGGGGGCGAGACCGGAGAGGCGACGGTAGAAGACAGAAATACCACTGACCTGCCTGCGGTGAGAGAGTGAGAGGCTTAAAGACTCAGCCTCACCGCGGGAGGTACCAATGATCCTAAATGCCTTGGTTTCCTCAGCGTGAAGCCAAGAAATGTGAGAGGCGGGAACACCACCCCAGAGGGGAGAGCAGTACTCCATCAGGCTATGGACGAAAGCTTTATTTGTGGTCAGGAGCTCAGGTGGGTCGAGGAAGGGCTTTGCACGACGGATGGTTCCCAGTGTCTTTAGAGGCCAAGTTGGAAATATGGCTTTCCCAGCAAAGATCATGGAAGCCAGTGAGACCCAGAAGCTTGAATGAAAGGACTTCTTCCAAAGGAATGTTGAGAAAGTATATGGGGGTGGAGATGGGGGGGGGTTCCAAACGGCCCTTTCTGAGAGATATCGTGAGAGAGTGAGATTTGTCATGATTGGAAGACATGTTCCACATGTTGGCCCAGTTTGTGATTTTTACCGAGATCTGCAGACAGCGAAGAAGCTGCTGCTTGCTTGTTTGAGGGATGACAGATGGTACAGCAGAGGGTGGAGTCAGCAGCAAAGAGACAAAGAGGATTTTCCAGAGAGTCGGATAAATCATTGATGAAAAGCACAAAAAGAGCAGGACCCAGAACGCTGCCTTGAAGAACTCCAGCCTGGACAGGAAGAGTGCATGAAAGAACTCCATTTTGGGCCACACGTTGAATGCAACAGGCAAGGAGGTCTGCGAGCCATGAGTGGAGATGGCCTTGGATACCATAGGAAGAGAGTTTGGTGAGCAGGGAAAGGTGCCAGACCATGTCAAAAGCACACGATATGTCTCGGGATATGGCTCAGATTTCATGTCTGCCATAGAGTCCCTCCATCAATTGTTGGGAGAGCAGAAGCAGCATATCCAGGGTTGAGTGAACTGGTCTGAAACCAAATTGATGATCCAGGGTAGAGTGAAATCAAGCCATTGGAAAGAGGAAGGAATTAATGTCTGAAGCGATGACGGATTCCATAACCTTGCTGATGATTGGAAGAAGGCCGATTGGTCTGCAGCACCTTTTCATGCAGGGTGGTAATGTTTGTTGATTTCCGAGCAGATGGCAGATGGCCTTGAGCAAATGAGAGGGTGAATAGAGCAGAGAGAGGTTGAGCAAGAGCAGAGAAGCAGGCTTTGAGGACACGTGGGCTGATGCCGTCTGGAGCGGTTGCAGAATCTGAGGCGAGGTTTGACAGCAAGCTCTCCACTTTGTCAGAAGAAAAGGACACAGAGTCCAGGGACAGCTGTGTTCGACTGGGTAAGGTGGGTACAGAAAGTGATGGGTTTCGGACACAAGATTTCAATGCAAACTCCGAGTTTAGGCATTCAGCATTTTCATGTGCGGTATCAGCAGTGTGGCCATTTGAGGTAAGGGAGGGGATGGAGGGGGAACATACACCAGAAACAGATTTGATTAGATGCCACCAGGATTTGGAGGATGGAGAGGTTTGCTAGTTCAGACTTGAGATTAGAAAGATGTTGTTTTCTGGCTCTCCTGAGGGTAGATACACATTTGTTCCGAGCTTTATTGAAGGAACTGAGATTACCCTCAGTTGGGTTTGCTTTCCATGAGGCAAAGGCAAGTCGTTTCAGGACAATTGCCTCACCACAAGCTTCAGTGACACATGGGTGGGGGGAAGGGTAGGACAACTGAAGACAAGAGCAGATAAATCTGTGCATGAGGGAGAGAGCAAGTTTCTTTGAAAGAATTCCCAGAATGAGGTGATGTTGGAGAAAGTAGCGATGGGAGACCAGTCTCAAAGTTTGATGGCTGCTTGGAGACAGAGCCAGTTGGCCTCAGTGAAATCCCCCACGCGATGGTGCTGAGGTGGTTCTCTGATAATAGCCAGAGAGATGTCCACTTTGACAAGCACGTGGTCAGAAGAACTTATTGGAGCGAAGGAAGAACAGCAGATATTTTCAGGGAAATTTGTCAAAATCAGATCCAGAAGAAATGGAGTACCGTTGGTTGAGATCTGGATTGAAGCGAGTCAGTCCCAATGAATCGCATAAGTCTTTTGCTGAAGTGCCATGACAGGTGAGAGAGGTACCCACACCCAGCCAACTGGCATGATGACAATTAAAATCACCACATATGAGGAAGAGAGAGTTCGGATGAGAGGATAGAAGTTGGTCCATGTTTTCGGATAGTGAGGTGTAAATGGAGTCATCACAGTTTAGTGGACGGTGCAGTACACATACAAACATGAGGTGGGAGTGGAAGGGAAGCTGGAGCCAGGGGTATTCCTGGGGGTGTGGGTGAGTGAGGACAGTGCATGGAGAGTGAGGAAAAGAGTCTTTGATGAAGAGAGCAACTCCTCCACCAGGACAAGGGTCTGTTCTGTCATACGGAGGGAGTAACCAGGGAGTCAGAGATGTCTTGAGGGAGGAAACTTTCTGTTTGGCAGATTATGTCTGGTTTGTCAGTGGAAACCTGTATGGAAAGATCTGAAAGGTTTGAGCGAAGGTCCTGGATATTTGAGGTCCACACTGTTTATGAAGAGGGAGGGGAGGAGGCTTGGGAGGGGGAGGGGAGGTAAGGAGAGTTATTGAAAGAGTTTTGGGGATTGCAGAAGAGCAAGGGGAGGGGCCGTATGAGGAGGAGTAAAGGCTCTGTAGCGCTGGGTTGAAGTACAGTGGGGAGTAGTAAGAGAGGGGGAAGAAGGCAGTTGAGGATTTGAAGAAGTGGAGTGATGAGATGGAGATGAGAGGGCAGGGGAAAGAGGCAGCTTTGTGGATGTGAGAAGGGCAACTTTGAGAAGGTCGAGTGAGGGGGTGAATGGTGCTAGAATGGTGAGTGGGGATAGTTGAGGGAGAAAGGTGAGGCGGGAGTTTTTGAGAAAGGTGAGAGGGAAGCTTGGAGGGAGAAGAGTGTGATGGTTGCTTTGAGAGGGAGGGGTGAGAGGGGTGAAATGACACTGAAGTTGGAAAAAAAAGAAGGGTTGATGGAAAGCGAACAGACAAAGTAAACTGGGATTTTTTTTAGTTTTTCGTCCAGAAATGCGATAAAAGACATTTCTTGATGGATGCAATGAAGGCGAAATAAGAGAATGGAGAGAAGAAACGTAACAGTTGGACTTTTTAGACAAGGTATGAAGGAGAGGTCGAATTGAGAGCAGTCTGTTTAAATAGAAAAAGAGTAGTGAATTATGATACAGTAATGAGAACCACACGTGTGAAAGAGGAAGATGAAGCATGAAAAGATTTTTTTGTTTTATGAGCGAGAGAGTGCGAGAGAGAGAGCGGGAGAGAGGGAGGGAGAGGGAGAGGGAGAGAGAGGGAGAGAGAGGGAGGGAGAGGGAAGGAGAGAGAGAGAGAGAGAGAGAGAGAGAGAGAGAGAGAGAGAGAGCGAGAGAGAGCGAGAGAGAGAGCGAGAGAGAGCGAGAGAGAGCGAGAGAGAGAGAGCGAGAGAGAGCGAGAGAGAGCGAGAGAGAGAGAGCGAGAGAGAGAGCGAGAGCGAGCTTTCATCAGATTAGGTAAAGGAAAGGTTTAAGAAAAGATTGTGAGGTGAATGGTGAATTTGGATCGGTAACACAGAGGGTGGAAACAGATCACATGGTTATGGGAGAAGCACGTGGTTAAGGGAGGTGTATAGTCAAAAGTGAATTTATTTATTTATTTATTTATTTCAAATAAGGATTGCATAAAATTCAGAAAAGGAAAGGTTGAAGTAAAATCGTGGAGGTGTATGATGAATTTGGATCGGTAAACACGGAGTGAAGCTGATGGATCGATGAAAAGTATTTGGAAGAAGGCAGAGAGACATGTGGTTCCAGGTTTATAGTTGGGAAGGACACAAGGAAAGTTTTTTTTTTGATGGATTTTTGAAGATTAGGTAAAATTCGGGAATGGAAGGATGTAGGAAGAATTCGTGAAGGTAATGGTGAGAGTGGGTCAGCTCAAGTTGAAGAATGATGGTGAGCCAGCAGAAGGAGGAAGAAGAAGAAAAAAGATTAGGACTCGTGGGTATGGAGGGAGAAGGGCTGTTGTTTTTTTTAACTTAAGACAAGAAACAGAGTGTTTCGTTGGGAGGGAATAGATGGGCGGCATTGAAAAAGTGGGGAAAATAGGAATTGAAGATGAAAGGGAGAGAATACAAATAAAAACGATCATACACCTGGAGGGGAAGGATAGGCTGGGTAGGTCTCAAGGAACCGAGAAAGACAGGTCGCCGAAAACTAATATATGAAACCTCTATATATAATATATATATATGTGTGTGTGTATGTATATAATATATATAATATATATACATATATATATATATATATATATATATGTTCTGCCATTTTTTAAAGTGTGCCCACAAATAACATTTAAACAGCGACTGTGGTCATTATTGTTTCGATAATTATGCAACATGCAGTCCTGATGGGGGCAAATAAACCCAAAATCCAGATGGGTGGCTCAGTTTGATGTTTAACCCATTATGACCTTAAATCTCTATCTTTTTGACATGAGTGGCAGGGCTGAAGCCTACGGGTTGAAGGGGATGCTTTGGTCTTCACATGTATGCGACTCACGTCCATTTGAGATCGGGTGGGAGTGCTTCATCAAGCAAGCACTCCAATAAAACGGTTGTTCAGAAACGGCTAGTTTAGCACGCAATTAGCAACGCATTAAACGTACACCTCCCAGATACACCCAAAATATCAAGCCATGAACGCTGACGTCTCCGGATAATTATAAGCATTGCAGTGTGCCCAGCGTTTCATAGCTATGAACGGGCATTCAATAATATTATGAGTGAGGAAAGTGAAAACAACAACTTTATCATTAATAAATCGCTGCAGACTGTTCCAAGTCAAGACATGGTTGAGCAGGCCAAAAAACATGGCAGCTTCAGATCCCAGCGACGTTACCCAGGAAACACCTTAAGACCCAGAGAATGAGGTGGCCAAGGATCATTTGATGGAGGATATAATTAATAAGGCTTTTAATTATCTTCAAAAGGTGTGTTTTAATTAACCCAAACACCCAATTTTCACTCTTGCACTTCGTTGGAGTTTTTTTTGTATGCATGTAAAGTTTCAGGCTGCCAGGTTTTATGGTTTTGGAGTTATGGAGGAGACACACACACACACACACACACACACACACACACACACACACACACACACACACACACACACACACACACACACACACACACACACACACACACACACACACACACACACACACACCATTTTATTAGTCTGGATTATTCTTTCATTTAATTTATTTATGTCATTCTTCCGAGCATGGCCGAGGTAACACAAAGTCTGCTCTGCTTTTGCTCTCAATGATGTCCATATCCTCTTGGGGTCACCTCCTTGCATCTCTATACAGTTTATACTTTCTGGTATTCTTTCAGTTATTTACGTCATTCTTTCGAGCACAGTCTAGAAAATGCAAAGTCTGCTCAGCTTTTGCTCTCAGTAATGCCCAGATCCTCCTGGGGTCCCTTCCTTGCAACCATACACATTTGGTCTTTTTTTGCTACGTTTTGTAGCCAGAAATCTCCTTCTCTGGTTTTATTTCTTGTCGACATTGCCGGACATGTGTGTTGGCTGTAAAATATAATGGTTTCACTTCCAGCAAATAATATTGGCCTAAATCGAACACGAGTGTATCGATCATCAATTGCAGAGCAACTATCGAGCATCGCCTAAAACTCCAAGAAGTAAACGACACAGAGTGATGAGTGAAGTGTGAATTGAGTGGTGGTTGGTTTTGGAGAATCGAGAGTTTGGTGGAAGGTAACCAGAGATTGGGAGAATTTAACAAGTAGCACAGAAAAGAAGGACTCCCATAAAACCGATCAAGACAGAGCTCAAGTGAATAGTATCACTGTTATTATACGGATGCCTTTGGGTGAGACACTTCCATAAAAAGAAGTCATTGGAAGACAAAGAGGTTTACAGCAGCCGTGGCCCATTTTGCAAGAAATTCCAACAGAAGTTACCATTACAAAAGCCTATGCTTCATAAATAAATGGATTTGTGAAAATTTCAAACTGATACCGTAAAGCTACATCCACATATTTTGTAAGCCAGAACGGAAAATGACATTACATAAAATGACCCCTTTCCCCCATTGCTGTCCATCTTCT
This sequence comes from Eptatretus burgeri, assembly GCF_056783735.1. Taxonomy (NCBI): domain Eukaryota; kingdom Metazoa; phylum Chordata; class Myxini; order Myxiniformes; family Myxinidae; genus Eptatretus; species Eptatretus burgeri. Next base: position 30,969,055 of record NC_140978.1, on the reverse strand, counting down.
GTTACTTTCTCTTCCAATTTCCTCTGCAACCTTCTTGCATTCACTTTCCTCCACCATGCTCCCCTTCGTCTTCCTTTTCTCAAATTCATTATGAGGTGTTATCGATTTAGCAACACCCTTCTCCTCCACTTTTATACATGGAATATGTACGTGTGGCTCCGAAGCAAATGCTGACTATTTTTTTAATGTATGCAAGGTCAAGGCTCATGGAAGAGTTAGAACACAGAGTAGATCAGGATGCAACAGAACAAAAGGAACAGCAGAAAGAGAGGTGGGAAATGCCAACAGCAGAGCCGAGGGACAAAATATATGGAGCCCGACAAACAAGGAATGCGGGTAAGGATGAGGAGCAGGGAAGAATGCCAGGGGTGGATATAGCTGCACCAAGACTTGAATCCAGGTGTTGAAGACTTTACGATTTCATTAAAGACATGCTACATACCGAGGCAGATACCCCACCCATTTCTCCAATCTTTCACTGGCACCACGCTAGAATGACAGTTTTGAGCTGCGCACTACTTCATACAAACACAGCAGAGACACCAGCATCACCAAATGTGACAGGAGGGCGAAATAATGTCAGAACCATTAAACAGTGAATAGCAAATTGTGTCTCAAAGTATCAAAGATGTCAGACCAAGGCCAATGTTTGGCTCCACACTGACTGCAGCTCGTACACTGCTCTCGTGTGCGAATAGAAAGAATTAACCCAGCAAAGCCGTGGCGTTGTAGAAATGCAAAACTGCAAACATTACACTTCAGCCATGTTGGCCACACAGTAATCTGGCATCGAGTTCTGGCTCGCTCACACTACAACCCAACTGTTGCACTAATATCTTAACTTAAAAATCAAAAAAAAAAGTAAATAAATAAATGTACCATTCTGTCTGATCCAGTTATGGAGTCTCTCAGGCCTGTAACTCCCAATTATATCTTTCCAGCACTTTTGCTTTCAGAATGTTAATTCAATCTTGAATGTTAATTCAATGATGAAATTTCCCAAAGTGCGGAGCGCGCTTTCGAGTGCGATTCAAGAATTCCCGAAGTAAGATTAAGACGACGTTGTTTCTGATGCAACATTGTTGTATTAGGATACAATTAGGGAATATAAGCAACATGAATGCATTATCTCTGTCTCTATCTCTCTCTATTTCTCTCTGTAAGGATGCACATAAATTAGACTGATGTTCGTAATGTGTGCTGGGTAACAGCGTAACCTCTCTGGGCACGTAAATTAGCTTGTTGCTAAAACATAAAACCTGTTTTCTGACAGGCATGACACACTGAAACGAACGTTAAAGGAGGGACACTTCACCCTCCCATTTAAATATACGAGTTGTTCTCATAGTCACCAAAACAAAACATGCTGTGGATGTAGAATGCTAAATCACACGTGAAAATTATAGAGATCATCCTTATGACCCCAACAGACAAGAGCATCTTGGTTTTCTTTTCCCCCTGGACAAACAATGACGCATTTGTTTGACATTGAAATGAAATATCAACAGCATTGCAAAAATGAATAAAATATAAATAATCATGATGCGATCTACACCGAGGGTCACAAACAACAATGCATTTCATTCTGTTCAAGGCCATTCTCTTTCCAGAGCATCAATCTTTCTTGAGAATACCGAGTGGTTTGTCAGTGGATATTCCTGCAGTTACTATATGGCAGGGATTTAGGACTGATAGGATAGCCGAGAGGTGTGTGCACTCACCTCTGAGCTTTTAGCATGGGTTCGAATCTTGGCTAAGCTATAAACCATTACCCTGGTGTTTCACTGGCAGGATGAAACATCCCTCTCTCAGATGGACGTTGGAACTGCATGTCCCATCTGCTGGCAATGGTCATGCTAGGACGAGCAAAGGGATCAAGGAACAGTTGGTGGGGGGGAAGAAAATGAAACACAGCAACCTGCAAGCAGATAAGGGAGATGTAGTGGAGGATCGATGAGGGTGGAAAGGATCATCGATAGGTTTGCAGTGAATGGAGGTGGTGGTGTACTTAAGGTCGATGTACGTAAAGGATCGCACAGTGTCCTCCACAAACATTAGTCGAGTTATTGCCGGCACCCTGAATAAATTAAAATTCCCTGCCTGGATTGCAGGTGTCAAGTGATCTGGTCTTGTGGGTTCCTGGACACCAGGTCAAACTCCTTGCTATCATAGAGTGGTTGCTGTCTGGGCAGAAACTTCTGAACAAATTAACCAGGTGGTTCACAAGTTTCATGTGAACAGACATCTTTGGTTAGAAAGTGGAACCAACACAAATGGCAGAATTTTGGAATTTGGCCAGGCACAAGCACCAAATGTCGCATGCTTTTTAAAAGTCACCACGGCATCGTTAACGTCTTTTTAAGTGAATACCAATCGATGGGACACGTGGCGAGCGAACCACCGAAAGACAGCATGTAGTCACTGGTACAACACCTTGTCTGCCTGGTTTATCATCGGATCAGGAGTAGACTCCAGACGAGATGACTTAAAGGCAAGTACACCACCTCCAAGCTATTCTGCCAACCAATGCAACTAACCAAGCATGCACGATGATAATGCCACAACTTGCACTGCTATATCTGTGCACCATTCAACGACCAAGAGTGCTTTTCCATTTGAGAACTAACCAGTTTACCACCAAATATTGCTTTGTAAACCTTTTTGAAGCTTTCAAAACCATATCTGTGTAAGTCTTCTCCAATGTGGTGACTACTTTCATACACAACCGTGGTTGTGAATAAGGTCCGATTATACCAGCTCAGCACTTCGATAAGTTACACAGGTGATGAAATAAGTGCAGGATTGCTCAACAACAAAAAAAAATAAATAGAACAGCTCATTTGCTGATAAGTGTTCGACACATTATGTAATAAAATTAATCTGGGAATATTTGATTGCACCTCATCCATCAAAAATGCCGATCCTTTGACTCTCTTTCTCTCTCTCCTTTTCCAATCCCACATCACATTCTGATAAATCCATCCTGAATTATGATTCGCTTTCAGATTAATGATATCTACCAAATGTTCCAGAAGTCCCAATGTCTCTTTAATCACTTCATGTCTGGCAAATGTATTTTGAAACCCACCTCCCCCCCCCCAATTCCATAACCTCACCTCCAATCATGTTTTCTCGACAGTCTCATGAACATGGCCCTGTTACCTCGGTTTCTGAAGGTGGACGGAGGTTATGTTTTCACCCATATCTGTCAGTGAGAAAGATATCTCAGAAAGTTGTGGACGGATTTGCATTAAATTTGGTGGACATGTTGGGAATGTGACAATGATGAATTGATTAGATTTTGGTGAAGATCCAGATCTGGATATTATAATTTTTTCAAAGTGAGTCTTCACCATTGAGAGATAGAGCCAAAAACGATTTAAGTACTGTATAGCACAAAATTTCAAAATGTTGTGGACGGATTATGACAAAACTTGGTGTACGAGTTGGGTAGGTGATAAGAACAAGCAGGTTAAATTTTGGGACTTTTGATGAAGGTCCGGATGCAGATGCGGCCTCCCAGTGGGATACAAAATGTAAACTGTTCAGTCAGCCAGGTGGAAGTATGCGCTCCACCGAGTGCTTTTCTAGTCTATCTCTGGAATTATAAAACATTTTTAAAATAAATCTTTTTAAAAAAACAACAAAACTGTTATTTTCCAATGAAAGCTAAATCAAGTACAATAATGACCGAGGGGGGGGGGGGGGAAGAGAGACATTAAATAAGGATTCATGTTTAGTTATAATGTTAATATACAGTAGTTGCGAAGAGAAGATGTAGGAAATCCCTATTCAACTGTTTTTGTGTTGGGGAGGACAAGGACTTTCACTTTCTCTTAATTTAGAGTAATTGATGCTCGTTCGCAGGCAATGTTGGACAATCCCCCTCCCCACCCACCAACGATACATGAACCTAACAAATCATGAACATGACAAAAGTGTGGAGCAAAGAAAACAAATGAATAACAATAGTGTTTGGGATGCTGACTTGCTGACAATATCCTGCTCTGCTGCTCTCACTTATTCTCAGTCTGCCCTCTTGAACCTGCATAAAAACAACCAACATCACTCCAATACAGAAGATTCTTCCACATATAAGAGAGTGGCACTTGTAGATGTGGAAGAATTGCGTTGCTCAGGCAGTGGGTCGCCCAGATAGCTCAGATGGCAGATCACTGGTATGGTTTGCCAGAGAACCTGGGTTTCATTCCCGGTGTGGGCCTGTAATTTTCCATGAAGTGGAAATCACATGGAGGTGATAGACTTTATATGTATATCCATATCCATCCGTCCATTGGGACCATACTCTGTGTAGAGCGTTGGTGCTGCCTAAGCAGGTCTCCTTGGCTATTGGGCACAATCCTGAATGGGTCGCCACTCCGACACAGGATAACAGCAAGCTGGCACTCATTTTGCCGACCTCAGAAGGATGACAGGCAGAGTCAACCACACCTGGTGTTAATCCAATAGCAAAGTGGGATTTCTTTGGTGATGACTTGTATTTTACCATATGACAGTGCATCCTACATGCAGACAAGACCACATATAGCAAAAAAATAATACCAGAGGCAGCTGCTTCCCTTGCTTCTCTCTATTGAACAGCAAGGATCAGATTCTGGTCTAACGCTTGAAACAGGCCATTCGATGCAAACAACTCTCACATTCTCACCGTCTCATCAGAATCATCAAATTAACCAACCTATCAATTTCTTCAATCACTTGATCTTATGCCTCACCATCAGACATGACCTCTCCTGAGCAAACCATACATCAGAGCAAGTCTCCAAAGCAAGCCGCTGACTGGAAATCGTCCATCACCCGATGAGCTGGTGCCCCCACATCACACCTCGCTCCTGCATGCTATTAAATTTAAAGCTCTCAAGATCATTGGGATCTCCACAGACAAAAAAGTAGAATTTACACAGCCTGCTGTTCTCTCATCTCAGACAAGTTGATGTGCCTCATATGGTCTTGCTGTCACTGCTCCTCCATTCATCTTTCCCTCCCTAGCCCCTTCACGTCAAGCACATTTTTCAGGTAACCCCATCCTCGTGAAACCGCCAAAAACCAGCACTAAAACTCACATCAACTTCTTTGTTGCTCTCTTATTGTGTTTGTGGAACCTCCTTCCATAGCCTGTTCAAGTCCACTCTCCCTCCAAGTTGGCAGTGTAGCACCACCTCAGGTCACTCCATCCATACCACTATCCTCCACTACATCTCCCCCTTTCTGCTTGTTGTGTTTGATTTTTTTCTCTCACCCTCCTGTTCTTTAATCCCATTACTCGTTCCATCTAAGTGTTCTCCCACCGCTCTTTTGTCAGTGCAGTGCCCTTTTTTTTAATTTTTATTTTTTGTATACCTTGGTCGAGGCTCGTGCCTTCTACCCATTTTTTGTAAGCATTGAGAAAACAGTTGAGGAATAGAATATCAAAGCAACATGATCGATAACAAGGGGGACATCTCTGAGAAAAGAGGTGGGGGACAGATATTAATCAGAAAAAAAAGAGGTGGAGGGTGCTGTTCCAAAATTCCACCAGCTGTTTTTGAGAAGGCCAACATCAAAAAAAGTTTTAAAAAATAAAAAAAATTGTGACAACACATGATTAAACTTTAAAGGGATCATCCAACAAATTCTACTTTTTCTTTCATGTGAAGATGGATTACTGCTTTCAAACTTCTCCAATAGTTCATATTTACCTCCACCACCTGTTTGTCTACCTTGGTTGGTTGTTCCCTGTTTGTCTACCTTCGGTGGAGGAGGTAAATATGAACTATATTATGTATTAGCAGAGGTACCCAGCCTTGCCCTGTGTTTCCCAGTCAATTTTTTTTGTGGGGGACTAAAACACTTCCCCCTTCAATACCTACTAAGGAATGGGGTCAGGGATCATTTAATATTCGCTTTCACGGAGCTACAAAGGTTTAGGCACGATATAGTGATTTTAAAATTGCCCCTCATGGTTGCCTGTCCAACTCGCATTCCCCTGAGATTTGTGGAAATCCCGTGGAATTGCAACTGTCAAGTGACCAAGAGATCGCAAAATCAACTTCGCACATGGAGAGAATGATGTATTGCAGTGTACTGTCCAGAGTGTTCACAAAGTCACGTTACCCCACACCTCCCTCTCATCCACGCTGGTACGTTTTGAATATATATGTTCATGTTAATGTTAATATTTTGATTTTTATGACAATAAAACTCTTGTGTATTCATAGTTTACATTTATACCTCTTGCGTGTTCATTATATTCATTCATCTGCAGAGGGGGGTAACAGGACTTTGTAAACACCCTGTACATTATTGGTGAAGAGGCATTGTAAAAGTGTCACCTTGGAAGTGCAACTCGATGCTCATGAATGTGCCGTTGATGTTTCTGGGTTAAGTGCAACCCCGATCCATAAATATGGTGCCGTTCAGGAAGACGAAGATGATGTACCACCAACTTCGACCACTTCCGGAAGAGGTTTATTTGTATTTAAATGTCTGGTAATTGTTTTTAATTTATTTTGCGAACGCGTACTTGAATATAACCAACTGTCATTAATTAAAAAGGCTTAGGCACTATCGAGCAATTTTTTTAACCCCCCCCCCCCAAAAAGACAAATCGACCTTTTTTCCAACAATATTTCAAATTTTTGTCTAAAATACTCCCTGGCACTCACTGACGAACCTCTGAAAGTTTGACGAAGATCTGTTCAGCCATCTCAGAAAAATGGAGAAAAAAACACACACATGGCTCTCATCGTATAGATTCACACCATTTGTCTGTTTGTCAGTGAGCAAGGTATCTCAAAAAATTATGGACTGATTCTGATGAAACTTGGTGAACAGGTTGGGTGTGTGACAAGGAAGAATTGATTCAATTTTGGTGAAGATCTGGATCCTGATCTGGATCTGAGAATTTTTTAATTTTTAAAGTGATTGAGAGATCGGCCCAGACTGTGTAGCATGATATTTCAAAAAGTTGCGGATGGGATATGATAAAAACTTCACGGACGAGTTAGGTAGGTGACAAGAACAAAGCGATTACATTTTGGTTCAGGTCTTGATACAGATCCAGTCTATCAGTGTGGGGATACAAAACGTAAACTGTTTAGCCTCCATCAGGTATGGCTGAGGTATGCGCTCTATCAAATGCCATTGTAGTCCAACCCATAAAAGCATTTCAAAAGCGATAACAATGTGCAGTTGTCGCAGCAATAACTTGTTACATCTTGCTGCACTCACACTATCACAAGAGCATCAACATATGGAAAATGAAAAACATTTATAAAGCACTTCATAATGTGTTACCCATACTGGTTGAAGTTCATTTAACATGTTGCCCTCCCCTTGGGGGAAATGGTGCAGCAATGCCTGTCTCAATGTGCAGAATGATAATGCACAGCAAGAAAATACATAACAAATGTTCACATTACATGTTAATTGCAATCAAATCAGTTGTGCGTAGTAGCATTAAGCAGTAGTAAGAACGTTTATAATTTTCCATCTGTTAGCATTTAGATATGATAGTGGCCAAGTTATGAGGACAGTGGACTGACATACCAGAGGTTAAAAGTTCAAGCGGAATCAGCAGAAGGCAGTGTGAAGGACTTTGATTCTAAAGGCCCGGTCACACCTTGACGTTTTAGCCAGCGATGGCAACGTATTAAAATGTATGTAAAACGCTGGCTTACGTTGAACTTTTGATGTTTTTTTTTAAAGATTCGGACGTATTCATAGCGACTTGGTCTTATGTATAACGCATTGGTAACAACACAGAACGTTTCGTTGTGTTATAGATAACTTATACCAACGAATGCTGAACCTGTTGTCGGCCTACACAACCGATGCCCAACGATAGTCTAACTTAGGCATAGCGCGTTGCACGCATCGCCGACGATGTCGTGACGTAGCCTATTAAAAGGCTGACGCACAACGATTCGAATCATAACTGCCATAGAAATGGAAGTGACAACATCGCGGTCACACCTTGGCGATCTTGCCAGCGTATGCCGACCGAAGAAAAATGTGTCTAAAACGTTGGGGCACGTCAAATACGGTATGAGTAAGTTTGGTATACGTGAGTAGAACGCTAAAGTACGCTATCATACTTCGTAGTAAGTAGAGTACGTCAAGAAATTTTAAACATGTTCAAAATTTTACGACGTACTCGGCGTATGACACAAGTTCTGCATGCAATGGGGATAAGTTGTACACACGATATGTGGACGCTTACACACGTCCACAAAGGCTACTTATAAGCTACTCATAAGTCGAAACACGTCGCGGTAATGTCTTTTTTACGCGAAACTTATTTCTAACTTATGTTTGACGTGCTTTGAACCAATTCTTTACGTAGTCCCAACACACATCGACGTATGTAGACGTATTCCAATGACGTCTTCCGGTCGACAAAAAAAAAAATGAACTGTTTCTAGCTTACAACTGCCATATAAAGACGTGTTCCCAGCGGTTTTAGGAATTGGCATATAAAAATGCTGCTCATAAAAGGGGAACCCAACAATGTTTTCGAGTCCTTTTTGAGTCGATGTCCATGTCAGCAGTAACAGTATCAGTATTAGTATTAGTAGTAGTTGTTCATGTTGGCAGTAGTAGGTGAGTGTGAGGGGGAGGGTGAGGGTTATGATGGATCGTCCTTGCGTTTAACGATTTAACGATTTAAATGATAAACTCAACGATTTAAATGGCTGCATCTCCACTATTGAAAGTAGACGCTTGCGCTCAACAATTGGATTTTTTTTACACTCAACGACTTTTAAACGGTACCACTCAGCTAGTTTCATTGTTTACAATGAACGATTTAAATTGCTGTCACTCGCCTTTGTTTTTTGACGCTGAGGCTCGGAAGTTTTAATCGTTTCTATAGAACGTGCTAAATCGCTCAAACCCCACTACTGAAAGTAGACGCTTGCGCTCAACAATTGGATTTTTTTTACACTCAACGACTTTTAAACGGTACCACTCAACTATTTTCATTGTTTACAATGAACGATTTAAATTGCTGTCACTCGCCTTTGTTTTTTGACGCTGGGTTTGGAAATTTGAAGCGTTTCTTCTGAACGTCTTAAAACGCTCAAACTCGACTATTTTAAATAGACGCTGCCGATGGACCATTGGAATAATAGCCAAGCTAGACATCGAAGTGTGAACATCCTCGTCATGCCGAAGAAAAGTTTGAAGAATGCTGCAAATAAGTGTCCTGGCCGTGGCCGTGGACGCTGACGCAAGGACGATCCATTATACCGACGTCTTTCAGCCTATGAGTAACTTAAAAGTAACGTCTGTCGACATGTGGCAACGATCGCGTAACGTCCCAACAACACGTTAATCATAGGTTAGAAATAAGTTTCAGGTACGCTAAACATTACCTCGGCGTGTCTCAACTTATGATTAACTTACAAGTAGCATGTGTTGACGTCTCTCAACGATCGCAGACCGTGCATACAACTTGTGGCCAGCGTAGCGGAACGTGTGAGTCATACGCCGGCATACGTCGTGAAATTTCAAGCATGAAAAAATTTGAGGACAACCAAAAAGTACAACGTTTAAAGCCAGCGTACAACGACGTATGGCAGTGTTTTTCAGCGTGCTCTCAATGCTATCAAAACTTACCCATAACGTATTCAACGTGTGCCAGCATTTTAGAAAAAAAATTCAAAAATCGGCATACGTTGGCTAAAATGTCAAGGTGTGACCGGGCCTTAAGTTAAGGCCCGGTCACACCTTGACGTTTTAGCCAGCGATGGCAACGTATTAAAATGTATTTAAAACGCTGGCTTACGTTGAACTTTTGATGGTTTTTTTAAAGATTCGGACGTATTCATAGTGACTTGGTCTTATGTATAACGCATTGGTAATGGACACAGAACGTTTCGTTGTGTTATAGATAACTTATACCAACGAATGCTGAACCTGTTGTCGGCCTACACAACCGATGCCCAACGATAGTCTAACTTAGGCATAGCGCGTTGCACGCATCGCCGACGATGTCGTGACGTAGCCTATTAAAAGGCTGACGCAAAACGATTCGAATCATAACTGCCGTAGAAATGGAAGTGACAACATCGCGGTCACACCTTGGCGATCTTGCCAGCGTATGCCGACCTAAGAAAAATGTGTCTAAAACGTTGGGGCATGTCAAATACGGTATGAGTAAGTTTGGTATATGTGAGTAGAACGCTAAAGTACACTATCATACGTCGTAGTAAGTAGAGTACGTCAAGAAATTTTAAACATGTTCAAAATTTTTGGACGTACTCGGCGTATGACACACGTTCCGCATGCGATGGGGATAAGTTTTACACACGATATGTGGACGCTTACACACGTCCACAAAGGCTACTTATAAGCGACTCATAATTCAAAACACGTCGCGGTAATGTCTTTTTTACGCGAAACTTATTTCTAACTTATGTTTGACGTGCTTTGAACCAATTCTTTACGTAGTCCCAACACACATCGACGTATGTAGACGTATTCCAATGACGTCTTCCGGTCGACAAAAAAAATAAATGAACGTGTTTCTAGCTTACAACTGCCATATAAAGACGTATTCCCAGCGGTTTTGGGAATTGGTATATAAAAATGCTGCACATAAAAGGGGAACCAAACAGTGTTTTCGAGTCCTTTTTGAGTCAATGTCGATGTCAGCAGTAACAGTATCAGTATCAGTATCAGTATTAGTAGTAGTTTGTTCATGTTGGCAGTAGTAGGTGAGTGTGAGGGGGAGGGTGTGGGTTATGATGGATCGTCCTTGCGTCCGCGTGTCCACGGTTAGGAGACATCTTTTCACCATTGTTCGAAGTTCTTCGCGGCTAATTTTTTATGGGGCTTTTTCAACAATGAGCTATAGCTTGTTTTTACGATTTAGGTCTATTCATAACGGGTTGGACAAATGAACAATGAACTAATAATGTGCATAGAGCGCTTTGATTACTTATAGATACGATATACCAACGAATAATTATCGTGAAGCCGGCGTTCACAAACTATGCCCAACGATAGCCTAACTTATCCATATCGTGCGGCAGTTTATCTTTGCCAGTGACGTAGGGTTTGCTATTCATAGGCTGCCACTCAACGATTTAAATGGCTGCATCTCCACTATTGAAAGTAGACGCTTGCGCTCAACAATTGGATTTTTTTTACACTCAACAACTTTTAAACGTTACCACTCAGCTATTTTCATTGTTTACAATGAACGATTTAAATTGCTGTCACTCGCCTTTGTTTTTTGACGCTGGCGCTCGGAAATTTTAATCGTTTCTATTGAACGTGCTAAATCGCTCAAACCCCACTATTGAAAGTAGACGCTTGCGCTCACAATTCGATTTTTTTTACACTCAACGACTTTTAAACGGAACCACTCAGCTATTTTCATTGTTTACAATGAACGATTTAAATTGCTGTCACTCACCTTTGTTTTTTGACGCTGGGGTTTTGAAATTTGAAGCGTTTCTTCTGAACGTGTTAAAACGCTCAAACTCGACTATTTTAAATAGACGCTGCCGATGGACAATTGGAATCATAGCCAAGCTTGACATCGAAGTGTGAACATCCTCGTCATGCCGAAGAAAAGTTTGAAGAATGCTGCAAATAAGTGTCCTGGCCGTGGCCGTGGACGCTGACGCAAGGACGATCCATTATACCGATGTCTTTCAGCCTATGAGTAACTTAAAAGTAACGTCTGTCCATGTGTGGCAACGATCGCGTAACGTGCCAACAACACGTTAATCATAGGTTAGAAATAAGTTTCGGGTACGCTAAACATTACCTCGGCGTGTCTCAACTTATGATTAACTTACAAGTAGCATGTGTTGACGTCTGTCAACATTACTTATGATTAACCTTGGCATGTCCCAACTTATGATTAACTTACAAGTAGCATGTGTTGACGTCTGTCAACGATCGCAGACCATGCATACAACTTGTGGCCAGCGTAGCGGAACGTGTGAGTCATACGCCGGCATACGTCGTGAAATTTCAAGCATGAAAAAATTTGAGGACAACCAAAAAGTACAACGTTTAAAGGCCCGGTCACCCCTTGACGTTTTAGCCAGTGATGGCAACGCATTAAAATGTATGTAAAACGCTGGCTTACGTTGAACTTTTGATGTTTTTTTTAAAGATTCGGACGTATTCATAGCGACTTGGTCTTATGTATAACACATTGGTAACGGACACAGAACGTTTCGTTGTGTTATATTATATATGTTATCGATAACTTATACCAACGAATGCTGAACCTGTTGTCGGCCTACACAACCGATGCCCAACGATAGTCTAACTCAGGCATAGTGCGTTGCACGCATCGCCGACGATGTCGTGACGTAGCCTATTAAAAGGCTGATGCACAACGATTCGAATCATAACTGCCGTAGAAATGGAAGTGTCAACATCGCGGTCACACCTTGGCGATCTTGCCAGCGTATGCCGACCTAAGAAAAATGTGTCTAAAACGTTGGGGCACGTCAAATACGGTATGAGTAAGTTTGGTATACGTGAGTAGAACGCTAAAGTACGCTATCATACGTCGTAGTAAGTAGAGTATGTCAAGAAATTTTAAACATGTTCAAAATTTTACGACGTACTCGGCGTATGACACACGTTCCGCATGCGATGGGGATAAGTTTTACACACGATATGTGGACGCTTACACACGTCCACAAAGGCTACTTATAAGCTACTCATAAGTCGAAACACATCGCGGTAATGTCTTTTTTTACGCGAAAACTATTTCTAACTTATGTTTGACGTGCTTTGAACGAATTCTTTACGTAGCCCCAACACACATCGACGTATGTAGACGTATTCCAATGACGTCTTCCGGTCGACAAAAAAAAATAAATTAACGTGTTTCTAGCTTACAACTGCCATATAAAGACGTGTTCCCAGCGGTTTTGGGAATTGGTATATAAAAATGCTGCTCATAAAAGGGGAACCCAACAGTGTTTTCGAGTCCTTTTTGAGTCGATGTCCATGTCAGCAGTAACAGTATCAGTATCAGTATTAGTATTAGTAGTAGTTTGTTCATGTTGGCAGTAGTAGGTGAGTGTGAGGGGGAGGGTGTGGGTTATGATGGATCCTCCTTGCGTCCGCGTGTCCACGGGTAGGAGACATCTTTTCACCATTGTTCGAAGTTCTTCGCGGCTAATTTTTTATCGGGCTTTTTCAACAATGAGCCATAGCTTGTTTTTACGATTTAGGTCTATTCATAACGGGTTGGACAAATACACAATGAACTAATGTGCATAGAGCGCTTTGATTACTTATAGATACGATATACCAACGAATAATTATCGTGAAGCCGGCGTTCACAAACTATGCCCAACGATAGCCTAACTTATCCATATCGTGCGGCAGTTTATCTTTGCCGGTGACGTAGGGTTTGCTATTCATAGGCTGCCACTCAACGATTTAAATGGCTGCATCTCCACTATTGAAAGTAGACGCTTGCGCTCAACAATTGGATTTTTTTTTACACTCAACGACTTTTAAACGGTACCACTCAGCTATTTTCATTGTTTACAATGAACGATTTAAATTGCTGTCACTCGCCTTTGTTTTTTGACGCTGAGGCTCGGAAGTTTTAATCGCTTCTATTGAACGTGCTAAATCGCTCAAACCCCACTATTGAAAGTAGACGCTTGCGCTCAACAATTGGATTTTTTTACACTCAACGACTTTTAAACGGTAATACTCAACTATTTTCATTGTTTACAATGAACGATTTAAATTGCTGTCACTCGCCTTTGTTTTTTGACGCTGGGGTTTGGAAATTTGAAGCGTTTCTTCTGAACGTCTTAAAACGCTCAAACTCGACTATTTTAAATAGACGCTGCCAATGGACAATTGGAATAATAGCCAAGCTAGACATCGAAGTGTGAACATCCTCGTCATGCCGAAGAAAAGTTTGAAGAATGCTGCAAATAAGTGTCCTGGCCGTGGCCGTGGACGCTGATGCAAGGACGATCCATTATACCGACGTCTTTCAGCCTATGAGTAACTTAAAAGTAACGTCTGTCGACATGTGGCAACGATCGCGTAACGTCCCAACAACACGTTAATCATAGGTTAGAAATAAGTTTCAGGTACGCTAAACATTACCTCGGCGTGTCTCAACTTATGATTAACTTACAAGTAGCATGTGTTGACGTCTCTCAACGATCGCAGACCGTGCATACAACTTGTGGCCAGCATAGCGGAACGTGTGAGTCATACGCCGGCATACGTCGTGAAATTTCAAGCATGAAAAAATTTGAGGACAACCAAAAAGTACAACGTTTAAAGCCAGCGTACAACGACGTATGGCAGTGTTTTTCAGCGTGCTCTCAATGCTATCAAAACTTACCCATAACGTATTCAACGTGTGCCAGCATTTTAGAAAAAAAATTCAAAAATCGGCATACGTTGGCTAAAATGTCAAGGTGTGACCGGGCCTTAAGTTAAGGCCCGGTCACACCTTGACGTTTTAGCCAGCGATGGCAACGTATTAAAATGTATTTAAAACGCTGGCTTACGTTGAACTTTTGATGGTTTTTTTAAAGATTCGGACGTATTCATAGTGACTTGGTCTTATGTATAACGCATTGGTAATGGACACAGAACGTTTCGTTGTGTTATAGATAACTTATACCAACGAATGCTGAACCTGTTGTCGGCCTACACAACCGATGCCCAACGATAGTCTAACTTAGGCATAGCGCGTTGCACGCATCGCCGACGATGTCGTGACGTAGCCTATTAAAAGGCTGACGCACAACGATTCGAATCATAACTGCCGTAGAAATGGAAGTGACAACATCGCGGTCACACCTTGGCGATCTTGCCAGCGTATGCCGACCTAAGAAAAATGTGTCTAAAACGTTGGGGCATGTCAAATACGGTATGAGTAAGTTTGGTATATGTGAGTAGAACGCTAAAGTACACTATCATACGTCGTAGTAAGTAGAGTACGTCAAGAAATTTTAAACATGTTCAAAATTTTTGGACGTACTCGGCGTATGACACACGTTCCGCATGCGATGGGGATAAGTTTTACACACGATATGTGGACGCTTACACACATCCACAAAGGCTACTTATAAGCGACTCATAATTCAAAACACGTCGCGGTAATGTCTTTTTTACGCGAAACTTATTTCTAACTTATGTTTGACGTGCTTTGAACCAAATATTTACGTAGTCCCCACACACATCGACGTATGTAGACGTATTCCAATGACGTCTTCCGGTCGACAAAAAAAATAAATGAACGTGTTTCTAGCTTACAACTGCCATATAAAGACGTATTCCCAGCGGTTTTGGGAATTGGTATATAAAAATGCTGCACATAAAAGGGGAACCCAACAGTGTTTTCGAGTCCTTTTTGAGTCAATGTCGATGTCAGCAGTAACAGTATCAGTATCAGTATCAGTATTAGTAGTAGTTTGTTCATGTTGGCAGTAGTAGGTGAGTGTGAGGGGGAGGGTGTGGGTTATGATGGATCGTCCTTGCGTCCTCGTGTCCACGGTTAGGAGACATCTTTTCACCATTGTTCGAAGTTCTTCGCGGCTAATTTTTTATGGGGCTTTTTCAACAATGAGCTATAGCTTGTTTTTACGATTTAGGTCTATTCATAACGGGTTGGACAAATGAACAATGAACTAATAATGTGCATAGAGCGCTTTGATTACTTATAGATACGATATACCAACGAATAATTATCGTGAAGCCGGCGTTCACAAACTATGCCCAACGATAGCCTAACTTATCCATATCGTGCGGCAGTTTATCTTTGCCAGTGACGTAGGGTTTGCTATTCATAGGCTGCCACTCAACGATTTAAATGGCTGCATCTCCACTATTGAAAGTAGACGCTTGCGCTCAACAATTGGATTTTTTTTACACTCAACAACTTTTAAACGTTACCACTCAGCTATTTTCATTGTTTACAATGAACGATTTAAATTGCTGTCACTCGCCTTTGTTTTTTGACGCTGGCGCTCGGAAATTTTAATCGTTTCTATTGAACGTGCTAAATCGCTCAAACCCCACTATTGAAAGTAGACGCTTGCGCTCAACAATTCGATTTTTTTTACACTCAACGACTTTTAAACGGAACCACTCAGCTATTTTCATTGTTTACAATGAATGATTTAAATTGCTGTCACTCACCTTTGTTTTTTGACGCTGGGGTTTTGAAATTTGAAGCGTTTCTTCTGAACGTGTTAAAACGCTCAAACTCGACTATTTTAAATAGACGCTGCCGATGGACAATTGGAATCATAGCCAAGCTTGACATCGAAGTGTGAACATCCTCGTCATGCCGAAGAAAAGTTTGAAGAATGCTGCAAATAAGTGTCCTGGCCGTGGCCGTGGACGCTGACGCAAGGACGATCCATTATACCGATGTCTTTCAGCCTATGAGTAACTTAAAAGTAACGTCTGTCCATGTGTGGCAACGATCGCGTAACGTGCCAACAACACGTTAATCATAGGTTAGAAATAAGTTTCGGGTACGCTAAACATTACCTCGGCGTGTCTCAACTTATGATTAACTTACAAGTAGCATGTGTTGACGTCTGTCAACATTACTTATGATTAACCTTGGCGTGTCCCAACTTATGATTAACTTACAAGTAGCATGTGTTGACGTCTATCAACGATCGCAGACCATGCATACAACTTGTGGCCAGCGAAGCAGAACGTGTGAGTCATACGCCGGCATACGTCGTGAAATTTCAAGCATGAAAAAATTTGAGGACAACCAAAAAGTACAACGTTTAAAGGCCCGGTCACCCCTTGACGTTTTAGCCAGTGATGGCAACGCATTAAAATGTATGTAAAACGCTGGCTTACGTTGAACTTTTGATGTTTTTTTTAAAGATTCGGACGTATTCATAGCGACTTGGTCTTATGTATAACGCATTGGTAACGGACACAGAACGTTTCGTTGTGTTATATTATATATGTTATCGATAACTTATACCAACGAATGCTGAACCTGTTGTCGGCCTACACAACCGATGCCCAACGATAGTCTAACTTAGGCATAGCGCATTGCACGCATCGCCGACGATGTCGTGACGTAGCCTATTAAAAGGCTGATGCACAACGATTCGAATCATAACTGCCGTAGAAATGGAAGTGTCAACATCGCGGTCACACCTTGGCGATCTTGCCAGCGTATGCCGACCTAAGAAAAATGTGTCTAAAACGTTGGGGCACGTCAAATACGGAATGAGTAAGTTTGGTATACGTGAGTAGAACGCTAAAGTACGCTATCATACGTCGTAGTAAGTAGAGTACGTCAAGAAATTTTAAACATGTTCAAAATTTTACGACGTACTCGGCGTATGACACACGTTCCGCATGCGATGGGGATAAGTTTTACAAACGATATGTGAACGCTTACACACGTCCACAAAGGCTACTTATAAGCTACTCATAAGTCGAAACACGTCGCGGTAATGTCTTTTTTTACGCGAAACCTATTTCTAACTTATGTTTGACGTGCTTTGAACGAATTCTTTACGTAGCCCCAACACACATCGACGTATGTAGACGTATTCCAATGACGTCTTCCGGTCGACAAAAAAAAATTAATTAACGTGTTTCTAGCTTACAACTGCCATATAAAGACGTGTTCCCAGTGGTTTTGGGAATTGGTATATAAAAATGCTGCTCATAAAAGGGGAACCCAACAGTGTTTTCGAGTCCTTTTTGAGTCGATGTCCATGTCAGCAGTAACAGTATCAGTATCAGTATTAGTATTAGTAGTAGTTTGTTCATGTTGGCAGTAGTAGGTGAGTGTGTGGGGGAGGGTGTGGGTTATGATGGATCCTCCTTGCGTCCGCGTGTCCACGGGTAGGAGACATCTTTTCACCATTGTTCGAAGTTCTTCGCGGCTAATTTTTTATCGGGCTTTTTCAACAATGAGCCATAGCTTGTTTTTACGATTTAGGTCTATTCATAACGGGTTGGACAAATACACAATGAACTAATGTGCATAGAGCGCTTTGATTACTTATAGATACGATATACCAACGAATAATTATCGTGAAGCCGGCGTTCACAAACTATGCCCAACGATAGCCTAACTTATCCATATCGTGCGGCAGTTTATCTTTGCCGGTGACGTAGGGTTTGCTATTCATAGGCTGCCACTCAACGATTTAAATGGCTGCATCTCCACTATTGAAAGTAGACGCTTGCGCTCAACAATTGGATTTTTTTTTACACTCAACGACTTGTAAACGGTACCACTCAACTATTTTCATTGTTTACAATGAACGATTTAAATTGCTGTCACTCGCCTTTGTTTTTTGACGCTGACGCTCGGAATTTTTAATCGCTTCTATTGAACGTGCTAAATCGCTCAAACCCCACTATTGAAAGTAGACGCTTGCGCTCAACAATTGGATTTTTTTTACACTCAACGACTTTTAAACGGTAATACTCAACTATTTTCATTGTTTACAATGAACGATTTAAATTGCTGTCACTCGCCTTTGTTTTTTGACGCTGGGGTTTGGAAATTTGAAGCGTTTCTTCTGAACGTGTTAAAACGCTCAAACTCGACTATTTTAAATAGACGCTGCCAATGGACAATTGGAATCATAGCCAAGCTAGACATCGAAGTGTGAACATCCTCGTCATGCTGAAGAAAAGTTTGAAGAATGCTGCAAATAAGTGTCCTGGCCGTGGCCGTGGACGCTGACGCAAGGACGATCCATTATACCGACGTCTTTCAGCCTATGAGTAACTTAAAAGTAACGTGTGTCGATGTGTGGCAACGATCGCGTAACGTGCCAACAACACGTTAATCATAGGTTTGAAATAAGTTCCGGGTATGCTAAACATTACCTCGGCGTGTCTCAACTTATGATTAACTTACAAGTAGCATGTGTTGACGTCTGTCAACATTACTTATGATTAACCTTGGCGTGTCTCAACTTATGATTAACTTACAAGTAGCATGTGTTGACGTCTGTCAACGATCGCAGACCGTGCATACAACTTGTGGCCAGCGTAGCGGAACGTGTGAGTCATACGCCGGCATACGTCATGAAATTTCAAGCATGAAAAAATTTGAGGACAACCAAAAAGTACAACGTTTAAAGCCAATGTACAACGACGTATGACAGTGTTTTTCAGCGTGCTCTCAATGTTATCAAAACTTACCCATAACGTATTCAACATGTGCCAGCATTTTAGAAAAAAAAATCAAAAATCGGCATACGTTGGCTAAAACGTCAAGGTGTGACCGGGCCTTAAAGCCAGCGTACAACAACGTATGGCAGTGTTTTTCAGCGTGCTCTCAATGTTATCAAAACTTACCCATAACGTATTCAACGTGTGCCAGCGTTTTATAAAAAAAATTCAAAAACCGGCATACGTTGGCTAAAACGTCAAGGTGTGACCGGGCCTTTAGGTAGTCTCAAAAAATTGTAAACCCCGCGAGCTCATTCATGTCGACCTACAAGGAGGGATTAATATGTCTGCTCAAACTTGTCTGGTCTATATATGATGCCAGGACATGCCACGTAGTTGACCCTTCATGCTCTCAGGTTCATTGAGATGGACACCAAAATGCGACCTTGGAAAAGGCAACTATGTAACCCAAACCAAAAATTCACCAATTGTATCATGATGACATCAAGTGAAATAACAACCGGAGTGGAGAAGCAAGTGGGTTATGAATTTTCTGATCACGAAAAATATCAAATTTGTTGAAATTTTTTAAATGAAGAGCTGGTGACAATTGATTACACTGGTTTGCCTCATTTCAGAGGTCTAGGTTTTCTCAACGGTCCATTTATGCTTTTTAACCTCCGCCATCTTTGAAGATGGATGGAGGTAACTGTTTTTACCCCTTTCTGTTTGTTTGTGAACAGTATTACGGAAAAACTCCTCGACGGATTTCGACGAAACTTGGTGGGGGGGTGAGGTATGGTCCAAGGATCATGCCATTAAATTTTGGACTTGGTAGATTGTTCGAGAAATTTTTTTTTTTTGCATTTCTACATGTTTGAAGTGATTTCCAACCCCCCCCAAAAAAATTTTTTTGTACCCCCCCCCCCAAAAAAAAATTGTTAGAGAATTTTTTTTTTGCATTTCTACATGTTTTTAAGCGATTTCTAACCCCCCCCAAAAAAGTGATTTTTTTTTTGCATTTCTACATGTTTTAAGTGATTTCCAACCCCCCCAAAAAATTAAGAGAAAATTTTTTTTTTTGCATTTCTTCATATTTTAAGTGATTTCCAACCCCCCCACCCCCAAAAAAAACAAAAAATTGTTTGAGAAAAAAAATTTGCACTTTTACATGTTTTAAGTGATTTCCAACCCCCCCCCACAAAAAAATTGTTACCCCCCCCAAAAAAAAAAGAAAAAAATTTTTTTTTTCTTTTCTACAAAAAAAAAACTACAAATGTTTTTCTCTTCTACAAAATTTCTACAAAAAAAACTTTCTACAAAACTTCTACAAAAAAAATAAAGAAAAAATATTTCTACATTTTTAAGTGATTTCCAACCCCCCCCCAAAAAAAAAATTGTTAGCGAAAAAAAAATTTTGCAACTTTTTTTTCAACAAAATTTCGATTTTTTTTTTTTGCATTTTTACATGTTTTAAGTGATTTCCAATCCACCCCTCTCACCCCCCAAAAAAAAATGTTGGAGAAAAGAACTATAACTGTCAGCACTGTTGACATCATATTTAATGAATAAGATATAAGGTTCACTTGAGTGACCCAGCAGTATTGGCGGCGGAGGTTTTGCACTCTCCCGAATGCTCCCCCTCTAGTTGCATGCTGAATTTAGAAATGTATCTCATTTCGCTCAATTTTATTTAATTCTTTCTCAATTCAATCAATCTAAAAAAAATGCTGTCTCAATTTTAAGGAAAAAAAATAATCAAAAAAAATTTTTTTAATTAGCATTTTTTAAATTCAAAATCAGACTTGCATTGACAGAAAATGTACAAACTATATATAAAATGATGCACAAGTACCGTTAATGTGAAATTCAACATTAAAAAGACGAAGGAAAACAGCGACTGCTGGAGCGACTGAAGTTGGGTGTTGCCAGAAACAACGATTTATCTATATTTTTCTGAAATTGAAATGAAAGTAATTGAGAAGGCACTTTCTTCCACATTAAGTGTACTTGTGTGTCATTATATGTATAGTTTGTAAATTTTCTGTCAATGTAAGTCTGATTTTGAATTTTATAAATGCTAATTAAAAAAACAAAAAAAATTGATTATTTTTTTCCTTAAAATTGAGACAGCATAAAAATTTGACCTGATTGAGCGAAATTAGATACATTTCTGAATTCAGCATGCAAAAAACATACAAGAACCGTTGAGAAAACCTAGACCTCTGGAAAAATATTTCAAATGCAGCCCAGTGTTATCAACGATGTCTGTATTAAAAGACCGCCTTGGGTACGAGAAGTGTTTGACGAACAAAGCTTTAAAAAAGTTTGAATGAAGAATTCATCTTGCTGGTGAAGGCTAGCGTTGCTCGCCCTCGACAGGCAGGGAGAATAATGGATGGATTCGACAGAATGTTGATCAGGGTATCCGAAGTGACATGGGAAGCAATGACAAGTTGGCTGTTTGGGGTTTAACCCTTCATCCGAGCAAAAGAGAAGGGGTTAATTGCCAAAACGTCTTTTGCTCCGATGAAGGGTTAAACCCCAAAATGTCAGCTTCTCCTTACTTCCCACGTGGTTAGCATACCTCAATGAAAATCCTGTTGATTTCATCCTTTTGTGAAGGATGTCCTCCATTAGATCGGGAAACCTTTGGAATAATTCGACACAAGCAAAATGAAAGGTTCCACTCTGATGGGATAAGTGGGTTTTGAAAGCAGGAGAGTAATGTATGCACCATTTTTGTAACACATATACAAGCTTTTTTCACGAGTATAAAGAAACATACAAGTTAACTTTGAAGTAGCCTACTTTCAAATGTTTTAAAAAACACTTCCTCCAGTTTTCTTTGTTATTACAGAGCAATTTGGCTTGAAAGTTCGAGAAAATTACATGAGTCCCAGATTTTAAACCAAAATTGACAATCGAATAGTCAAATGTATTTTCACCTTCCTTCTTCTTCTTGGTCACTATTCCTACCTCGCATGGTCAGGCAGATGGAACGACTCTGCCCCAAAATATGTCTGGACATATCTAGCCAGGCATGATGTCTTACTGTGGCTGGAATTTGAAATTTGTTCAGGATGCCAGTGACAACGCACATACTCTTTGCGAAAAACACAGTGGGATCTTTATTAAACATCCACCAACGACCAGTGCTGTCAGGGAGTTCCTCCAGTTTAACAACCTACCAATGGGATCGCACACACATTAATGTCTTGTTCTGCATTCAAAACACCAGGATGACAGTTTGGAGTGCGGTCGAGATTCGAACCCAGGCGAGATAGCCCAAAGGCAAGTCCCTATTTACCTCTCAGCTGTTGGACGAAACTTGGTGGCCAGGTTGGGTGTGGGACAAGGCCAAATGTATTCGATTTTGGAGATCAGAATCTGGATCTGGATAGGATGTTATTTTTCTTTAATTTTTTTTCAGTGATTTTTAACCATTGACAGATGGGGCCAAAAATCTTAAAAAGCTGTGAATGGATTATGACAAAATTTGGTGGACGAGTTGGGTAGTTAACGAAACAAGCCAATTCGATTTTGGTTCAGGTCTGGATGCAGATAAGGACGATCAGTAGGATACAAAATGTAAACTGTTCAGCCTGGTGGAGGAATGTGCTTCACCAAGATTCTTTCTAGTTTTGGAAATAATAAAATCTATCGCAAATCAGAGCAATTTTCGGACACCTCGCAGGGCACGTCCCATATGGTTTAAAAACCACGAATGACAGCTTATTGTGTCACACACTGGTGAATGAATAATCATGATGAAGCTGCTGCTTGATGTGAGAATATGGAAATGATAAAACGCAATAATCTTTGAGAGTGCACGCATGTGTAAGCCTTAAACATCTCAAATGAAATGCATAAGCAAGTGTGATGTTGGCAGCGAGTTTGCAATCAGTTTCTAGCTCACCCTGTGTGTAGTTTTACATTAACGGTGCTCTTTTCAATTTGCATACAGAGCTGGTGCCGAAGCTCCTCGCCCCCACAGAGGACCCAAACTGGTATTCAATGTCACTGAATATTAATGCGTTAATTCCCTTTGAGAACATGTTATATAGAGAATCAGACTGTCCAAGGTGGCACCCCATATTCTAAATCGCAGTGGTTTATACACCTGGAGTATCAATGGCCATGAAAATATAAAACACATATTAGGCCTTCCTAGAATTGAATTTTTTTCTAATTTTCTCTTTTTTTTCCATTCTTTTTAACCAAGCTCGAATAGCAAGACCTGCTGCCTTCCCTGAACTTCTTGCTCAAGTACGCGGGTGTGTTTAACCATTCACTCACAGGAAACAACAATGTGGACATCCAAGGGGCTTCATAGTAACACTAACTTTACAAACCGATGGCACGTCTCAACTTGTGATCGAATGGTGAACACCTTATACCATATAGGGAAGTTATCCTTCACTGGACATTTCAATTATTTATTCGTAAGAAGCGCATGAGTACTTGGTGGTATCATTTTCTGGAGGCGCAGCTGTGTCGCTGATGCAAAATATACATCCCAGTCTTGTTCTGAGGGCCCACGCTACCAGTAAGCTGGTACTCATTTTTGCCGACCTCAGAGGATGAAAGGCTGAGTCAACCAACCTGGTGTTAATTCAATGGTAAAAACAGGGACTTTAACTCAAGACTGAAATCTTAAGCCAACACCAAGCTTTTGCTGGACCTGAGCTCACCAGTTAGGAGGATTGCAGTCAGGAATGATAAATTAATTGAAAGAAGCATACTCACCCTCGATGTGATGTGATACTGAAGTCTGGCACATAAATTATGCCACTGATCGTGTTTTCAAAAAGGGTGGGGATAATAGTATGGTCACACATAAACGATTTGCAGTGCGTCGTCCTGAAGAGACAATAGCAAGGGTGAAATCTGCATTGGTGGCTCGGCTTTCATTTATTCGTGACCGTAAAGGCATAAATTTCAGTCTTCAAAGACCCAAGTGCCACATGGATGACATTCTAGATTGATGGTGATGAGTCAGCATAATTTATGTTTCGAGAAAGAAAATTAGTATGGATGGACAACCCAAAAACATGCCTCTGGTGACTTCATCAGCAGAGGCATAAAAATTCAATTCTTAATCAAATTGATGTTAAAACAAGAAATAACGGTGCTCTGGACGATTGAGCATCGGACATTGGGTCCCCCCCACCCTCTCTTCAGTGGGGAGAGAGATTCGGAGCTTGGTCGCGCATCTCCTCGTACGTCCGCATCATCAATTTGAAGGGGAATTATTTTTCGTGAATCAAACCAATTGCATCAAGTATTTATATTCCGTATGCAAATTGGAAATCAATATGCAAAGGGTCCAGTCGCCGCGAGACTACCACTGAACGTAAATAGTCTTTGCACGATCCTGTATGCCCTCATTGAAGGAAATGAAGACATTTGGCCCTTCGTTGCTGTGTTGCACCCCCGGGTTAATATTTTTGTGACATGTCCAAGTATCAATCTTCATGGTATACTGAAGTCAAAATAATCCGATCTTCATCGGGTGATCCAACTTGCCACCATGAGGGGCTACTAGCCTGACCTTGGTTGGGTACACCAGCTTGTCCTTTCTAATACCAAGTTTGAGGCAGTTGAAGAGCTGAAAGACAGATAATCAGAGGAGAACACATCAATGATGGAACAGAGGATAACTCTTAAACAATGGGTGGAAAACAAACAGACCACACGAATAAGTAGTGACTAATTCACAGGAAAAAAGAGAAGAGAAAAAAAAAACAGAGAGGGTGGGGATAAGTATGCAAAGACTGAGCATCAGTCAAACAAGGTCGAGTAAAAAAACAGTTTGTGGACTCAACAAAGGAACTGGTAAGCCTAGAAAAGATCAGGAGAAGGAATAGGGGGCAGCAATACAATAATGGTGGGATGCCACCTGAAAGACCCTGGAGGGAGAACGATGACTGGACAGAATCAGGAAAGAAGTTCCTCAAAGGGGAAGACAAAAAAAAAAAGAGTTCCACAAATGGCTATCTGCTTTGATTTTGGGAGATGAAAAGGTATCCGGGTTGTTGGATAAGCACTTACCACATTGTGGGGCTCTGGAGAGACCAAGGGGACAAAAAGACAGCCGGGCTAGTTGTGAGGTGATAGAAGACCACTCCTGGGATTGGGAGAGGAAATGTCCCCAAATCTCAAAACTTCTGTGGAGTGAAATGATTTACCCTTCGAAGAGCCAAGGAACCAATCGGTTTCAGCAGTATAATATGGGGCCTCATTGAACTAGCCCACAAACAAGAGCCACCCACATTCAATGATGCAACAGATAAAAGCCCCGTACACTATTAGGGACTGGCAGTAGTAGCAAAGGAACAACTTGATTAGCTTCTACAAAAAAATTCCAAGGCAAGAAGGTCAGCAGAGACATATGATTGGCCCAATGCAGATAAAGACCAATTGTCGAGTCAAGGAGCTCCAAGAATACAACTCTGCCAAAGGTTCACCGATGAAACTACACTGGAGGATTAGTTGATGTGTGTGTGTGTGTGTGTGCGTGTGCGTGTGCGTGTGCGTGTGCGTGTTTTTACAAAAATAAAGTCCTTGACAAAATTGAATTTGTTTCCAGGTGATTGACCAGCCTCTTTATCCACCCCCCTCCTCCCCCGATCCCCCACTGCATTGGCAGGCAGGTAAGCAGCTCCAGCAAGCACATTCCTGGTCACCAAATTGTGACATGAGGGATGGTTCAGCACTGATTGGATTTTCCAGAGAGGGGAAACTCCCTGCAGCCAGTAAAGGAGAGAACCCAAGATACATCTGGCAGAAAGCTTATTGATGAGGACTGGATGGCAGACAGTGTCGAACGCATGGGAGAGATATCCAGTGAGACTTACTTGACCTCGAGCTTGACGCTCAAATAATTATCAATCCATTGCTGAGTCAACAGATCAGTTAATCGATCATTTTCTACAAGTTATGCCATAAAGCATCAATATCGCACACTTCTCCAATATTGCTCAAACAAGAGTATATTTAAGACTCCAGCCTCAACTACGATTGGTGGAATATTAACAACTACTTCATTATCTTCAAACCAGGAAAAAGTAAAGTCACACGGTGAATCACAGGGATTCACCAATAATCACATGTCGTCATATCTATCAATAACCTGACAAGGGGGGGAAAAAAAAAGGATACATTATGCTGTACATCCAAAGGGAAATGACTTGCATAATTTGGTGTTTGTGCTTGTTTCACAATCGCAGTCATCATCCATTCATAACAAATCCAATCTAAAGTGGAAAACAGGAATACAAGAGCAGGAAGCACACGCATTGTACAAAGTCGAGGGGTTAGAATTCCTTCATCAGCAAATCACGAGACGTGGAAAGACACGTTCAGCAAGTTTGCTTTAAGGCCAACACGTCTGTTTCTCATGGCACAAGAACACTGGCTCGTTCTCCCTCCCTCTGCCCATAATTGTAAATAAACGTACCATAGCCTTCAGCAATGCGAGACAGATAACGATTTACACCTTCAAAAGAAATAAATAAACCAGAGCGAAGTCGATGGCGTGCCATCGCAAATCCCCAAGCTTCCCACCTAAAGCAAAGTTGAAAGATGGTAAAAAGTTCCACCAGGAATGACCCAGTTTAGTAAATTTTGAGTTGATTATTTTTCCTCATTTTCACCCCCTGTGACCCTGAGACATTAACCGGGGTCAAATTCAAAAAATCGTTGCATAATTTCATGCGTACCCCAATGTTGATCACATATATACAAAGTATTGTTCAAAAAATGTTTCAAAATGTTCCCCGAATTGAATTTTTGGGGGATTCGACCTTTTAACACTGCCCCAGGGAGTGGGCCAAAAGTGATACTACTCTCACACATTCTTGCCATGTGTTAATCATAACGACCAAGTTTAGTGAATTTCTGCCCAACCGTTTAGGAGGAGATCGCGTGATGGAAGTTCAGACAGACGGAAGTTCAGACAGATGGACAGACCGACGGACAGACGGAGCCGAACACAATATGCCCCCATTTTTTTTTTCAAAATGCGTGAAGATAATAAACAAACACACAGCCAATGTCATCTTCATCACCATCAGCAGACTTGCCAGCTCCCAGGTTCGTTGAACTACGACTAATAATTATGCAAATGAGTTCACTGTTGCACGGTACAATTGCATCGCACTCGATCAATTCTTGTGCAGATGTTTAAGTGCGAGAAGGATATTAAAAATACATTTTTATTATGTGGCGCATTTCACATGAGGGATTTTTCTCATGCACGGGGAGTTGAACAACATCGATCCAAGGAAGCCTCATCACAAGGTGCTCATCATATTCTCACAAGAAACAAATAACAAAAAATAGAGCCTTAAAGAACAGGAGGATCAAGGGAGATGTCTATTTATTATGTAAGCACAATGGAGATGGCTCAAAGAGAAGAGTAAAAGGGAGGTATGGAGATGTCGGGCAGGAGTGGGGCTGGGTTCAATATCCCACCCAGCCCCACATACACCTGCATACGTGATAAATATATGTATTCAACAACTTCATAATTATTCCTTGGTACTTTCTGAAGAGCAGAGAGACTCTCATAGGTTTCATGCCATTTTTCATTAAATTTGACATCAAGGAATCAAACGAAATAGATCTAATGCAAATAATTACCCCACACTAGTATAAGTAAATAATGATTGTAAAATCCCATGGGAAGGGCAGGGGAGGAGATTTATCCTCAATTGCCCCACTGACTGCAGGGAGAAAACAGATATCACAACATGGTGTCGCCGGTACCTGGAGTGCCCCGGAGGTCACATCACTTCCTCCAACGTCACGGCTGTGTTTGTCTGAAGTCAGGTCTGGTGTTGTCTAATGTCTCTCTGCATGCATGTGAACGATTTCTGTAACAGCTCCTCCATGAGTTTTCGCGCCGGTAAAAAAAAAAAAAAAAAGAATAAAACATGGACAAAATATCAATGAGAAGAGAAACACAATTGCATTTTGTTTTACCTGGAAGTTTGAGTTGTAGCACAAGTTGTAGTTGTAAAAGTTCTAAAAGTTGTAGCACAAGTCTCTTATAAAGCCATGAAAGAGCACGATGGTCCTAGTTTCAAGTTCAACTCGGTCTGTAGTTTGGTCACTGATAACACAATCACTCACGGACGTAATCCTGCTACCCCACACATGCGAAGCGAAAATTGGGGTCAAGCAAATGGATCACTTTGGATGTCTATCTGTCCACAAATGTCTGTTTTATGATCAAGGAACAACTTAATTTCAATTGAATGTTGTATTTTGAACACGAGTCGGAACATGAATGGAAAACGAACTTGCAGTTTAGCAGTACTTTGGCTCTAAATTCATGCGGATCGCACATGCGCACAGAAGAATGAGATAATCTTTTGTTCTGTCTACGCATCTGGCAGTCCAACAAAATTGAAAATAATTCCAACCAGGAAACTTACTGTTTTGAAGGACGTCATAAAGGACACAAACGATGAGCACAAATAACTCGTGTAACGTGTTAGATAAGGTGGTGTAAAATACGCTGCATCAATGGCAGTAAACTTCCAATTTTTTTTCTGCAATCTTTAAGATTGTTATTTATTTCAATTGAATGATATATTTGAACACTAGAGAACACAAATCACTTTTTTGCCAATTTCTAAAACCCTTGATTTCACAGTAATTGGACAAAATATTACCACATCTTACATAATCTTGACCAATCAAATTTGTCGTTCGCAAAATTTGTTCGTTGTGACGTCTCTGGTACCCAGAGTATCCCGGGAAGTGACGGCACTTCTCCAAAGCTCAGTGGCTGTGTTTGTCTCATCAGTATGTCCATGTGTGTGTAAGATGTGTGAGTGGCAGCTCCATTATGAGCCTTAGTCCTTGTATAAAAGAAAACCATAAAAATGACAACAAATGAGTCAATGACCTCCAATGCCCTTACTCCAGTCACCTGCAGATTCCTGATGGTGCTCCAATGCACATGTAGACATTACAGGAGAGGACTTGTGATGCACTGGATGATTTATCATTGTTTTTCAGCATGATGAGTAAAGTAAAGTAAATGCTGAGTAAAGTTAGGATTTGGCAGTTATTCTAACACCGAAGCCTGACGCCCTGCCTCACTCAAATTTGAAACCAACACCCGCAACGCTACAGGTCATTCCGACATTTCAGTCATCTTCTCAGCTTACGCACAACCATTGCTCAATGCATTAGGCTTTGACTTTTCCATCACGGACAAATGATTAACGGCAAAGTGTGAAAGATCATTTGGGAGGCCGCGTTGTAAATTGCATGCTTTTCACAGTCGGTGTACGATTCGGTGTAGAAAAAAAGAAAAGTCAAAGTGTCGCAAACAGGATCGTTGTCGAAATATTATGCCACTTTCTTATCTCCACCAGGGGCTCCAAAAAAACATGGAGAACGACAAACGATGTGTTGGACCATTATTGTTCTGAATGACAACTTCAACACACCAGGCTATAAATTCCGAAAGGTGGCGAGAATCACTCGAGCACCTTGTGTTTCGCCATTCTTATGGTTGGTTATAGAATGGTTAAAGCCATTCTAAAAGACGCCTGTGGATGGGTTGTCAAATGTTGTTACAAGACATCGCATGAAATGCTGACGACATTGTAAACACCATGTCGAAGATGTGCAATGTCATTGATACATTCATTAAATCGGTCTCACTGGTTCTGACGTTTTTAATGCTGAAGGGTTAGACATTCATGTGATGTGTTAGGTTAGATATTCACTAAAACCATGCCAGATAAATCAGACCCCAGTCCACAACATCACTGACAGCAGGCTGTACTGTTAGAGAGATGCAATTGAGGTTTTTGGGCTTCTTCAGAGACATTGAACACCCATGAGCCATTCTTCATGGAAATGTTGGTCAGTGCAAGCAGCTAAGCTTTTTTAACAGTGATCTAAGCCTCACGGAAGAGTTTTTACATTTATTACATGCAGGACAAGATGACAAAATATTAATGTACTTTTACAGGAATTACAAGCACGTTATATGATGGACAAATCAACAGTGCATGATATTTAAGTCTACTGTATGGGGAATATGTACAACGCGCCCAGAAGGTAAAACCGAACAGGAGAAATCACAAAAAATATTGGGAGGCCAATTCCCTTGACGAAGCTTTTGAGTGTTTGTTCACAAGTCGATAACCATTTAGACTATAACCAATCCTGGACAGATCGCCTATCCATCATGGGACACTCAACTGAAAGTGTCAGGAAATTTGAAATTAAATCAGGGTGCTCGCGATAACTAGTGTCCTCTTTGCGAAATAAGTCATGGGATATTTAAAATAACCGGTGTTAGCAGATGGTTGCTCAGGCTTAACGTCCTTCCGATGGTCGGCACACACGTCCTTCCGATGGTCGGCACACACGTCAATGAACCACCCTGCATGTGAAATAACAGAGGGACAGTTTATAGCTCGGTAGAGATTTGAACTCAGGTGAGGGAATATCCATCAAGGTTACTCTGCCAGTCGAGCTAAACCGAACGGTGATGTAATGGTTACAGTGTCCACTCTGAGTCTGGGAGATCGGTAGTTCGATTCGCAGGCATTTTATACTGGAAAGCTTGTGTCTGGCCTTGTTCCTCCTGCCCTCTCCTACCTCTGTCCTCAAGCCATCTCAGGTTACATGCTTTATGAAAGAAACCCTCACCTGTGCTCACCCTTCCCAAGTCCAGAACCATTGCCCACCTGCATTAATTTGTCCCCTTATTCTCCTGATTGTGGAATGGTCTCTGTCTGTGATCTTATCCTCACTTCAATCCTTCATAAGTGCTGCCCTTCACTTCCTCATGCACATCTCTTCCACATACATCGATTTCTACATTCTGGTCCTCTCTAGAATGTTGTTATTCATTTTTAGCTCACTTGGACTTTAGTCCGGTGAGCTTATGTGATCGAGCAATGGAAGTACGTGAGAAAGTGAGTGAGTGAGTGAGTGAGTGAAACAGTCAGTTAGTCAGTCCGTAAACACTTCAGTCATTATCACCTGAATCAAACAATTTTGGTGAAACTTGGCCACAAGCTTCATATCTGATACTTAACAAAAGTGTATCGACTGCATCAAAATCTGTGCTCATTAAGGGAGTCTATGGGGGGGTGGGAGGGGGGGTAGTGTGCCCCCCCCCAAATAGGTATTTGCTTCCTTCTCTGAAACTACATACACAATTTTGATAAAACTTGACCACAACCTTCATCACTCGTGATGTACCAAAGTTTGTTCATGGTATTAAAAAAAATTAATCAGGGTTTAGGGTGGTTTGTGTGGGGTTCGAGTGACTGTTGCTACTGATAAAGGTGAGCTTCAGGATGTGCAGTCCTATTTTTATTATTGCTCCTTTCCTCCTTGTGTATAGCCAGACCCTTTTCTGATCTGTGAAGCTGTCACCCTTTGTCGATCAGCTCGTCTACGAGCCTAGATTCTTGACTAAAAAAAAAAATATTTTTTTTTTAATGCTACAGCTCGGCTTACTTGTTTGACGTGCATTTAGAGGATAGAGCATGGATACACCCCAAGAGTTGGAATTGCATGGAAAGAGGGGGAGGGGAGGTTTTTCCTCAATTGCCTCGCTGACTACAGAGAGAAAGGAGACGTCACAAAGATGGCATTGTCGGTATCCAGATTACCCGGGAGGTTACATCATTTCCCCCAATGTGAGCTGCTGTGTTTTCCTGAAGTCAAATCCGGTATCGTCTCATCTTCACCTGCATGTGTGCATGATTTGCGCGACTGCCTTGGACCATATAAAACAAGCCTTAGACCACATTAGAAAAGGAGCGAATAGTTGAAAACAACTCTCAAGTCAGCTCTGTCTAGTGAATCGCATGACCAGTTAAATTTGCATACATTTAATTAACTCCTCACACTGTCACTCGCCTGAAGGACTGTATGGCAAACCCTCCTATCTACTTTCAAAACGATCCTCTTGAGGAAGTTAAGTTGCTTAAACTCCTGGGTCTCACTCTCAGCCATGATCTCTCTTGGGCAAACCACATTTCAAAGTTGGCCTCCAAAGCCAGCCACAGACTGGGCATCCTCCATCCTACAAAGTCCTTCATTAGTACACCTGAACTCCTATCCACCTACAAGGCCTTCATCCCCGCAGCTTGATGTAGTACTGCTCTCCCCTCTGGGCTGGCACCTCTGCCTCACACCTTGCTCAGCTTGACACCGTGGAAACCAAGTCCTGAAAGATCATTGGAATCTCCCACACTGAGGCTGAGTGCATGGGCCTATCATCTTCTTGTTGCAGACATCTTTTTGGCGCACTGGCATGAGTTGACACAACGACAACGTACAACATGTGTTGTGGACAGTCCATGCAGGGGCTGATCTGAGGATCTCACCAAACTGGCCAATCGATAGTCACAATGGGCGGGTGCACAAAGGGCAGGGACTTGAACTAATCAACATGAGCTGATGCCTCGTGTTTTATGGGAATTTCGTGTTCATGGGACACTGTCTCAAGCCCCAGTCCCGACCAGGGATGGGCTCAGCGTTTTTTTTAAACCTGTCAGTGAAGGGCAAGATACGTGCTGGCCCATCCAGCGTAGTGCGCGTGGCCCCGGACATTGAAGGACAGGCCGGTGGTCTCTGTCTTACCGCCTCCTCTCTGGTCTTGCACCTTCTGCTTTTTCTGTGCTTTGTCCCACCCGCTATCCCCACCCCCCGCCCAAGGTTTTTGCAGGGCACATACAGTCCACCAGACCCCCTTCTGGTGAAACTACTTAAATCCAGGCTCACGGTGCTCACCTCGACCCATTTGTTCCTCTTTTTTTTCCTCGCCTGGGCAACAAACTTCCCAATTCTCTTCAATCTCATTCTTCCCTCCAGGTCTTCAAGACAGCTGTTCACCACCATCTCAGTTCATCCCCCAAACCAAAACCATGATCTTTTCTACCCTCGCTAAACCCCTGCCCCTCCCCCCTCCTCCCACAACGCCTACTCCTTTCAAATCCCAGTTTTATTTCTCTCCTGTGAGTTTCCTTTTGCATCCAAAACAAAACCAAAAAAATAAAAAAACAACTTCATACAAACCGTATATTTTCCTCAAACATAAAATCATAATCCCACACAATTAAAAAGCAGGTTTCAACTGTAGAATTTTTTGATTGTCCAGAAACTCTAAGTGCGTTTGATTACCGAAAAGGGATGTAATATTTACTCATTTAAAAAAATCCTTTAAAAAGTCATCGATTATCAAGTTATACGAATAAACATCAAATTGTTTGTCCAAATCAAGTTTTTTTTCCCCTTCACCTTATTTGCATTTGGTGGAAGGCGCGAGTCATGGGCAAATGGTTCAATGCATTTCTGTCATATTTACTCAGCAGAACAGGACAGAATCTATGTCTGTGAACTTGGACATGCAAGCATGTGAGATCGTGGTTGTTAGCTAAGGGGCAGCAGTGGAAATGAGAGTGGAAAATAGGCTTGAGGAAGTGGAGCATGGCGGTTACAAGGCAGCTCCCATGGGCCGTGAACAGTGACTGTCATAGGGCATTGGAAAAAAAGAAAGAGAAAGAAAAAAAAAAAAAAAACCGCCTCTAAACTGAATCATCGATTTAGCGCCTCTGCACTCACAATGGTCACAACTCCGAGGCCTAAATATTAGAATAAGAACAAAAGTGGCGAGGATTTTGTTTTTTTCCGTGCGGGACTCGAAACATTGCTTTTAGCTTTAACAGCAAACCCCAGAGGTGAAATTGAGGGCAAAGAGGATAATCTGGTCGGAGCATCTCCTGGTTTATAATTTGGGTTTAAACCTCGAGTGGATGCAGTCCAACCGAGATTGGGCAACTGGGAACATGAAGCAGGCTATCCTGTTGGTAATCATGACGAGGTGAAAGATCCCAAAGTATCATTTTATAAGTAAGCCTCTGTGTTCGTACAATGACAAGTTACTGGTACCAGTACCATCGCAGCACAGGTT
Organism: Eptatretus burgeri; assembly: GCF_056783735.1. Classification (NCBI taxonomy): domain Eukaryota; kingdom Metazoa; phylum Chordata; class Myxini; order Myxiniformes; family Myxinidae; genus Eptatretus; species Eptatretus burgeri. The sequence continues at coordinate 30,934,950 of NC_140978.1, read as the reverse complement.
ATTGTTTTTACTAGAACTGACCTGTAAAACCATGATGATCTCAACCACAAGGAAATAAAAAGAACAGTGCTTTTTTGGGGGAGGGGGGGGCACAGATTTATACTAAACGTACTTGATGGCAGAAGGTTGTTTCGGATTAGCAGCGTCGAGCTGTCACCTCTAAACGTGTGCCTCAATCCCTGCCCTCCACAGGCCAATCCGTTTACGTTACCATCCTTAGATTGCACAGTGTCCCATCTGTCTGCACATTAATGCATATCCATCACACAAGGACTACATTCCATACACAATCAGTCAGAATGCATTGCCCACTTTCTAGGACAAGGAGTGCAATGAGAACGCTGTTTCATTCATGCCTGTTTCCAGAAACCCAACAACCTCATTACCTTTAAATAAAATGCACCTCTTACTATATTTATATGACCAATCATGATCATGATGTAATTATAATTACCATGTCACAATCATCACCCTTCCATGTGATGATGTCATCAGCAATGGCAGAAAACTGGTACTCCTGGATGCATTGGAATAAAAAAAAAACAAGGAGGAGGATATCTTTATTTATCAGTCTTTAGAGGAAGGAGCATCACATGCCAATTCCAAATTCTCACTTTGCTTGGAAACCAGAGCTGGTGGTGCACAGCCTGCTACCTACACACCATCCCACACAAGTATGCTACATATACACACCCCACACAAGGTCAGTGTGCTACCTATACAACTCCCCACACAAGGTCAGTGTGTTACATACACACCACCTCACACAAGGTCAGTGTGCTCGCTCCACACCACCCTACACAAGGTCAGTGTGCTACCTAAACACGATCCCATACAAGGTCAGCGTGCTACCTCTACACTACCCTACGCAAGGTCAGTGTGCTACCCATTCACAATCCCATACAAGGTCAGTGTGCTCGCTCTACACCACCCTACACAAGGTCAGTGTGCTATCCATACAAGGTCAGTGTGCTACCCAAACACCATTTCGCACAAGGTCAGTGTGCTACCTAAACACGATCCCACACAAGGTCAGTGTGGTCGTTCTACACCACCCTACACAAGGTCAGTGTGCTACCTAAACACGATACCATACAAGGTCAGCGTGCTACCTCTACACTACCCTACGCAAGGTCAGTGTGCTATCTAAACACGATACCATACAAGGTCAGCGTGCTACCTCTACACTACCCTACGCAAGGTCAGTGTGCTACCCATTCACAATCCCATACAAGGTCAGTGTGCTCGCTCTACACCACCCTACGCAAGGTCAGTGTGCTACCCATTCACAATCCCATACAAGGTCAGTGTGCTCGCTCTACACCACCCTACACAAGGTCAGTGTGCTACCTAAACACGATCCCATACAATGTCAGCGTGCTACCTCTACACCACCCCACACAAGGTCAGTGTGCGACCTAAACACGATACCATACAAGGTCAGCGTGCTACCTCTACACTACCCTACACGAGGTCAGTGTGCTGCAAAACACGATGATCAGCGTGCTACCTCTAACCTCTACCCTAGGTCAGTGTGCTACCCATTCACAATCCCATACAAGGTCAGTGTGCTCGCTCTACACCACCCTACACAAGGTCAGTGTGCTACCCATTCACAATCCCATACAAGGTCAGTGTGCTCGCTCTACACCACCCTACACAAGGTCAGTGTGCTACCCATTCACAATCCCATACAAGGTCAGTGTGCTCACTCTACACACAAAGGTCAGTGTGCTACCCATTCACAATCCCATACAAGGTCAGTGTGCTCACTCTACACCACCCTACACAAGGTCAGTGTGCTACCCATTCACAATCCCATACAAGGTCAGTGTGCTCGCTCTACACCACCCTACACAAGGTCAGTGTGCTACCCATACACAATCCCATACAAGGTCAGTGTGCTACCCATTCACAATCCCATACAAGGTCAGTGTGCTCGCTCTACACCACCCTACACAAGGTCAGTGTGCTACCCATACACAATCCCATACAAGGTCAGTGTGCTACCCAAACACCATTTCGCACAAGGTCAGTGTGCTACCGAAACACGATCCCACACAAGGTCAGTGTGCTCGCTCTACACCACCCTACACGAGGTCAGTGTGCTACCTAAACACGATACCATACAAGGTCAGCGTGCTACCTCTACACTACCCTACGCAAGGTCAGTGTGCTACCAAAACACGATACCATACAAGGTCAGCGTGCTACCTCTACACTACCCTACACGAGGTCAGTGTGCTACCAAAACACGATACCATACAAGGTCAGCGTGCTACCTCTACACTACCCTACGCAAGGTCAGTGTGCTACCCATTCACAATCCCATACAAGGTCAGTGTGCTCGCTCTACACCACCCTACACAAGGTCAGTGTGCTACCCATTCACAATCCCATACAAGGTCAGTGTGCTCACTCTACACCACCCTACACAAGGTCAGTGTGCTACCCATTCACAATCCCATACAAGGTCAGTGTGCTCGCTCTACACCACCCTACACAAGGTCAGTGTGCTACCCATACACAATCCCATACAAGGTCAGTGTGCTACCCATTCACAATCCCATACAAGGTCAGTGTGCTCGCTCTACACCACCCTACACAAGGTCAGTGTGCTACCCATACACAATCCCATACAAGGTCAGTGTGCTACCCAAACACCATTTCGCACAAGGTCAGTGTGCTACCTAAACACGATCCCACACAAGGTCAGTGTGCTCGCTCTACACCACCCTACACGAGGTCAGTGTGCTACCTAAACACGATACCATACAAGGTCAGCGTGCTACCTCTACACCACCCTACGCAAGGTCAGTGTGCTACCCATTCACAATCCCATACAAGGTCAGTGTGCTCGCTCTACACCACCCTACACAAGGTCAGTGTGCTACCTAAACACGATCCCATACAATGTCAGCGTGCTACCTCTACACCACCCCACACAAGGTCAGTGTGCGACCTAAACACGATCCCACACAAGGTCAGTGTGGTCGTTCTACACCACCCTACACAAGGTCAGTGTGCTACCTAAACACGATACCATACAAGGTCAGCGTGCTACCTCTACACTACCCTACGCAAGGTCAGTGTGCTACCTAAACACGATACCATACAAGGTCAGCGTGCTACCTCTACACTACCCTACGCAAGGTCAGTGTGCTACCCATTCACAATCCCATACAAGGTCAGTGTGCTCGCTCTACACCACCCTACGCAAGGTCAGTGTGCTACCCATTCACAATCCCATACAAGGTCAGTGTGCTCGCTCTACACCACCCTACACAAGGTCAGTGTGCTACCTAAACACGATCCCATACAATGTCAGCGTGCTACCTCTACACCACCCCACACAAGGTCAGTGTGCGACCTAAACACGATCCCACACAAGGTCAGTGTGCTACCCATACACAATCCCATACAAGGTCAGTGTGCTACCTAAACACCATTTCGCACAAGGTCAGTATGGTACCTTTTCACCACCCCAGGCAAGGTCATGTTTGCTTGACAAACAACAAATGAGTGGAATAGAATCTTTGTTCAAATATACTGCAGTCTTGTTGGTTCCATACAACTCAAACACATCTTTAAAAAAAACTTAGGATCATTCATTAATATATTGTTTGCCTTTCTCATATTGAAAAAGTGCTCTCCTGAATCCATTAGTAAATGCTCAACACCACCACCGTACCACTCAAAGCGAACATTTCAAACCAGACGGCTTTCAACATATGGCAGTAATAATAACGAATGTATAATCCCTGTCCTGGCCCAAGCACATCTAGGCCTGGTGAAAGATCTGATTATTGGTCCATGCATAGTGAAATGAAACGTGTTCCCCTCTCTTATGGTTGCTGCTCTGATAGTTTGAAATATACTTGATAATGCATCATCACATACTGATGGTTGTTTTATAATGAATAGATAGTGTTAATTATATGTGTAACAATATAATATTTTCTTTATTTCACTTGGTTGTTGGTAAAGAATCACTAAAAAAATTATATAATCCTTGTGTCTGGATCCGGATTTGGATCTGCATCAAAATCGAAGCATTTTGTCCTTGTCAGACACCCAATCTGCCCAGCAAAATTCATCTGAATCCATACACAACTTTTTGAGATATCCTGCACCCAAACCGCCAAACAAGAAGACGTCGTGCAGAGCACGATACTTGCAAAATCCATAAAACAAATTTGACCTAAAAAAATAATTGGTGGTTGAATTCAATGACCAAATATGAAACTCCTCTTCAAATTTCAAGTGAATCAGATAAAAATTGACAATTTTAGAATTTCGGCCTATGTTGACCTTTTAGCCTATGTGGACCTCCAAAATAATTGGAGGTTGAATTCACTGACCTGAAATACAAATACTCATCAAATTTCAAGTCAATGTGATGAAAATTCAGGATTTTTGAAATCTCACTTAAGTTGGTGACCTTTGGCCGATGTTGACCTTATGGCCTTCGCGATATTCCTGGTACACGTACTATTTACGTGACACACACGCTCGCCTGCGGAGGAACTTTTCACAGAAGACATTTTGAGAGAAGAATCAAATTTATGCTTCGGGGCATGTATTTGTCTGCCGGAGGTCAAAACCACTGAGGTTCTTTCAAAACACAGCTCAGTTAAAATGTATGATGCTTTCTGCGTTTCCACCCAAAAAGCTCAGCTGGGATAGTAAGGAAAAACAAGATGTACATCTTGTCTAAAGTGTGTCCCATGAACATGGCCCGGTGAACTAATCCCCCCCCCACCTTTCAACCACTCCTCCCGCTTTAGCACACTCTATCCCAGTCGTTTTTTTTCTTTCTTTCTTTTTACATCAGTACCCATATCATGAGGAACTAGAGAGTTCATTGAACACCTTCCCCCACGCAGTCTTGAGAAAAAGACATGGGAAGCGTCTTTTCAACTCTTGCTTTGCATTACCAAGCACAATCTATATTTCCTATGAGCCGTGATTTTATCTGAATCCCAATATTCCCCAACGCTGAGAATGCAGGCAGCAAATTTGATTGGTTGAGATTGTGTAAAATGGCATAATATTTTGTCCAAGTAGTCGGACCCCGCTATTTGCGGGGTATACGTTCCTGCCAAATTCCGCGAATGTCGAACCCGCAAATAGCAGGGCATTGTTTCAATGAGAAAAGGGGGGATAGGTTCCTGACGGTTCATGATTAATAAGGGAAAAAAAAATCCCGTGAAAAACCACGAATATGTGCAACACAGGGCCTTGAATGCAGAAGCTGGTCACATTTTAGCAACCGTGAATCTGCGGGGTCTGCTAAATTGGACTGCTGGTACTGCTAAATTGGAGGTTTTTGGAAGTGCCAATAATGCAATTTGTGTTCCACAGTGTTCAGGTATATAATGCAATTGAAATAAAATAAAAGCTTTAAAGGCTGTAGAAAAAAAACAAAAAAATTCCGCAAGTTTACACCGCCTTATTTAACAAGCTAAATTAGTTATTTGTGCCTGTTGTTTGTGTCTTTTATGACATCGTTCAAAACAGTAAGTTTCCTGGTTGGAATGATTTTCTATTTTGTTTGACAGCCAGGCAGACAGACAGAGTTAAAAAAAATGTTATCTCACGCCTCTCTGCGCATGCATCATCGGGTAAAATTCAGATCCAAATGACTGCTAAAGTACAGGTTTGTTATCTGATTCCTGATCAAAATACAACACTCAATTGAAATCAAGTTGTTGCTCGATCATAAACTGACGTCAGGCAGACAGATGATAGACAGACAGAGTGAACCAATTGCTTCACCCACTTTTGCACTTGGGGTAAAAATTTGGTGGCAAATGGATGAAACGAAACATTAGCATTTGGAGTTTCTTCTTCCAATAAAGTGAGTAACGTCAGAAGTATTTAACTTTACCGATGGATATTTACCATTCTTGCAATAAGGTTTAATATATCATATATTCAAAATGCTCATCACACATTGCCGGCAAATCATGCACACCTTACAAAACACACACACACACACATTTTGGCATCATTAGGTTATTATTTTACTTCAGCAGTTGGTCCATTAAGGTGCAGGCCACAATTTACTTATCCTATTAAAGACCTACCCCAAGGCTTCCTGAAACTAAGATGGTGACCTCATGTTTCAAACAATTCTGTCTAATCACACAGAAAGAGAAAAATGAAAATAACCTGATGGATATTGATCTCAGGGAAATCAAATCCAGGTAGTCAAATGCGCAAGGTAAAGATTCAACACTCGCACGAAACGGTACCAATGTAGTGTGCCATATTCTAAATGCAGAACTAGATCCCAAGGGCAGGCAAAAAGGGCGTCTTTTTAATGATGGCAAATAAAAGCAAAGAGACAACCGGACAACCTTTACAGAGCTGTGCATGCCCTGATGACATGTAAAACTAGTGCAAAGCAACCCCGTGTTACAGAACATGTCAACTCATCAGGAGTTTTAAATACGACTGGCAATAAATGAAAAGAGAGAAGCATTATTTTGTGGCAAACGTAATCAAGAATATTTACCAATTAAATTTGACAACTTAATTTGGGAAATGTATATTACATGAAATGCATAATATCGAGCTCCTCTGTGAGCCTCGACATTGTATACAAAAACAACCAAACTACTTATCACTTAAATCAAGTGCAGAGTTCAGTAAGTGTGAGAGTAAACGGCCTGTCCCTAAAGGAATGACCAAGCAAGGTAATTGGGTTCAGTAATAGCGCAATTGACTCGTTAACACACCCCGGTGGTATTCTTGACAACCCGGTGCACATACCAGGCTGGATTCTCCCGAAGTGCGAGACGATCCGAGGCTCAGATCGATGCGAACGGCAATGCCATTGCTAAATACAATCAGGGCTTCTCGTATGATCGATAGGCAAGCCCTTATAACAAAGGGGTAATAAACACAAATTCAGTTTATTTACAAAAGAGAAGTGTAACCTTTATGATGACACATTGGGCTTTGACCTGATGAACTCGATACCGAGGTTCTACTGCAACATAAAGACAACATGAAGTCCCTGTCATGGGAGAGACCACAGCTCACAACCGCACGACGCTTGACCACACTGAACAGATGCAGGTACTGTCGCGAGTACATCGTAATAAGTGGCAGAAGGCAGTGATGATGCACCACTCGCGTTGCATCATTTTACATCTCAAATGTCGTGGCCCACATTGCAAATTCCCCCGTTTCTAGTTCTTCTCCACCCAACTTCGATTCCACGTTTAATCCTGACAACGCAATCTGACTTTGGCATAATTTCAATGCTATACTCTCAAATTTGCACATGTATGGGTCGAGATTACCCACGAGTCGATATAACGACAGCCTTGGCCAACACTTTCACATGCAGGTCCCCCTTCCCACGATGTATGTCCTCATTACATTCATGGTTGAATGCATCCACCTGCTACTCCACTGTCAGGATGTTGACTTTTGCCTTCAGTCTCCCTGCTCTTCCCTGCTTTGAGGTTTTGTATTAAAATGGAGGAAAAATTTGTGAAGGGGAACAGAGCAAAGAGGCACACATGATCATGGAGCAACCTGCAAAGCGACAAAAAATATATGCTGTGAAAGTCCAACTCCAGTGGAATAATCAGTTTAGTGGCATCACGGTGTCAAAACTAGAAGACCGGTTATGGTCATTAGACAGACAGTTTGTTTGATGGCAGGCCACCAGGTGTTCCATCTTCTAGCATTTGCTCATTGACCTAAAAGTTCCCTTGTGCTTTTCAGTTCCTCTGCCTGGCATAATATTGATACTGAAAAAATCACATGTTCGATAAAGATGTGGAAGAGTGGATGGGGGGTAGATTGGTGCCGATGGGGGGTGTGAGCGGAGATCGGTGCCGATGGGGGGAGGGGAGAGTGGTGCCGATGGGGGGAGGGGAGAGTGGTGCCGATGGGGGGAGGGGAGAGTGGTGCTGATGGGGGGAGGGGAGAGTGGTGCCGATGGGGGAGAGGGGAGAATGGTGCCGATGGGGGAGGGGAGAGTGGTGCCGATGGGGGGAGGGGAAAGTGGTGCCGATGGGGGAGGGGAGAGTGGTGCTGATTGGGGGGGGGAGATTGGTGCCAAGGGTGGCGAAGAGCAGCACCAAGGGTGGGGAAGAGAGGTGCCGAGGATGGTAAAATATTCCTCGTTATAAATAACGAAAGTTTGGATAACTCATATTTTTCCTTCACTCATGAAAAAGAACACAACAAAAAAAGTTGAGCCACAAATAAAACTCACACTAAAGCAAAATTAACTACAAATAACACACACACCAAAACACCAAAACATCATGCGTTACAGACGTATGAAACATGCATCCATACCTGTATGCTTAGGTGTTAAAATAATCAAAGCATGTAAATCAATGAGTGGTTGAGTTTGTGGTTGTTAAACAAGCAAGAAGTTTTCATGGAGATAACTATTTAGAGTTTCCATTAATCTAAGTCTCGTAATGGAGCTTGACATCAATCACCTGGAGGACATGGGCATTGATAAACATCAGTGTACATTTCACGTGAATTACAAGGACATCGGTTGACAAATGGACAATAACACACGTGATGTACAGATTTGCACCTGGATTCCTCAGATGATGAGCAAGGGGTTCACATGATAACACCAAAAGGGGCCAATTGGTAACATCTGCACTGTTTGTACGTAACACACATGTAAAGAGACAGAGACAAAGCTCGAATTGGCAAACGATAATTCGTAATATTACGGGATGATGGGAGAGGAACCAAACAGCGAGCGCGTCCTGGCCCGTTATCCTGTAATACGAAAACAAGTCATCATTGGCAAAACACAATAATTGTGGACAACGGTAAAAAGTACAATGCAATTGGACACTAATTAAACCTCTTTTGGATTTCCACTCATTGCCCTATTTGCCAATCCTGCCAGGGCACATCTAGTGTAGATTATAGTTTGACAAACTATGGGATAACCTGAATCCAGATCCTCCTGGTTTGCAAGTACCTTCAACCAAAGGCATTCCTTTAAACTTTAGAGCATACATGGTTTTTGTATGAGCCTTGGCCTGGTATACCGAGATAAGACACTGGGACATCAGCTCGCCCTGGTACATCGAGATGAGAAACAGGGACATCAACTCGCCCTGGTACATCGAGATGAGAAACTGGGACATTAGCTCGCCCTGGTACATCGAGATGAGAAAACTGGGACATCAGCTCGCCCTGGTATACCGAGATGAGAAAACTGGGCCATCAGCTCGCCCTGGTACACCGAGATGAAAAACAGGGACATCAACTTGCCCTGGTACATCAAGATGAGAAAACTGGGACATTAGCTCGCCCTGGTACATCAAGATGAGAAAACTGGGACATCAGCTCGCCCTGGTATACCGAGATGAGAAAACTGGGCCATCAGCTCGCCCTGGTACATCGAGATGAAAAACAGGGACATCAACTTGCCCTGGTACATCAAGATGAGAAAACTGGGACATTAGCTCGCCCTGGTACATCGAGATGAGAAAACTGGGCCATCAGCTCGCCCTGGTACATCAAGATGAGAAAACTGGGACATCAGCTCACCCTGGTACATCGAGATGAGAAAAATGGAACATCAGCTCGCCCTGGTTGCTGTCCATGTGAAATGCGACGTGAGCATCATGTGAAATCACTGCGGTTAATTGTGCTTGCATGCTTTTTCTCCCCCGTTCCATATGTGTGCACCACCTGAGCGCGGCCACCCCCTCCCCTTCTCATCGATGCCCATGACAAATGACAGCTTCAAGCCGTTAAAGGTCAGCCACTATAAGGCCTGCAAGAATTCGGTGGGACCCCTTTCAAGGTGGCGTAGCGTGCGTATCCTACATGTACCGGTCGGTGCATCCGAACCACTTTCGGAGGATCAAATGCTACTTGTAAGGTTTGAGGTAAGGTAGCTGCATTCTCGGTATCAAAAATCGATACCATTACATCCTCCCTCCATCTCTGGTCTGTGCTGTTTAAATCCGGCGAGTTTTTCCATTACAGCAGTCATGATCATTTGATATAACGTGGTGTTCCATCATCGTCATCCGGCACGGGGAAGGCAAAGTCAATCGCATCAAAACTGTCATCCTCGATACACCTGCACTGCCACCAAACATCATGTACGTTTCCACAATGCGAGTTTCCAACGCATAGTCCAAATAACTCTGTCACTGCAGAGACGATTTATATAATTATACAAAAATTATATAATTTCTCACCCCCCACCCCCTCCCTCTTTCCTCCCAATCCACATATTCTCCATACATGCCCCTTCCCTTACCTCCCCTTCCCTGTAGTCTCCACGTGTTCCCTTCTATCCCAATGCTCTACCTCCTTACAAGCCCCTCCCCAGTCCCCACCCAATCCATATATTTCCCATACAAGTCCCTTCCCTCTCCTCTTACTTAAATAAAAAATTTCCCCCTCAAACTCCCCTCCCTTCTCCCCTCAAGCCCCCACACCCTCAACCCCACTCTTGCTTTTCTCATGAGAGCACACAAGCGTCCCCCCCCCCCCCCCCCACAAGTCGAAGTGCCTGCGGAAGTTCACGTGAAATCGGGTTCTCCATTAATCGATGCATCATGGTCATTACAGGTTAGACAAATGGAGGCATAGACAGGTACAAACGGACAAAACGGAGGCATCGACAGAGACAAACGGCGCGAAGTTCGCGCCAACATCGCTTCACAATTACCACCTCTGAGGATGAAAAGCACAGAATGTCGATCATCAATTACAGAAACTCGAATAGTGTATTTTAAAAAAAGATACCACAGCGGCAGAGTGCGTGATTATAAACAGGAAAAACAGTTACAATAATAATAATAATAATAATAATAATAATAATAATAATAATAATAATAAAAAATCAGAGACACAGTGAATCATTTTTTTTTTCTTACCGGAAAATTGCATTCGGCTCGTCGTCGATGAAGGAAACCTTGGTCGAGGAACCTGTACCCGGATATAGACTCGTGTGTGCACCCGCGAACCAATATGTACACGTCATAATGTAATACCTCAGTTGTGTCCGTCAATGATATCGACTCTGATACGTCACGGAGTACGACACGTGACCGCGCGCTCGCTCTCCAGCGCGCGCGCCCAGGGGAGAGAGAGAGAGAGAGAGAGAGAGAGAGCGAGAGCGAGCGAGCGCGTCTCGAGCGCAGTGCGCGGAGTGCGCGCGCCTCGAATGTAAAACAAATAAAATTATAAAATAAAAAATACCATGTGATGCGCAATAAATATATAATATATATAACGATATGGTGTAAATTGTGAGGGAAGCAGAAAGTTCACCACCACCGCCACCCCAACCACCACCCCCTCCCCTCACGAACTATGTGGGGAAGCGGCCTCACCACAACGTCCTCTCAGACAAACCCGCGGGCAAATCGAAACAATAACTTACGCGTCAAAGTTGATCCGAGGAAAGGACACGAAAGGCGTCCCCATGGGTCCCCATCCGGGCTCACTCTGCTGCTCTTGGTTGCGGCTCTTCGAGCCTGCCGAGTCCTCGTGCCGTGCCCCGAGTCCCGCCACCTCCGACCGCTCGTCGGGGTCGCTCGTCGGTTCGGCCCGCCTTTGGTCGGGCAGGTCGTGTTGCCGGTCCAAATGAGCCCGATGGACCGCCCGGCGCAGTGCCGCGTTCTCCCGAGCCAGTTCGGCGACCCTTCGCTCCAGGTCGTCCAGGCGGTTCCGCTGCCGCGCCAACAGCGCCCGTTGCGTTTCCACGAGGCGTCCAAGGTCCCCGGGCGGGGACGTCCGAGGATCGGGACCAGCCATTCCACCCCAACCCCCCCGTACCCCACCCCTCGTTTCCCCACCCCTGGATTGCGGCGACTCCGCTACCAAGCTCCACGAGAGCACGTGTCCAGATGTACGAGGAGCACGGGGAGTGTGTGCGCGGACACACGGGGAGAGAGAGAAAGAGAGAGCCACACACACACTCGGAGAGGGGGCGGGGTGGGGGGCGTGGGGGAGGACCCAGAGCGGGCAATCTGCGGGAAGGGATGTCTGAACGAGCGGGATCCGTGACCGCCTCCTCGGTGCATGCGATGCAGGCAAAGCCGCTTGGAGGCGCTTCCTCCTCTTCGTCCACTAAACCCAGACGTACTCCTCCCTCCCGCGGCTCCTCGCCCTTCCTCCCTCGGCAAGGAGTTGCGCTACCAGACTGACGGGGTGCGCGGACAATCTCGTTAACGGGTCATTAAATAAATTGAGGGCTCCAGACGTAACAGGTGCGCCGTGGGATCCACGAGCCGCTGCTGGAGGTGCGACCCCACCTGCGGATAGAAAGCCGTGGAAATTCCTCCGGGGGGGGGGGGCTTGTCCGCAGTACAGCTCGGGCTCCCCGTGAATAACTTCGTTCAGGAGGTGGTGATGGACGTCGAACATGCATGTACGTTACAGGTTACGGACCATCAAAAATACCAATGCAATGCCCATGAACACCCCTCCTTTACCACATATCTCCCAACTGTTGTACAAGTTGTAATTTGTAGCAATCCAGGTATAAGAGCGAATCACAAAGGTAATCATCACACACCTTCGACACGGATTATTAATATTTGATAACATACGCGACGTGTCGTGCAAGGAACAGAGACATCACACAGGACACGGGATCCACAAGCCGCTGCTGGAGGTGCGACCCCACCTGCGGATAGAAAGCCATGGAAATTCCTCCGGGGGGGGGCGTGTCCGCAGTACAGCTCAGACTCCCCCTGAATAACTTCGTTCAGGGGGTGGTGATGGACGTTGAACATGCATGTACGTTACAGGTTACGGACCATCAAAAATCCCAATGCCATGTCCATGAACACCCCCTCCTTTTCCACATATCTCCCAACTGTCGTACAAGTTGTAAGTTGTAGCAATCCAGGTATAAGAGCGAATCACAAAGGTAACCATCACACACCTTCGGCGCGGATTATTAATATTTGATAACATACGCGACGTGTCGTGCAAGGAACAGACACATCAACAGGACAGTCCCGTAGACCACCACACACAAGGGACAGGGAGCACAGTCGCGCTGCATATACAAAAAGGTTACATCGACAGATGCAGACATGCAGGTTTCGGACAACGCTCTAGCATGATTCATCATTGAGATTGTCTCCTCCCAGCATCCCTCAGGACACCCCAAATGGACCGGAGGACACGGGTTTACACAATGGTCTACCTATTATTATTATTATTATTATTATTATTATTATTACAAACGATACAGTGGCATCGAGTTCAAACAGCCGGCTTAATGTCGCCCATCCAAAGGATGGCATGCTCGACGATGCAACACCGTGTCTGGAAACGATGTCAATGTGGACACTACTGGGAATCGAACCGAGAGCTTTTTGGCCCCAATACAACTCTCAATGGTGAAGAATCACTTGAAAAATTAAATAATTCTCCTATCCCGATCTGGATCCGGATCTTCACCAAACTCGAATCATTTCTTCCATGTGACACACCCAACCGGTCCACCGAGTTTCATCCGAATCCATCGACAACTTTTTTAGATATCATGCTCACAGACAGACAGGCAGACAGACAGACAGACAGAGACAAACACACAGGAGTGAAAACATAACCTCCGTCTACCTTTGGTAGTCAAGGTAATAAACAGGAATCAAACGAGTCAGTAAATATGAGTAACATTGTGCTTTTTAAAGGCCGAAAAACAATTCTTTCTTTTTCTGGACAATATCGAGGCTCATGGAAGAAAAAGTAAGGTGACAATACTATAATTGAATAACTAACAGTGGACACAATAAAGGTAGTGAATGAACAGGAAAAGAGGGGAGAGAGAGAGAGAGAGAGAGAGAGAGAGAGAGAGAGAGAGAGAGAGAGAGAGAGAGAGAGAGAGAGAGAGAGAGAGAGAGAGAGAGATATATATATATATATATATATATATATATATATATATATATATATATATATATATATATATATATATATATATATATATATATATATATATATATATATATATATATGAGGAAACAGTAATCTGCAAGTAATGGATAGGTATGACGTCGGGTTAATGGGGGAAGAAAAGATTTGGGGACGAATGGGGAATGGCATGGGTGACATGAGACTGTTTGACGCCGCTGAGATAAGAGTCGGATTGAAGACTCTCAGGAAGGCGATTCCACAAAAGGGATAAAAGACGAGCAACAGAGTCGTGTCTGTGAAGTTAACCTGCATTTTCGTGGTTGAACCAAGAGAGGGTTATCGGAGGTTATTGAACTTGGGGAGGATCGGAGAGCTGAGAGGAAAGGGAGGGGCAAGACTGGAGGAGAGGGGGGTCAAACAAAAAGCCACCGACCTGTCTGCAATGTTAGAGCAATGGACCTCGTTGTTCGGCCTCAGCGTGAGATTACAACAATGTGAGCTTTTGATTTCACAGGTTCCAGGTATCAGTATCTCGGTGTATCTTTTCTCTCTCTCCCTCCCCCCCCCCCGCCTTTGAAAATCTCCTGTCCACTTTCTTAGCAATCCTCTCGCAGAAGTCAGTCAAACTCTTGGGACTCACCATCAGCCATGCTCTTTCTTGGGAAAACCACATTTCAAAATTGGCCGGCAAAACCAGCTGCTAACTGGGAATCGTCTTTCATGTGAAGTCCTTCCTTGGTACACCTGAACTCTTATCCACCGACAAGGCCTTCATCGGAAGCTTGATGGAGTACTGCTCCCCCCCCCCCTCTCGGCTGGCGACCCTGCCTCACACCTTGCCCAGCTTGACGTCGTCGAAACTTAGGCCTTCAAGATCATTGGAATTTCCCACGATGAAGCTGAATCTCAGGGTTTACAAGAGGTCTCGAGTTCAAATGGTCTAGGAGTTTGAATCCCTTCCTGTGCACTTTAAGTTATTTAGTGGAAGAACAAAATCAATTTGTAACTAGCAATGGTATAATTACCAAGATGCAGTCATATTTGGCTGTGACTTGATGGTGCTAGTGCTGGTGTCAATTCATTTTCACCCTCTCCAGAGGAGAGGGTATTGCATTTGGGTCCGCTTGTTTGTCTGTTTGTTTGTTTGTTTGTACGCACAGAACTTTAGTGTTTTTCTCTGCAATCGCTTGTCAGATTGAGACGAAATTTTCACCATAGGAGCGACTACTCATGTGGAATGTTTTCGGATAATTATGATGTCATAGGTTACGTGGTGTTGCAGCCATGTTGGAAAAACGGAAAACCTTTGCACCTCTGTATCTCTGAAACCGCATCAAGGAAAAAAAATTGAAACTTGGCACACGGCAAGTACTCCTCATGGGGAATGAGTGTGATTTTTTGATGACATCATAGGTGCATATGTAGAACGAATGCCATATGATCAGTATGAAAAATTTTGAGGGTCATCCAGCGATAAAATGGTCCACAGAAAAAAAAATTTGGATGATGCCATCGGTCACGTGATTCGGCAGCCATATTGTTGTTGTTTTTCAAACTTCAAAAATGTTCTTTTCTGAAGTGGCTGAACAGCAAAGCTTCACAAGTATGACCGCCTATCCATGAGGAACAAAACGATCACACATGTCACATCAAAGGTCACATGGTTTGGCTGCCATATTGGATTTTCCTGAAAACCTATTAAAAAAATCTTCTTCTCCAGAACGGCTGGACAGATCGAGGGGAAACTTCACACGTGTTCCCCAAGCCTTGGTTGTTCAAGTTTGCTCAGGAATAATTGATAGGTCACATGGTTTGGGAGCCATATTGAATTGAATAAATATTAAATAATGTTTTCTCTGAAACAGCTTAATCAATCGATGTGAAACTTCACAATTATGATCTAGTGGAGATGGGGAATACATGTTTTAAATTTCAGCTTGATCGGATCCATTGTCTAGCAGCCATAATTATTTAATTTTTTGATCTGGGTTCTTTTTTTTTTGAATGAGGGTCACTTGGCTGTGCCTGGATAGGTTTGAAGGGAGAGGAGTAGCAGCTGAAATGTGAATCCTATTCAGGTTCCTCCTGATAAATACATCTTTGCTTTTTTCTTGTTTGGGTTCCTAATGATGACTCCAATTCAGGACTGTACCTATTTGGTCTTCCATTTGATTTGAATTGAATTTATTTTAATCCCATTCTAAATTCAAATGAATAATAAGAAACATCATGGGTCAGAATCAGATGTCCGATCAAAGCGGGGTTGCATCAAAGTGGGATGTCTTGGTACCCAGTCATCACTGCAAGCAGTTTTAAAGTGGCAGTTCCAATTATGTTTCTTATTAATTACGTAACACACCAGTACACAAACACCACACAAAACAAGTCCTGGAAAGGGTCTACAATCTCTGATTGCTGTTTTTCTTGTTTCATTATCAAAATAAATGAAAATCTGTGCATGAATCGTAAGGATTCTGAAATGAAGAGGGTTGTTGTGTAAATGTATAAATTATCCACACAACTGAAAAACTCTTTCAAATCAACTAATATTGTTACGAATCTGGCAGCCATGTGTACACAACAGCCAGGTCCTATAGATCAGTTATATCGCTAAGTACGTGTTTCTAGTTAGGGTCCCGTCCACTTTCCGCTGGTACTACAGGGGCCTCCGTCTGGCCATCCCCCAGGCAGATGCCTAGCCCATCCCCATCTCCTTTAGTTGCCGATCAACCTGCTGCAACCACGAGACACGTGGGTGGCCCATTGGCCTCCTCCACTCACGAGACTCCCTCGCTGAGAGAATCTGGTGAGCAGGATCAGCGTCAGGAAAACGAGCCACATGTCCATACAGCCACAGCTGACGCTCGCGGACTATGCAGGTAATAAATCTCATTTGAGTCTCCCTCAACAACCGCTCATTGGACACAAAGTCCAACCAGCGATAGCCAAGGATTCTCCAAAGAGAGCTGGTACCAAAGGAATTAAGTCTCCATCTCAGATCCCTGGTCAGAGTCAAAGTCTCACATCCATAGAGCAAGAGTAGAAGCACAAAGGACCGAAAGACTCGGACTTTCATCCTCCTGCACAAGTTCCGGCAGCGCCACACCCCATTATCCAGTGAATCCATGACTCCCCAGGCCCGACCCAGACGTCAATTGACCTCTGACTCACAGCCAGCAGAGACATGAATATCACTGCCAAAGGAAGTGAATCTCTCCATGACCTCAACATCCTCACCACAAACATGTACAGACAGGACAGGAGCATCCAAGATGTCATTGAAAGCCTGGATCTTAGTTTTGACCCAGGAAACCCGTAATCCCAGCGGCTCCGACTCCTCATTCAGCACATCGAGAGCCCCCAAAAGGATATCTAAAGTCTCTGCAAAGATGACTGTATCATCTGCGAAATCAAGGTCAGAGATCTTGACATTCCCAAATGACGCACCACAGCTTGATCTCTCTGACATCCTCCCTAGAATCCAGTCCATACAAGTGCTGAAAAGGGTGGGGGCCAGTACACACCCCTGATGAACTCCAATAACAACTGTAAATAAGTGAGAGATGGTACCACCACATCTCACAGCACTCTCAGTACCAGAGTAGAGTTCAGAAATCAGATAGATCAGTTTTGGTGTCACCCCACGAAGACCAAGAATCCTTCAGTGGGCATCCCGCTTCACTGAATCAAACACTTTGCAGAGATCAATCTAGGCTGCAAGCAGCCCCTGCCGAAACTCTCATCTGCGTTCGGTGAGGACCCGAAGAGCAAGGATATGGTCAATTGTTGACCTCTTTGGTGAAAAGCCTGAATGCTCTGGATGCAGGTGGTTAAACAAATGGTGGCGAACCCTATCAAGAATTATCCGAGCAAAGACCTTGCCCGGCACTGAGAGCAGCGTCACCCCTCGGTAGTTGTTGCAGTCTTGGCGATCACCCTTCCCTTTCCAGAGAGGGACAACAAGGCCCCTCTTCCAGTCAGTTGGGATGATGCCTGTGTTCCAGGCAGAGCACAGAACTGCATGCAATGACAGGAGTGCAGCATTTACACCAGCCTTGAGAAGTTCAACATGGATGCCACAGATCCCTGGAGCTTTACCCCATTTCAAGCGGTTCACCGCAGCCTGTGTTTCCATAAACAAAGGTGGACCACAGTTGATTGGAGGGTCAGGAAGTGATTTTAACACCCCCTGACATCCAACTCGACAGCTTGTGGATCAGCCTGGTACAACCGCTAAAAGTCACCGGCCCAGCGGGCCTTCACGTCGGACTCCTCTGTCAAGAGCCTACCACCCTCTGCTCTCACTGCAGTACATCGAGGGATGTGCTTGGATGAACACAATGCGTGAATTCTCCTGTAAGCAGGACGAGAATCACTTGACCACAGGTGATGCTCTACCCCCTCACAGATTCCTTGCACATAGGCCTCCTTGTCCACCCTTCGCGCACGTACAGTTTTACGCTTCAGCTCCCTGAACAGCTCAGCTCTGCCATTCAGTCTGGCCCTGCGACTGGTCAATGGTATCCAGTGTCCCTTGAGACACAAAATTCTTCATCGTCCTTCGGTGAGTTCCAAGACATCCACCGGCAACATCAAGGACGGTGGTCTTGAAGGCACTCCACAACTCTTCAGGATCTCCCAAATCACCCAGACCCCCCTAATCTCCACCCAGCCTGTTTGCAAACTCCTCAGCTACCCTCTCATCCTTTAGCTTGCCAACATCCAGCCTAGGCTGGGATGGTAACGTTTTCCTGGATTTAAGATTCAACTTAAGAGTTGCTACAAGCCGGTGGTCAGCATTGAGGAACTGAGCACTCCGGTAGACCCTGCAGTTCTGGATCATCCTCCAGCGACCATCAACGAGCACATGGTCAATCTCCTTTGCCACACCATCAGCGTTGGAATACAAAGTCAAGCGATGATGTTTTGGGCACTGAAACCATAAACCAGCCACCCTAAGTGCATCACTTCTTGCAAAGTCAAGGAACTTAGTACTATTCAGGTTCATAGTTCCTGACCCATGGGGACCAACACACGTCCCATAACCATCTCTATCAGTTCCAGTCGATGCATTGAAATCCCCCAAGACTCGAAGTGTATCTCACCTGGGGCACAGATCAACCACAGACTCGAGCGTGGCCTAGAATGCATCCTTCACAGTGAGATCACTCGCCTCAGTTGGAGCATAAACAGAGACCAGGGAAATGACACCCAAGGAGTGATGAATCCTTAGTCTCATAATACGCTCGTTGACCGGTGTTACCTCAATTATCATGGGAGTCAGCTTATTGTACACAGCGACAGCAACTCCTTGGCAATGGTAACCATCAGAGTGACCAGAACAATAGTAGGTGTAACCACACGCCATGATCTCGCCGCAATTCGGTCTCCGAACCTCAGAGAGAGCTGCAATACTGATGTCCAAACGCTTGAGCTCAGATGATAACAGAGACAGGTGATCATCCTCTCTTAGGGATAGGACATTTCAGGTACCCACCTTAAGGGACCACCTCAGGTTAATCCAAGGAGACCGCCGTCTCACCTCACCACCACTCCGACACACTCTCCCGCAATCTGACCCAGGGAAGTTACCCCGTGGCTTCACTCCTATCATCAAAGATTGGGGGTCCCGAAGGCTTTTCCCCAATCCCGTCATCCGGTGAGCTGTCCTGCGAAGGGAAGCTGCGCAGGAGGTACTCCCACGGAGTGGGTTTTCAGATTTTCTATGCTTTGAGAATGTTTTGTGGAATGAAGGGTTTTACGGTGGCCGGCGTGCAAATCCAGCCACCTACCTCCTTGTAAGAAGTAACCCAACTGAAGGAGGACGACCGCAGACACAGTTGGGCACTAGATATGGATGGTCGTTGGCTCACAAGGAGCTCCTCCGCCCTTTGACAGGTTTTGTTTTTAATCCCGCTGGGTGTCCATATCCAAACACCCTCCTCACCAGAAAACCTGGTGGGGGAGACGGTTTCCTCACCGCCAAACTGACCATGGAAGAGGTTAGTACAGGTTTACATGATACCTGCAGCATGTCACAGATCTGATCTGGCCTGACCTGACAACAAATAGCGATAGGTAAGTATCTTTTCTTTTCTTAAGTATCTTTTCTGTATTTCCTTTGCAATTACAACACTGAAAGGAAAATGTTTTTACAGCTTTGGAATTTTAAAGCTGTAACTGGTTCATTCAGTAACCTAACCCTAACAATTCTAACCCTAACCCTAACAAATTCTAACAAACCCTAACAAAGAATTTCTAATTCTTTTCTAATTTTCTAATTCTAATTCTAATTTCTAATTCTAATTCTAAAATTTTCTAATTTCTAGTTCTAGGAGCTAATTCTTTTCTCGCTACCCCGACGCTTGACTCTCAATCGTAGGGGTTTTCAAATTGTTTTCTCCTACTCATCCTCCTCTCATTGGTCGTCAGACCGTCGACGAGATCAGTTACCAATCACAGCTCGAGCACTTCAGAGCTCCTGTCAATCATAGAGTTAGGCCACGTCCAGACACGTGGTCAGTCCGTCCACTGTTTAAAAAGTCACGCACAAAGGACATGTCTTCGTTTGGACATGACTTCGTTAAGATATGGATAGATTTGTGCTTCTGTCATCTTTAACTGCAATGTCACTTTTCATTGTGTAGTCAAGCTGACAGGAATTTGTATCTACATTCACTTTATCGAAGAAATCAACATCATTACATACAAGGGGTGGGGGGGGGGGTCACGCATCGTCGCCATCTTGTTATGTTTGGTAATCGGCTGTGCAAGTATTATCAACATCATTTGGTAATCAGCTTTCATTCAACGTCGGGGTCATTCATGGTATTGTTATGGTTCTAGGAACCGTATGCATACAAACATACAGTTGTCCCGAAGTCAGTTATTCCGTGAAGTATATGTGTAGATAGAACCCCTCCTTGTGTGTAGTGGGAGACACCAGGATGCGTTGCGATGTTTTTTTAGTTAGATTAATTAATCATTATATCCCATCCACGACAACCCACGGTACCCTCTGCCCGCTCGCACCTTTATCTCGCTTGCTACTCTCGCATGGGCTGAACAAGCGCGTGTTCGCCTACTCGCCAAACCGGTGACTCGCTTTCCGAGGCAGAATCTTTGTGTAGTACCTTTTTGGCGAGTCCGGACACACGGAGTGGGCGGGCTTCCCGGTATGGCCGAAACCCTGCCTAGAAAAGGCGGCCCCATGGAAACCCCGTCCAATCAGGGCGAACAGTGACCTCGGCTTCACCAAGGCCCCTCCCCACTGAGGGAGATCTATAAATTATGACACCATTCGTTCAGAGTGGTCTGGTGAGCTGCAAGGTGAGTCGTCTTGAGCGGAGCGTTGGAGTGAGACAGTTCGTCGGCTGATAGCGAAAGAAAGGAGAAAGGTCGTGGAGTAGTTGCGCTCTTTGGGGGTCGTTCGTTTCGAGTGTGAGAGAGCTGGGAAGACCTCGACCCGACCTTGACCGGGTCTCTCGTAGGGTCCTGTCTGCAGCCATGATCCCCGCTCTACTCGACCCGGGCTCCTTCGCAGACACAGTCTCCACGCGGGCGGCCATGGACCGAGCCACACGACTATTGACAGGTGCCGCACTACGGAGCATCCCTTCCCTGCAACGTTGAGGTACCCGAAAGAACTGCGATCTCAGCTCACCTCCCTCTTTGGCTGCAAAAGGTGATACATCTGGGTTTATTTTCGTCTGAGTGTGCATCTGAGTGTGTGGTGCCATCTTTAAGTAGAATTGCATAAGTGTTTTTATTTGATCATTGTAAATCTTGCCTGTTTATTCCCATGTCGTACTGTTCTATGTCCTACTTTTGTAAGTTGATTGTAAATAAATTATTGTAGAAATGTTCCCAGTTCGTTTTTGTCTTTCCTTCATTGGTCCAGCATAGTTCGGATCTGAGTTTAGCTGGGTCTTTATCCCCGATAATCTGTACATTCTATCCGGTACGTCCTTGGTAGTTCTGCTCGGTGGCATCTGATCCGGAGTTGGTAGTTGCTACACTACTGTAGTTGGTAGAGTGATCCGGTTCAAGCAAGGCGAACCGAGGGTGTGGTTCCCCGGTAGACGACACCGCGTGGTTAATTAGGTAAATTGGTTCTAGACAAAAAGACCCTACGCTACGCGGTGGAGGTATTGGCGTCCTCGGTTGGTTAAGCGACCCGCCGCCTCGCGGAATTATTCGTGAGCGACGGCCTACAATTCTGGGAATCTGGTGGGAGACGACGTCACTTCCCCCACCTAGCGGTCATTCTCGCCACCGGACCCCAGCCCGAAACAGTATTCAACTTGTTTCATTTTCGTTTTGTTCTCAGACTCGTGTGCAAGGGAAGTAAACACCAAGGGGATTTTGAAGAAGGGGTGTGTGTGTGTGTGTGTGTGTGTGTGTGTGTGTGTGTGTGTGTGTGTGTGTGTGTGTGTGTTCATGGCATCTGATATTCCTCAGATCACAGCTGATCTTGACAACATTCAACGTGGAACTGTTGTGGACCATTTGGTTTGTTCTCATGGTGAGTACTTGATGATTAAAGAACTTCCGGAATAATTTGTCATTGGAGAAGCTTATTTTCCCTGACCAACTCGGAAGTGGAATGGTATTCCAAATTTCAGATTTCAATCTCTATCATGACCCTGAAATTAAGCATTTGTTTAAGCAATTGGTTCACGCTGTCTGTCCATCAGTCTGTGATCGAGGAACTACTTAATTTCAATTGAATTCTATATTTTGAACACTGTTTAACATGAATCGGAACACATACCTGCAGTTTATCAGTACTTTGGCTCTGAATTTGGCAAATTGTACGGAATCCCGTGCATGCGCACAGAGGAGTAAGGTATTTTTTTTTCCTCTGTCTGCCTCTCTTGTAGTCAAACAAAATTGAAAATCATTCCAAACAAAAAAAATTACTGTTTTTAGTGACATTATAAAGGACACAAACAACAGACACAAATAACTAATGTACCATGTTAAATGAGGTGGTGTAAAAGACGCTGCATCAACTGCGGTAAACTTCAGGGAGAAAAAAATTTCTCCAACCTTTAAAACTTTTATTTCATTTAAATTGAATTATATCCAGTACTTCAACACGAGAACACCGGTCACCTTGTTTTCACTTCCAAAAACCTTGGGCAAATAATTGGGCAAAATTTGACACCATCTCAACCAATCAAATTTTCCACTTACGCTCTCATGGTGGGAGAATTTTGAGATTATTATTATTATTCTCATTATTATTATTATTATTATTATTATATTTTTCTAATAAAGTCTCATGTCCTTTTTCTCTCTAGATCTATTTGAATTTGGCACTCAGTATATGTTTTCAAGACTCAAAAACGTGCTTTTGGACGGTTTGAAATTCTACAGGGTCTTCAATAGAGATCAAATGTGTTGGAGAAGAAAGCTTTGTTATCAGTGATTCTCATCATCGAAATGATGAAGGCAAATGTTCAATTGATGGAAAAGCTGTAATTCTGAAGGTCACTTCCTTGACAAACCTTGTTCAATACATCAGAAACATTTTCAGTTCAGTTTCAACGTAGGACATGCTGTTTGAGAACACCTCTGAATCAATCACCAGAGATCAGAGTGAGGCATCCGAAATTTTGACACAACATGAGATAACAAACAAATAGGACTCCAGAAATAACAGATACAAACCCACATGGTGAACTTCAACCAGAACACAAAGAAAGCGAACAGTCTATAAAAGTTGAAGATGTGGAGAATGTCGATGAAAATGTAACAGGACAGAACAGAAAACAGACAAATGTACATGTGGTAGAAACTGAAGTGGATATGGATGTTCAGCCTGAACAAACACCAATAAAATGAGACATAAGAGATTATATTAATCTTATCCATGCAACAGATAATCTTGAATTAAATCTGATCATTAACAGGGAACTGTAAATT
Organism: Eptatretus burgeri; assembly: GCF_056783735.1. Classification (NCBI taxonomy): domain Eukaryota; kingdom Metazoa; phylum Chordata; class Myxini; order Myxiniformes; family Myxinidae; genus Eptatretus; species Eptatretus burgeri. The sequence continues at coordinate 30,911,121 of NC_140978.1, read as the reverse complement.
AACTTTAGATTTCCAGCAAAACTTTATAATGACAAGCACAAATAATCATCTGGATACATGAAAAGATTATGTTGCCATGACTGGGTCAAATTGTTTGATTTCATCTCATATCCGAAGGCAGATGATGGTCTTTATTGCCTTACCTGTCATCTTTTCCTTGACACTGCACACCACCACCCAAATAAATTGATGAGTGAACCATGCTGTTGTTCACCTCAAATTTTATTTGACATGCGACTATCACAGGTGTCTGTGACTTTAAGATAAAAGAATATCAAGAAACAAACAGCATCTAACAATCGAACCGGATCGATGCAACATTATTCCGTGAAGCCGCAGCCAAAATTGAAGAAAAACATGAAGATACCGAAATCTATCACTAAATCATTGGAGTTTTGTGGCAGGCAGGGCATTGCACTCAGGGGACACAGGGATGATGACAGCAAAAAATGCAACAACTTCAACAAGGGCAACTTCAAAGAGCAGCAGAAATTACAGGTGTATGCTGGAGACTATGGCTTGGAACAACATCTGGAGAGTTGTGCTAATAATGCCACCTCCTCATCGAAACATCTCAAAATAAACTTCTCTGTATGAAGCTTCCATGGCAGGAAAATACGGTAGTTGTGCAGAAAAGTTAATTGAACACTCCCCAAGAGCCACTTACCATTAATGTTGCAGTCATAATCTTAGTTTTCAGCTTGTATTCTGTAAAGACTGCCAGGTGAAAGAGATTCAGATGATGCTGGACACACTGAAGTAACTCAGCATCTTCTTTAATTACTCCCCAAAAAGAAGCAGACAACTTGAGGAAGCTGGCAGGGATGTTAACTGAAAGGGACGAAGCTAAACATATTGCGGTCTAAATTCAAAATGTTCTGCAAAAACAGGTGTATTTATAAAATCACCATATCACAGGTATTCAATGAAATGTATAAGCCACCTCTCACTTGCCTTGATGTGATCACAGCTCCCTAGAACGTGAATAGCATGGAAGAGCTGTTGCTGAATCATATGGATTGATGAAGCTTATCACAGAACCAACATTCATTGCATCCTTCGCCAGACTGTCCTTCATTTCTTTGGATATACAGTGCCTTTAGAAAGCCTACACCCCTTTCAAGTTTTTCACCTTTTGTTGCCTTATCACCTGGAATTAAATTGCATTAAATCAGACTTTTCCCAGCTTAACGCATTGTAACCCACAACGTCCAAGTGAAAAACAAATTCGACAAATTTCAGAAAATTAATTAAAAATACAAAACTAGAATATCTTGGTTGGATAAGTGTCCACCCCCTGAGTTAATACTTGGTGGAAGCGCCTTTGACAGCAATTACAGCTGCAAGTCTGTTGGGATCGGTCTCCACCAACTAATCACACCTTGATTCATACATGGCAAGTTGAAGGCAACAAAAAACGGGTTGGTAGGAATTGAAAGCGGGGTTTTTTTTAACCCTTGGTGTGCCGCGGTCGCAGATTTGTGATGAGATAAAGATAAGAGAAACAATTTTTTTGTTTTCATTTTGGTTATTCATCGAAGTTGACACACAAGTTGTGCTTTTTTTGCAAATACCACTTGAAAATCACAGCCCTATGAAAAAAAAATAATTAAGCAACAGGGAATCATGCAGCTGTAAACAATGCAGCACACAAAGTGTTGACCAAACATAGTAAAAACGCCATTTGATATGTTGACTAATCAGTAATAATAAGGAGGTTCCAAGCAAGACAACATACAGACATTACATTTCTCAAAAAAAAATTTCTGTTATGTCGCTCTATAGACACTCAACAACGCGATTGATTGCAAGGCACCAGCCCATTTATCCCGCAGCACGTAACTTCACACATCTCCGACTCCGTTAATATGGCGTCTCCCTCACGTTCCACATGCACCTCTCCCGTGCATCCTCATCATCTTCCTCATAATCTATCACCATCCAGCAATTAAACAACAACTTCGACATATTTGGAAAGACTATAACACCTAAGAAAGAACACAACAATTTCTCAAAAGTTTTATTGACTTTTTTCATTTCCAGCTGTCGCCTGATGCACGACGTCACATTTACTGGAAATAGCATCCCCACAATAAAGAGCAGTGTTGACTGGTTTATAGAGACCAAGTGATGATAAATGGCGATGAATTCTATGTGATGATCTTGACAAATGTCAACAATAAAACTTTGAGAAATGTGCATTCATTCACAAGCATCAAACCGCATCATGGTATCCCATTTCATTCATTATTTTATGCCTTGAATTTGGAACGGTAATTTGTGGACACGCTGTGTAAGAATAAAAACAATCCGAATCGAATTGCACCGTTCAAAATACTTGAAAGTACCGATAAATATCAGAGTGAGAAGTCGAAGAGCGAATTGGAAAGCAAAGAGGTCTACCCATTGATTCGGGATGAGGACAAGTGGCAGATGAGAGGAAGGGACAATGCGTGCAGATGCGGATTGAAGGAATTGGTCGGTTGGGTGAAGCTCATGATGTCACCCAGCCAAGAGAGTCAGATGAGAGTGGTACCCTGCATAACGGATAGAGATCGCCACAGATATGTCACTCTGCGTGTGAATCCATGCGAGTGGAATGGAAGATAAACATTGTGTTTTTGAAATTATTTGTACTTTCCATCCATGATCCATGATATGAAAACGGATCCGTGGGTTGAAAGAAAGAAAACGGGTCAAATCGGAAAAAAAATACGGATAACTTGCCATGTAAGTTGATTGGGAAATATTTGCCCATTATTCTGCGTAAAACGATTCAAGCTCAGTCAAGTTGCGTGGGGAACATTGATGGACAGCAATCTTCAAGTCATGCCACAGATTTTCAATTAGATTTAGGTCAGGGCTCTAACTGGGTCAAGGACATTTATTGGATTTAGGTCAAGGACATTTATCTTTTTGTTCCTTTGCCACTCCAGTGTACCTTTGGTTGTGTGCTTCGGGTCGTTATGATGCTGAAAGGTGAACTTTTTAAAAAAAAATTTGCATACCTTGTCGAGGCTCGTGTGAGAGCTAACACACAACGCACATAATGGGGGACATGAGACAAGAGGGGAGGGAGTAGGAAGGACAAAACAGTGGGGAACAGAGAGATCAGGAGATCTATGGAAGGGAGAGAGATGGGATGGGGAACATGGGGAATAGAAGATGGACATTACAGGGACTTTCAGGAAGGAAAGCAGGGAAGTTGAAGGAGGTGGGCTTGGGTGGATTATCAGGGGTAGAAAAGATCAAGGATTTGGATGGGGGATGATAAGAGGTGGTGGTGAACAGCTGTTTTGACGGCCTGGAGGGAAGAATGGGAATGAATAGAGTGAGGGAGTTTATTCCAAAGGTGGGGAAAAAGAGGAATGAAAGAGTGAAGGTGAGCAGTGATTCATGATTTTGGTAGTTTTACCAGAAGGGGGTTGTTGGCGAATCTTGAGCGCCCTGCGAAAATGTGGTGGGGACAAATCACAGAGAGAGCGGTGGGGGGGGGGAGGGGACGAGGCTGGAGAGGAGACGGCAGAAGACAGAAAGACCAACGCCCAACCTGCGGTGAATGAGTGAGAGGCCCAGAGACTCAGCCTCATTGCGGGAGATGCCAATGATCCGAAATGCCTTGGTTTCTACAGCGTGAAGCCAAGAAAGGTGGGAGGCAGGAGCACCAGCCCAGAGGGGAGAGCAGTACTCCATCAGGCTGCGGACAAAAGCTTTGCAAGTGGTCAGGAGCTCAGGTGGGCCGAGGAAGGACTTTGCACGACGGAGGATTCCCAGTCGGCGACTGGCTTTGGAGGCGAGGTTTGAAATGTGGCTTTCCCAGGAAAGGTCATGGCAGATAGTGAGACCCAGAAGCTTGAAAGAAAGGACTTCTTCCAGAAGATTTTTGAGAAAGTAGATGGGGGACGGTGGGGTTCCAGATGGGCCTTTTGGAGAGACATAGTGAGAGTGTGAGATTTGTCAGGATTGAAAGACATGTTCCACATGTTGGAAGAGTTTGTGATTTTACCCAGATCTGCAGAGAGTGAAGAAGCTGCTGCTTGCCGGTCTGAGGGATGACAGATGGTATGACAGGGTGGGGTCATCAGCAAAGAGATATAGAGGATTTTCCAGAGAGTCGGAGAGATCATTGATGAAAACCAGAAAAAGAACAGGGCCCAGAACGCTACCTTGAGGAACTCCAGCCTGGACAGGAAGAGGGGATGAAAGAACTCCATTTAGGGCCACACGTTTACTGTGACAGGAGAGGAAGTCTGCGAGCCATGAGTGGAGATGGCCTTGGATACCATAGGAAGAGAGTTTGGTGAGCAGGGCAGGGTGCAATACTGTGTCAAAAACACGTGATATGTCCAGGGATATGGCGTGGATTTCCTGTCTGGCATTGAGGACCTCCATCCATTGTTGGGAGAGCAAAAGCAGCATATCCAGGGTAGACTGACCTGGTCTGAAACCAAATTGATGATCAGAAATCAATCCATTGGAGAAGAGGAAGGATTTGATGTCTGAAGCAATGATGGTTTCCATAACCTTGCTGATGATTGGGAGAAGGCTGATTGGTCTGTAGTTACAGGGATCTGTGTTTGCACCGTTTTTGTGCAGGGCAGTGATGTTTGCTGATTTCCAAGCAGATGGCAGATGCCCTTGAGCAAATGAGAGGGTGAATAGAACAGAGAGAGGGTGAGCAAGAGCAGAAGAGCAGGCTATGAGGACACGTGGGCTGATGCCATCTGAACCGGTTGCAGAATCCTCGTCGAGGTTTGACAGCAAGCTCTCCACTTTGTCAGGAGTAAAGGACACAGTGTCCAGGGACAGTTGGGTGTGACTGGGTAAAGTGGGTAGAGATAGTGATGGGTTTTGGACACAAGATTTAACTGCAAAGACCAAGTTTAGGCATTCAGCTTTTTCACGTGCGGTATCAGCAGTGCGGCCATTTGAGGTAAGGGAGGGGATGGAGGGGAAACATACACCAGAAACAGATTTCGTTAGACACCACCAGGATTTTGAGGAGGGAGAGAGGTTTGAGAGTTCAGACTTGAGATGAGAAAGATGTTGTTTCCTGGCTCTCCTGAGGGTAGATACACACTTGTTCCGAACTTTATGGAAGGAACTGAGATTGTCCTCAGTTGGGTTTGCTTTCCATGAGGCAAAGGCAAGTTGTTTCAGGACAAGTGCCTCACCACAAGCTTCAGTGAACCAAGGGCGGGAGGAAGGATAGGACAACTGAGACGAGAGGGGATAAATCTGTGCATGAGGGAGAGCAAGTTTCTTTGAAAGAATTCCCAGGAAGAGTTGACGTTGGAGAAAGTAGTGATAGGAGACCAGTCTATAAGTTTGAGGGTTGCTTGGAGACCCTGCCAGTCGGCTTGAGTGACATGCCAGACTTGACGGCGGTGAGGTGGTTCTCTGATAATAGCCAGAGAGATGTCCACTTAAACAAGGACGTGGTCAGAAGAACCAATTGGAGCGGAGGAAGAGCGGCAGATATTGTCAGGGAAGTTTGTCAAAATCAGATCCAGAAGAGATGGAGTACCATTGGTTGAGATCTGGGTAGGGAAGTTGACCGATTGAGTCAGTCCCAATGAGTCGCAGAAAGCTTTTACTGAGGTGCCATGACAGGTGAGAGAGGTTCCCACACCTAGCCAACTGGCATGATGACAATTGAAGTCGCCAAGGACAGATGACAATTGAAGATGACAAGGACAAGGGACGAGAGGGGTAGGTAAGGAGGGTTGTTGAAAGAGTGTGGGGGATTGCAGAATAGCTAGTGGAGGGGCAGGATGAGGAGGAGAAAAGGCTCTGTGGTACTGGGGGAGAGGGGGAAGAAGGCAGTTGAGGATTTGAGGAGGTGAAGTGAAGAGAAGGAGGTGAGAGGGCAGTGGAAGGAGGCAGTTTTGTGGATGAGAGGGGGGCAACTTTGAGAAGGATGAGTGAGGGGGATGAATGGTGGGAGAAAGGTGAGGGGGAGTTTTTGAGAGAGGTGAGAAGTAGGCTTGGAGGGAGAAGAGTGGGATGGTTGCTTTGAGAGTGAGGAGTGAGAGGGGTGAGTTGGCACTGAAGTTGGAAAAAAAGAATGGTTGATGGAAAGCGAACATTCATAGCAAACTGGGGTTTTAAAAAGTTTTAGGTCAGAGATGGGATTGAACACATTTCTTGAGGGATGCAATATAGGCGAATTCAGAGAATGGAGAGAAGAAATCCTGTAACAGTTGGATTTTTTAGGCAAGGTATGAAGGAGAGGTCGAATTGAGAGCAGTCTGTTTAAATAGTAGCAGAGTAGTGCATTATGATAGTGTAAAGAGTACCACACGTGTGAAAGAGGAAGATGAAGCATTATAAGAGATCGTTTTTGTTATTATTATTATTATTAATGTTTGAAAGAGTTTTCAACAGATTAGGTCATGTAAGTGTTGTAGAAAAAAAATCGAGGAAGAAGAAGAAGAAGAGGAGGAGAGGGGAGAAGACGAAGAGGAAGAGTAAGAAGAAAAGGAAGAAGAGGAAGAAGAAGAAGAAGAATCGAGAGTCGTGAGTGAGGAAGGAGAAAGATCATGTTTTTTTTTGTTTGTTTTTTTTGTTTTTGATTTAAGATAAGAAATAGAGTGATTAATTGGGAGTAATGGGGGACATTAAGAAAGTGGGGAAGATAGAAATTGAAGGTCATGGGGAGAAAAAAACAAAACACGATCGTACTGATTGGCCTCAAGCCTCAAGGGTAGGCCTCAAGCATCTGGTATGACAAAGTCGACAAAATCTCACAAAATAGCACGATTTTTGAAACAAAACCGAACTAGGAACACACAGTAACATGTAAGTGAGAGAATAAACAGTTAAAACGGGACAGATAACGACCAGAAACTTAACTTTGAGATCGTCATCAGAGAGCCCTGAAGGAGACCTATTGACGTTCCAAACCTGGAACCGGAAGTGAAGGAACCGGAACTTCCGTCCCAATTTCAGCTTTCTTGCAGAGGGCGGTGGGTTTTCCTCTCGGATGTGTCTGTATTTTGTTCCTTCCATTTTCCCTTCTATCCTGACAAGTGCCCCAGTCCCTGCTGATGAGAAACATCCCCATAACATGATGCTGCCACCACCACCTTTCACAGTAGGGGTGGTGTTCTTTGAGTGATGTGCTGTGTTGGGTTGTGCCAAACGTAACGTTTTGCATTTAAGCCAAAAATTTACATCTTGGTTTCATCAGACCACAAAATGTTTTGCCACATGGCTTCAGAATCTCTGGAGTGTTTTTTTGCATACCTCAAACGGGAATCAAGGTGGGCTTTTTTGAGTCATGGCTTCCTTCTTGCCACCCTACCATACAGGCCAGACTGGTGGAGTGATTGGGATATTGATGTCACATGCGCACAGTGACCAGTCTTTGCCATAAAGATATGTAGTTCTTTCAAAGTTTCCATCGGCCTCTTGGTGGCCTCTCTGATCATTCTCCCCCTTGCTTGGTCATCCAGTTTGGAGGGACAGCCTGAACTTAGCAGGGTCTTAGTGTTACCATATGCCTTCGACTTCTTAATGATTGTCTTGACTGTGTTCCAAGGGTTAACACGGACATACCCCTTAACCCAGACTTCACCCAAGGTGGAAAACCCCCTTGGGGAATGGTGCAAGTTGAGCCGCTACAACCTCCATTGGGTGATCACCGAGCCCCTTGTGAAGTTTGGTTGAGATTGGAATGATAAGTCACGACCATATGTATCATGGTCAGACAGACAGACACCAATTGGTGTATTTTATTATGATTAGATCCTTCATGAACCTTAGTTACTGAACAAAAAATGGCATCTTCCCTTATTCCTGTGCCTGTAACTCACCAACTCATCATCCTAATCGTGCAATGACAGTGGCTGCAAAATCTACAGAGGATGACGTTCTCTAATGCAAGTTGTAAAAACAAATCACACGATTTCATACTGCCTTAAGTTTATTAAGGCAACTGTGGTTATTTACTGCAACAACATGCTTCTATACCTAATGTTTAGCTTAATGGTTAGGGTATTGGGCTTGGGATCGTAAGATCCTGAGTTCAAATCCCGCTCAGCTGTTGAGTTAATACCAGGTGGGGTTGACTCTGCCTGTCATCCTTCCGAAGTCGGCAAAATGAGTGCCAGCACGCTGATATACTGTCCTGTGTCGGAGTGGTGACCCATCTAGGATTGTGCCCAATAGCCGAGGAGACTGCTTAGGCAGCACCAACGCTCTGCACAGAGTATGGTCGCAATGGATGGATGGATGGATCCTTGCTCGGGTCCTGAATTCAAATCCCGCTCAGCCATTGAATTAATATCAGGTGGGGTTTACTCAACCTGTCATCTTTCCGAGGTTGGCAAAATGAGTACCAGCTTGCTGGGATGATTGAGCCATTCAAGTGTCCTGCATCGGAGTGGCGACCCATCCAGGATTGTGCCCAATAGCCCAGGAGACTGCTTTGGTAGCACTGATGCTCAATATGGAGTATGGTCCCAATGGTTGGATGGAACATGCTCCTGTGGTGATTTCTTGTAACCACATGCTTCTGGATGCTCTCACCAGCAATGCACTTGGAGTCAACTACCACTTGCAACCTAAGTGCAAAGCATTTGCAGTTAAATGAACAATTAAACTTTGTGCAATTACCCTCGGTTCATGGGACATATGAGTAGCAAGGATTTGGTTTGAGGGCGGATTTATTTTCCGCCTTGGAGTTTGCGTGGGTCGCAACAGCACGTGTGGTCAGAATGAGCACACGGTGGATGGTTTATCAATGAAGGCTGAAGTTGGAGAATTCTAGAGGTTAAACAAATTTAAGTTGGAGCAGATTAATGTCAGCATGAGTGGAAGAAAAAAAAAATGCACCAAAATGGTTCAAGGAAAAAAAAGGAATTGAAGAATGTTTTTTTTTTGGGGGGGGGTTACCGTTGCAGCAGGATAAAGTGGTAGACAAGGAAGCAGTCATGTAAAGATGGAAGAGAGGATTCTGACAGAATTGAAGTTTAAGAGAGGACTCCGAAGAGAGGACTTGTGGTTGTGGCCAATGGGTTGAACTCAATGAGGCATATTTGTAACACCATGAAAAGGCCTCGAGCATGGGCAGAAAAGGACATAATAGTATTGTCAAAAAATACAGCAACTAATGTAGATATGTATACTGAAATTACAACAGCAGGATCGTTTAGACGACCCAAAAGACTCACTTTGAGGGAAGTCTGTTTTGCAAGTGCCCTAAGCCGTCTGCCTGGAGGACACGCAAGGTTCCCGTCATGCTCATTTGCGCTCCAGAAACCCAAAGCAATTGCTCTGATGGTTAGCCGAAGGAGGTAAGCACGTGCTTGATAGCCATAGAAAATGATGCTGAGACACCTCAAACCCAACAAAAGTACTACATCACCAATGTCACTGGCAGGGACTCTCTGAATATCAACATTTCAAGCTACCTACTGTTCCATGTCCAACCACAGGAATGTGATATTTAAGTAATATAATGACAATGAAACACAATTGATGAAAAGAATCAACAAAGTAAAAAGTTTTCAATAAACAAGCTAGACTTCAACCTGAAGACTCTTTGGGAGAGTATACCTGATGTATGATTAGTAGATAGCTTGGTTGTAATGTATTGGACTTTATTTATGCCATGACCAAACTTTGAAACTGTGTAGTTATCACCTCGCTTTCACAAACATTGTCTCTCACAGGTAGCTGTTACCTTATACTCAAGGTTCTAATTCTTCTTCCTTTCCTTCTGCTGCTACTACTATTTCAATGACCCCAATTATTCCTACACTCAATTGAAGTGGGCAAGGGAAAGATTTCGAGCCAAATCTTTCACGAACTGATTGGCCAGACCTGATGTTCGGCTGAAGCTGATTTAGGTAAGCATTTATGGATTGTTGAGGGTGACGGTGATAACTCATCTCCGCTTCTCAAAATAAACAATCGGATCTTTAATGTCCACTAAATGATGTTAACAGATGGGACACCTGCCTTAACGTCCATCCAAGGGACAGTTTACAAACCGTGCCTGCGAAGCACCAATCTTACCGTTTTGAATTGGGCTTGGAATCAAATCCAAGCTGAAAACTCAAAGGCAAGTGTGTTACATATACACTATCCTATCAGGCACAAGCAAGGATAAATAGATGGAAAGAGACAGACAGACACTCTGCGGAATGTTAGGTAAGTAAGAGAGATAAGAAAAAAAGCTGAGGCTTTGGTGGCCTCAGGCTTACCCGGCATGTCCAAAGTGCAGGAAAGTTAAAGAAGGGTGGTAATGAAGAGCATAGGGGGTGTCTGGGTGCGTGATGAAGAGGTGCATGTGAGATGGGGTGCAAGGTGCTCAGAGTGAGAAAGACAGGGTGTGAGTCAGTGGTCGCTCAAAAAAAAAGCGGTTGTTCGGGCTTTTATTTTGTCCCCCAATAACCTCCCCTTAAGGACTGTCTTCAACAGTGAATGACCATTTGATGGCCACCTGTTGCTCAGAAGAGGGCTGAAGAGCGCTGTTTTTATTTACATTTGCATACCAGGCACTGAACCACTGAATCGCCCAAAAACCTTGTCTGGTAAGGGGCAGAGGTGTGCACTGAGTGTGAAAAGAGGGGGGGGGAATCTCATAGTGCACTGGAGGGCAGTGGGCAAGGCCAGAGAATGCAGCTTGCTTCGTGGGAAGCAGCTAGACATGGGACCCCAGTAGAAACGGAGTACCTTGCAGCTGACATATCTGGCATGCCGGAGAGGAGTTGTCTGCTTGTTCTGGATGCTTCAGAAACACAGCTGTATGTCCCATCACCACTCTAACACCCATTTTCCCCATAGTGGGGCAACTTTGCTAAATATACCAAAACAATTGTGCATTTTGTGAGGAAAGCACCAAATTTGGCACACTAGTAGCCTATCATATTATGAACAGATTTGGATATTGGGCCATCTCAAATTCAGCCGCTGATGGCTGTGGAAGCCATTTTCCACTGCCATCAAAAATTTTGAGATGGCCCAATATCCAAATCTGTTCATAATATGATAGGCTACTAGTGTGCCAAATTTGGTGCTTTCCTCACATAATGCACAATTGTTATGCTAAGTTGCCCCACTGCCATCCTCCCCCCCCTCCCCCCTCCCCCAGTGTATTTGGGCTGGCGCAGCCCCGTTGGACTTTATGAGGCGAGGGAAAAGAGAGTCGGCCCTACTTTCCTTTTCTTCTCAAGTTCTCCTTGTTTTCTTCTTCTCCCAAGATTGAATGATGGCCACATGCCCTTTGTGTAAATAAGATTGTATAAGAATAAGTATTATGGTAAAATCTGCTCTTTTGTCCCTTTTCCTTTCTTGCCTGAAGATACTATGCCTGGTGTTGGCTTAATGGTTAGAGTGGTGGGCTTGGGATCCTACTTGGGATCCTAGGGTCCTGAGTTCAAATCCCACTCAGCTGTTGAATTAATATCAGGTGGGGTTAACTTGGCCTGTCATCCTTCCGAGGTCAGCAAAATGATGCCAGCATGTTGGTACACTGTGTTGGAGTGGCGACCCGTCCATGAATATGCCCAATAGCCAAGGAGACTGCTTAAACAGTACCAACGCTCTGAACAGAGTATATATATATATATATATATATATATATATATATATATATATATATATATATATATATATATATATATATATATATATATATATATATATATATATATATATATATATATATATATATATATATATATCTGTCGCTCTCTGGAGATACTCATTTTTAAATGATTGCTTCCTTGTATGTGTTTGTGAAAATAAATAATTGTTGGTTGTTATTAGGTCTGTTCGCTGACCTAATATAACCATTCAATGTCCTCAGATCCATCCGTCTGTCTGTCTGTCTGTTTGTCTGTCTGTCAACAATTTTTTTTATTTTCTACCTCCTCCGAGACGTCTCGGCCAATTGAGTTCTAACTTGACACGATAATAATGCTAGTTGATCTCTATACGTAGATCGTCTGAGCCATTTTTCACATTTTCACCTCGGGGTCAAGGTTACATGGTCATCAAGTGCATAATGACCGATTGGCCAAATGGCCTATAAGGAAGCATCGGATGGCTATCATGCATAATGGGTTTCATAGGGATTATTTAGAAGATTTAATTTGACCAACTAGTTTCTCATTACCTGTGCCGTCTGGCCCTGTTTATTGGGCAATACGAGGTCCGCTGACATCAACATGGCTTCGCGAGGTTATTATCTTGCCAAAACGAAGTTTTGCAAGATATGTTAGTCAGCTTGTATGTTTTTTTTTTGTTTGTTTGTCTGTAATCACGTATAAAAAAATTCTGCAGAGCACAGTTATCATTGGAAATTTTTGTAACTTCGCATATCAGAGGCCCGTAGAGGTCCCTTTCAGCGCACAAAATTTTGAAGGTCAAGGTCAAAGGTCAAGGTCACTTTGTCGCAAATCAGAGGAGTCGACGAAACCCTTATTTTTTGAGTAATTTTGATTGGATCGTCTTCAAACTTCATGGGAATATAGTTCATGGTCTGGCGCTCAGCTGATTCATTTTTGGTGGCGATTGGCCTTGACCTTCACGGTTAGCGCCGGAGGTCAAACATATTTGACCCCAAGGTCAAATTTTCAAGTTTTAGGAACCATATCGTGTCATACCTCAAATTGAACACCTCGATGAGTGCTTTCTAGATATGTCAAGCTTGAGACATTATGACGTCATTTGGTGAGGTTATGAGGCAAACGCATATTTTTCATGGTTACTCTAGAACGATTCTCATCAGAATCTCTCGGCGGCAGATATTCCTCAAGGAGTCGCTCCTGGTGGATAGCACCTCTGTTCACCTCAGTGTGACCTTATAGAAGTCACATGTGGTCACCTTTTGGCAAGATACAGGTCACCCTGCGGGTGACATTGGTTTATTTTAAGTTCAATTTAAATTGTTTTCACTTTTCATCGTCGCTAAGGTTGATTAACACTCGGTTGCATCAAGTTTTGTGAAAATTTAATGTTTATATCCTCGGTCTGTGTGGAATGCATTGCAGCGAGGGGGAGCTTCCATGGGCTTACATCCGTTTCTATGCCATATCACGAGGCTGTCTTAAGTTTTAATTGATTTCTGTTTTCACTTTTGGGACCTTCTGGTGGAGCTGCACGTTTAATGAAGATAATTTTCGTGCAAATCTGCTCAGAAACACACTTTTCATGAGGAAAATATATTCAATTCAAATAACCGTGGGACTCTGGAAGGGACACCACATGCTTTCCATTCACTGGTTCACCTCGTAACTTGTCCTCCTGAGTGACTGCTTATTCGTAGTGTCTGTCTGATTAGCGTTTATATTTTAGATGGTTTGGGGATGTGCTCTCCAAGTATCTGAAAGAATTCTGGTGGAAAACGGACGTTTTAAGATTTTGTTAGGGTATTTCATCCGACGGCGAGCTGGCTGGTCACGTGACGCCGCACAGACATGCAGGCAGCGAGTGATTGAGCTTCTCGTTGGCCCAAAGGTCCTTTTTGGTTGGGGTCCAGCTCTGTCCTGGGTCCAGCCATTAAATGCACACACTTAGAGTATTTATTTCTCAGCCATAAACGCGGGTTTGAAAATTGTATAATGATGTTGGGAATGATTCCTAGAATATGGAGATTTTTGCTTCGAGCGGCCTCACGCGTTTATTTTAAATTCAATTTTAATTCTGTTTTTATTCTCCGAAGTCGCTATGGTTGATCAACACTCGGTTGCATCAAGTTTTGTATCCGAGCTGACCGTCAAACCTGCTCGGGTGTATTTTTTTCATATTTGTCTTGGTTGTCCTTTCCTTCAATGGCCGACACAGTGTACAAACATAGTTGATAGGAAGTTGTACCCCACGTGATTTGCTCTGTTAGCCGGTGCTGTTCTATCTCTTCTGCTCAGCAGATCACCAGGTGTGGTGCCAAGGGCATGGCCTCTAGTTCGGTTGCAATGCCAACAGATATGTATCGCAGATACATCAAAGTGTAACCCGACTCGGCCGGTTGTCAAAGTCAAGCGGCTATGGCTGTGTAAGAACTACAGTCCGTTGGACCACGGAGGTATCTGTGGTCGGTGACCTCAGGACCGGGTGTTCGGGAGAAACTCAAGTGTTTCCCATCATGGCGAACCTCGAACCCTGATATATATATATATATATATATATATATATATATATATATATATATATATATATATATATATATATATATATATATATATATATATATATATATATATATATATATATATATACGCTGAATATATGTGACTATACATATTATACGTGACATTATATATACACACATACTATACATATTACACACACGCTAAGGGAGGTGGAAACTTGAAGACCTGGGAGTCCTGAAACCCACTCACGTGTGTGGAGTTGGCAGTCAACAGCAGCAAATTGCATGTGCACAAATATACGGGCACGCATACATGAAGGTGGATACTTTGAGACCTGGGAGGGTATTTTTCTATCTTCTCTCCATATATGGAGATAACAACCAACAACACACACACACACACACACACACACACACACACACACACACACACACACACACACACACACACACACACACACACACACACACACACTTTTGGTTTCCTTCCATTGAGAACCAGGAACTGCATCTTCTTTTTGAGTCCATTAGTCATATCTGTTCTCAGTTCCCTGCGACTCCACCCTTTCCTGCCACAAAACCTCTCTATCCCCTTGTGATGTATTTTTGCTTCCTTTGGATATTCTGGGTAAAGTTATTTTGTGTTTATTACAGAATTCTCTCATTGACTTTGTCTTACATATTAGCCCAAGGAGGCCCCATTGTAGATTATTATTATTAAGCCTCTCCCTCAAGGATAGGTGCGGCCAAAGTCCCAAAATGGGGATGGGTGGAAATAACTCACTAACTATATGATTGGGGGAGGCTTATTGCTGTTTGTTTCTACAATTAGTCCCCAATTTTTATGGTACCCCGGTTTTTTAGTCATTGGGGTATTTTTTTTTGCCAATTTATGAGCTGTATCTTGTCGCCGGCTGGGACGTTCGTACTGAAAATTTTCATCAATAATAGGAACATAAAGTATTGTTACGGCTGTGGAAATTCGCATTACACCATAAAGGGCCCTCAGGTGAGATATCTCTGTAGGTACATGTATAGTTAGCCCAAACCCGTTGTATAGAGGGAATTTATGTGATCCATTCGGGCTGCGATCCTTCAGTTAGTCATTTTCTTTCTCTATCTTATATTTCAAACAAACAAAAACCACCAACAATGCTCGTGAGCTATTCCCGTCATTCTTCCCCGCGCTTCGTGTGAGGGAAGGGGGAAGGGCAGCTCGCCGCTGATTTGTGGATGGACAGCGTGAGGCGGTCGGGGTGAGGGAACGCCCCTTTTCGAGAACCTCCTCGAAGGAGGGTGGAGCCGAAAACGGGGCGGAGCGAAGGGCGGAGCCCTGCGCTATAAAAGACGGACACGGACGGGGCGCTCTCTCTCTCTCTTCCTCCACTCTCTTCCTCCTCCTCTTCCTCTTCACTCGTCTGCGTGTGGTTGTTGCTGTTGGTGGTTCGTTCGTCTACGAGTTCTTCAGAGAGTTTTCCTACGAGTCCAGCTGGAGGGAGTCGAGTCGGCGCATCCTCGTTGTGGGCCCTGTCGCCGTCTACATCGGGAGAGGGCGAGCCTTCTGCCAGGTGCCGGAAGCCCCTTTCGTGGCGTGGAGTGGCTACACGTGCCGGCGCGAGGTGCGAGTTGCAGACCACATCGGGGGAGGCTCGGATTCGAGGTCAAGGACGCGACGCTGGACGACGCGTGCAGGGAAGTCGCAACTTTCTCTTTTCCTTTGGGTTCGTGTAAATGACTGTGGGTGGCGCCTGTCCTTGAAGTAAAACTGGTTAAGTGTTGCTGTGTGTCTGGTTTAGTCGGGACATCTCTTTTGCTTGTGATTGTGTATACGTGCCATTTCTTGACTTGCTTTTGCTTTATTGTACATGATTATTGTGACTGTAAATACGTGCCTTCCGTGCTGGTCTGCGTGTGCAATTAAACGTGCTTGTGTGAACTTGTTCCCCGTTTCGCTGCGTCCTTTCCTTCGTTTGAATTTCCATCTTGCATCACGTAAGGGGTTCGTAGTGGGTTTAAAACGCCCGGTAATTAATCGGAACCGTCAAGGCCGACGATAACACTGCTTGGTTATCACTGTATCACGGAACGGACCGCTTAAGCGGTTCGTGTCCGAGTCGGCCTGTGGCATGGTACGATCGCCTGGTCGACCACTCGTGCAGGTACTTAGGTAGATCGAATTTGGCGAGCAACCCTCTCCTGCGCGGGTGGGCAATTGGCACGATCGTGGTGAGGTTAAACCCCCACCCGTGACTAGCTCCCGGCGTTGTTCCGAGAAGGTCATGACTGAATTGTCCGTTCCGGTGGGTGAGGCGGCCGCCATTCGAGTCGAGCGGCCGATTGCACGCCGGCCGGCGCAAATTCGCAACAGTATGCAGGTTGACTTTTTTTTACCTTCCCCTAATTTAAAGGTCTTGACCAAATTATAGACATTTTAACATTTTTTACCAAAACGCAACTTAGGTTTGGCCGATTGGAACAAAATTGCCCTCTCTATATAGCCTCGATCAAGTCCCATTTACAATTAATCTATGTCATACCCCTCTGGGTTAATGTTCTTAGACCCCTGAGGAGTACAAAAAACCCCCATTTAAATATTTTTGCTCCAATTTTATTTTTGCCAATGTCCAAGCTATATCTCAGAGCCGGCTTGGACTTTTGGAATGAAATTTTACATCAATAATGGGAATAAGAATATCAATAACATGGGGTTGAGATCTTTTTTTGACTTTGACCTAATTTTTAAGGTCATGACCTAATTATAGAAAAATATATTTTTCACCATAACTCGACGAACAATTGTCCAATCAGAACAAACTTCCCCTCTCCAGATAGCATAGAACAGATCGTTTGGAAGGAAGGGGATCACGTGTACCTACTCACCGTGTGGACGGCGGTTTGTTAATGTCCTTATTGTTTAATGACCACAATTATTCCCACATTATTGTGGGGTTGACTGGGGGAAGATTGGCCAAAGTCTTTCACGAACCGGCTAGCAAGGCCTGACATTCGACTAAGGTTCAGGGTGCCATTGATTTCAATGACCTGATCTTACATATTATGTTAGATCAGGTCATTGAAAGGATCAGACCGTGCATGACATTATAACATGTGAGATCAGATCATACAAAAGGGTGTTGGGAGAAAAATATGATGGCAGACTACTGCTGGAGCATCAAACGAGATTGCCCTGTGGAAGTCCACAAACGCAAGAGCTACAAGCGCAAATTCTTGCCTGAATTGGACCTATTTGAACTTTGCATTCCATCCTTAACAATTGTTCTGAATCACCTATCGTCTTTATGTCGAAATATATGTTAATTTAAATTTGCTTTTAATTCAAATTGTAACTTACCAAATAAATGTTGAATTGCAAAATATATGTTTAATATAAGTTTGCTTTTAATTCAAATTGTAACTTACCAAATAAATGTTGAATTGCAAAATATATGTTGCATATAAATTTGCTTTTAATACAAATTGTAACTTACCAAATAAATGTTGATAATGGTGGATTGCAAAAAATCTAGAGCTTACAGAGAGAAACTAACTTCAGATTTGAATTCAGCACACTCAAATTAGGTAAGATCAAGTGCTGGTATCAATGCAACAAAAACTTTTGTTCCCCAGTGTCATCATAACATGGATATACACCTCAACATTGACTTCCCCCAAGGTGGAAAACCCCCTTGGGGGGAGGGACAAGTTAAATCGCTAAAACCTCAATTATACACCTCAATATGAAGTTCCTGCATGGCGCAATCACCCCCCCCCCAGTTTTTTGGGGAAAGTTAAATTGTTACAACCTCCATCATGTGACCTTTCGTCCTGTCACGTTTGGTTGTGATTGGATAAGTAACCACCGAATGCATCGCGGTCAAAAAAATGTCAGACAGACAGACACCAAATTGCGTATTTTAGTAAGATTTTGAATTATGTATAAACAGGACACTCCAAGCCAAAACCAAGCTGGAACTTCCACAAAGCAGATTGGACTGCTTTCACCAAAGCAGCTGAATCCAAGATCAAGGAAATATGACCTATCCCAGGGAAATACGCAGCATTTGTGCACCTCCTTCTCTCTGCTGCCACCAATACCATACCGTCCGGTTTCTGTCAGACCTGCACACCTTTCTGGGCAGCGGTGACTGAAAGGCTCCTGAAGGAGCACAACAAAACTGGGAATCCAGACGTCGCGCAGGCACTAATTGAGGCTATCCACACTGAACAGCTGAAGCACTGGAAGGAGTTGGTCAAGTCAACAGAAGTCACCCACAGCAGCCGGAAGGCATGGGCATTGCTGAGAAAACTGGGTTCTGCAGAAAACACCACTGCTGCCATCCCAAGAGTTTCCCCTGATTCCATTGCGTCTCACCTCCTCCAGACGTCAAAGGCCATGCATGACGTTATAACATGGCAAAATGTACAGCCCTGCAATGGACAGCCCTCAACCAATCTCCAAATCACTAAGGCAGGAGGTAAAAAGGGATTACCTCCGAAACCTCCATCAAAGCCCACTGAGCAGCCACTTGTCGACCCCATATATAAAAAAAGACATTGACACGGCACTGTCAGCAACCAAAAATGACAAAGCCACGGGATGACGGAATTTTCCCCAAATTTCAAAAAAAAAACCTCGGAGAAAAGGATTGTATCGAGTTGGCGGCCCTTTTTACTGCCGTCCATGAAATGGAAAACCCCTGCAGCCTGTAAGAAGGCCTATGCTATTGCCATCCTAAAAACTGGTAAGCTAGCAGACCTGCCCAGCAACTACCACCCTATAGCCCTGCTATCAGTGATGGGAAAGCTGATGGAGAGGGCCCTACAATCACTTTTAACCCACACGCTGGAGGCCTTCCAACCTGATGAGCAGTGGGTCTTTAGGCTTGGCCACAGTACCTGTGATCAGATTCTTGCCCTCTCCACCATCCTCAAGACTGGCATCCAGAGAAAACAAAAGTTGGCAACTGCCTTGGTGGACCTGTCATCGGCACATGATAATCTGGTGGTGATGGCTACTTCTCAGTCTCGAAAGTCTCCTGTTGTCAGAAGACAATCAGACTACTGTTGGTATCCCTTGGGGGAATGAAAGATCCACATTAGCCTCAATGGTAAAACCAGCCATATTTGAACACTAAATGATGGCCTCCCTCAAGGATCTGCTCAAGCCCTCTTTAATCTCTCTGTTATAACCTGCCAATGATGGCCTCCTTAAAACTCACTTCTGATTCTCCTCATTCGTATGCAGCACAAGGCTGCGTGTAGCATCATTAGCTGAGGGCATGGCTGTGTTGCTGAAACAATACCCCTATTACCAGTACACTAGTACTCATTTTGCCGACCACGGAAGGATGACAGGCTGAGTTAACCCCTCCTCATGTTACTTTAACAGCCAACAAGGGCTCAAAATCAGGACCCTAAAGTTCAAAGCCAGTCATCCTCACCACTAAGCCAACACCAGGCTTCGCCTATGCTGATATCACATTCGTAGCACAGGGCCCCGACCTAAAATCTGTTGGGAACCAACTCACCCGAGATCTGGGCATACTGGAGGAGCACTTACACAAATGTAAGCTCCATCCAAACCCCCAAAAAACAGTCATCTGCACCCACCATCTTGATAATCGCACAGCAAATGCAAAGTTTGATGTGACATTCTGCGATATGAAAGTTGAACATGTCTGTTATTCCAAATACCTTGGGGTTACATTTGACTGGACCCTGACCTACAAAATACACCAGCAAGGATGCAAGGAGTAGATCAGGGCATGGGTAAACCTCATCCAGAAACTGGCCATAACACCTTACGTATAGCAACTCTCACCCTCATATACTCAACGGCAGAGTATTGCATGCCAGTCCGGTCAGCGAGTGCCTATATGTAGGCCATCGACGTTCAGTTAAACGCCACGATGAGAATTGTGTCTGGAACCCTCAAGTCAACAAAGACCGAGTAGCTTCCTATCCTCTGCAACATTGCTCTGTCTGCCATCCAAAGGGATATGCTGTCATCCTGATCCTTCAGCCGCATTTTTGGCTACCAAAATTACAGCCCAGTGCATTCTCATTGAACATCCATGCTCATCTCATTGAACATACGTGAAGGAGGTTACACGTCAAGAATACCTGCAAAAAAACATATCAAAATTCAATGGTGCATTCAAAACTTTTCTCCACATGCCTGCAGTATTATGCGATATCTTTTTCACCAATTCCATACCAGCTTTTAGACGAGTTCTTTTCAGTAATGGCTCCTTTCTTGCCACCTGTCCAAAGAGGCAAACTTTGTGAAGGGAACAGGATATTTTTGATTGATGAACACTGACCCCCATCTTGAACATAGAACCTTGCAGATATTTCAAAGCCAGTGTTGACATCCTGTTACAGTGTTACAGATATTTACAGTGATATCCTGAACAAGCTTGCCTGGCTGCTAAGTTTGGATGAGTGACTTGATCTGGGTGGAGTCTGGGTGGTATGATACATCTTCCACTTCTTAATGATGGATTTCACCATATTCAAAGGGATAATGAGTGACTGTGAAATGTTATAACCCTCTCCTAAATGGTGTTTCTCGACCACTTGATGTCTGACTTATTTGGAAAGCTCATTAGTCTTCATTTTTGCCTTGTTGGTTGACCAAGTGTGTTACACCTTAAAACTCTTTAGATAAGTGGAGGAAATTAATTTTTTAGTTAAACCACTGATTACATACAGGTGAAACCTATTACATTTGTTTTGTAACCTTTTAAGCAAATAATTTCCTTCTGAAGTGATTTAGGGTAAACTAGGCAAAGGGGTTAAATACTTTTTCAACTGAGAATTATCTGATTTTTCTCTGTTCATCAAACTTATTCATATGTTATCTGCATTGTTTAGCTTTATCCCTGGAGTAGTTTGTAAAGACTACATAGTGCATTAAGTTTGATTTGAAAGCATCATGGCATAAGCTCAAGTGGCATAAAAATGTGAAAACTTTAGAGCTGGGTGAATACTTTTGCAAGCCACTGGTAAATAGTTCATTCTTCTTATTATTATTATTAATGTTATTATTATTACTATTATTGTATTAATACCCTAAGCCATATTTTGTGGACGTATCTCCTCCAAAACTGCCGGACGGATTGTCGCCACTTTCGGCATGCAGGTGCTCTGTGGTCTCATGAACAGCATGGGCTCTGTGAGATCACGCCAGACGGACAGGTTTGGGAATTTTTGGCGATTTTCTAATTTTTACATTCGTTTGCATGGCGACGTGTGACGTCACCACTGAGAGGCGTAATGCCACTCCGAGAAAACAGCATCTGCAATGTAAAACCCTCTTCTGCACATGCTGACTACATCAGAAGGTGCATTTGACAAAAAATGTAACAAGAAACATTGTATACAAAGAAATTCTATAAATCACATTGTGAACTCTGGATATATTGACATCCTAACGAACCCTCACTTTCGAAACTTCTTGTGGAGCGCGGGTTTGGCTAGTTATTATTATTATTATTATTATTATTATTATTATGATTCGCAATAAACATTGCTATATGGCACAATATTCATATTCACTGGAAAATGCAATTTTCAAATCAACATTGTTGGAAGAATCATTCTGCATATTAAATCAATTTTTAGTGATTTCGATTTTAAAGCATAAATAAATTATGAAAACGCTCATGTTTCATTGTATAAAGCAAAATATACATGTTTATCCCTGTTGGCTCTGGGTTGATGTGCCATGATCAATACGGGACTTTTAAAATTAGTTAATCCAGCACAAAATGCTCAGTGTGCACGCACAGAAACCCCAGGATGCTGCGGACTTTGTGGTAAAATAAAATGTGTTATGTGTCCGAGATAAGGATTGTTCCTTGAAATGCCTCAAAATTCTTCTGAAAGAAGCCGAAGATACTTGGAAAAGCACCTGAGAGAAAGGGTTGTGCCTCTGCACAACAAAAGCTTTGGAGAACTTTCTCAGCTCGCCGAACGGGCAGCTGCTCGTAGTACAAACTCCTGACCATGAGGGCTGGTGCAAGGCCCGTATGGATGGGCGTATGCTACATAACCCCCCCCCCCCCGACGGATCACTACCAGTGAATGGACTGTGTATCTGGATTAGTTGCTTCTGAACATCAATGGGAAGGACATATCTGAGGCTTGTGAATGTACAGAGTAAATTTTAAATGATGCATTTAATGATGTTGGGAGGAGGGGCTGGTGGGATGGGGGGGGTGATTTCAGTGATAAATATATATAAATAAATAGAAATAAATTATATATATATATATATATATATATATATATATATATATATATATATATATATATATATATATATATATATATATATATATATATATACACACTAGTAGTAAAGCCCAGCAAATTTCCTGAATAGCTGTTAGGGTTAGGGTTAGGGTTCGCGGTTAGGGTGAGGGTTAGTGTTGGGGTAGCTAACCCTAACCCTAACACTAACCCTAACGCAAACCCTAACCCTCACCTTAACAGCTTGGCGTAGGGGAGGTAAACAGCGCCCAGGGCAAAGTGGAAATTTGCGTCCCCCATAGGCCTTAAACTTGAGTGGATTTGAATGGAAAATCCCATAAGGGATATCGATTTTTTTCGAATATCGGAAGTGTTATGGAAAAAATTTATCGCCAATGTGTGTGTGTGTGTGTGTGTGTGTGTGTGTGTGTGTGTGTGTGTGTGTGTGTGTGTGTATGTGTATGTGTATGTGTGTGCATGTGTGTGTGTGTGTGTTAGTGTTATATCCACCCACGGCCAATGCCAGAATGTACGAAATGATACGAAACTGATAGCTGCCATCCATGGATATTTCTCATATACACATATTTCCATGAGTACGATTTGCCTTCAGGAACAGTTCAATTATGGTGAACCATTTTGAGACACTGTAAACAAACTCAGCGCATGAGCCAAAGTCCTTATCTCGCATTCACGTATTGGCTTTCAGAAGTTACATTTCCATGATTACCTCTGCTACCGAAGGTGAGGGAGGTTATGTTTTTACCCCTTTCTGTCTGTTTGTTTGTTACTTTCAAAATCGAAGATTTTTCAAGTATAATCAGTCGATTTTGTTATTCTGTCTGTCTGTTTGTCGTCTACAGGTCCAAATTTTTAACCGATCTTCACGAAACTTCACCACATGGTAGAGTTTGTCAGAAGGAAGAAGCCTATTGTTTTTGAGGTCAAAAGGTCAACAGAGGCCAAAGGTCAACAACTTCATTGAGATTTCTAAAACTCTTAATTTTCATTCGATTGACTTGAAATATGAAGAGGATTTATATTTCATGTCAACGAATTCAACCAGCCAATTATTTTTGAGGTCAACATGGACCAAAAGGTCAACATAGGCCAGAGGTCAACAACTAAGGTGGTGTTTCTAAAATCCTCAATTTTCATCCAATTCATTTGAAATTTGAAGAGGAGTTGCATATTTGGTCATTGAATTCATCCACCAATTATATTTGAGGTCTAATTTGTTTAATGGATTTTGAAATTATCATGCTCTGCATGACGTCTTCTTGTTACTTGCAAAATCGAAGATTTTTCAAGTATATTGGTTAGTTGATTTTGTTATTCTGTCTATTTGTCCGTTTGTCTGTCAATCGCCGATAGATCACAATTCCAAACCGATCTTCACAAAATTTTATCAAGTTATGGAGGTAGTCTCAACTGAGAAGCCTATTGATTTTGAGGTCAAAGGTTAGTGTTACATCTTGAGGTCAGGTTTCTAAAATCGTCATTTTTCATCTGATTGAATTGAAATTTGAACAGGCTTTGCATAGTCCATCACTGACTTGGGAAAGCAACTGTTTTTTAGGTCAAAAGGTCAACTCAAGATCAAACTTCCACAATCATCAAATTTAATCTGAGAAAATCGTCAATTTTCATCCGATTCACTTGAAATTTGAAGAGGATTTACATTTCAGATGACTGAATTCAAATAGCCAATTATGTTTGAGGCAAACATTAACCAAAGGTCAACAACTAAGGTGGTGTTTCTAAAATGTTCAATTTTCATCCGGTTGACTTGAAATTTGAAGAGAATTTGCACATCAGGTCACTGATTTCAACCAGCCAATTATTTTTGAGGTCAACATGCACCAAAAGGTTAACATAGGCCAAACGTCAACAACAAAGGTGGTATTTCTAAAATCTTGAATTTTCATCAGATTGACTTGAAATTTGAAGAGGATTTATATTTCAGGTGACTGAATTCAAATAGCCAATTATGTTTGAGGCAAACATCGACCAAAGGTCAACAACTAAGGTGGTGTTTCTAAAATGCTCAATTTTCATCCAATTGACTTGAAATTTTAAGAGGATTTGCACATCAGGTCACTGATTTCAAACACCAATTATGTTTGAAGTCAAATTTGTTTTATGGATATTGCAAGTTATCATGCTCTGCATGATATATTTTTCTTGTTTGTTGGTTTGTGTGCAGGATATCTCTCGAAGTTGTGGATGGATCCGGATTAAATTTGTGGACAGGTTGGGTGTGTGAAAAGGCCGAAAGATTTTGATGAAGATCCAGATCTGGATTGGACTACTGGAATTTTTAAAGTGATTCTTCACCATTGGGAGATTGGGCTAAAAACTATACATCGCACGATATCTCAAGAAGTTGTGGACGCATTCGGACGAAACTTGGTGCACGTATTGGGTGTTTGATAAGGAAGAATTGAATCAATTTTGGTGAAGCTCCGGATCCGGATCTGATAAGTTTTTGTTCAGTGATTCTTCACCAATGAGAGTTAGGGCTAAATTGACATGTGGCACGATATGTCAAAAAGTTGTGGACGGATTGGGATGAAACTTGGTGGACATGTTGGGTGTGTGACAAGGAAAAAAATGTTTCAATTTTGTTGTCCGGATTCGAGAATTTTTTGTGTGATTATTCACCATTGAGAGATCGGGCTAAACTAATATATAGCTAGATATCTCAAAAAGTTATTGACGGAATCAGATGAAACTTGGTGGACAGATTGGGTGTGTGACAAGA
>NC_140978.1:30743500-30881000 GCF_056783735.1 Eptatretus burgeri | reverse complement strand
ATACAAGACATCCCTGGTTTTCATGACATGATATGGTTATGATCACATATATTCCGTGAAATGATGCTCTGGTAAACATCCACACAAAATATCTGTGCATCATATCGACATCCTGATCCTGAACGACCGACATTTCATCAGTCACTGACAAGTGATAAGCGGCTGTTTTACGAGGCCTTCACCGAGACATTCCTGTTCATAATTCTCCCTATTGTTTAGGTGTAATTGAATTTTTCTTGGAAGATTATCAATTAATGCTCAGATCACAAAGACAAAGCAAATGTTACCATCTTGTGCTGGGATTGCGTATTAAGGATTGAACCCACGGTATCTGTAGGTTGACAAAACGGTAATTTATTTCCAACTACGGTGGACATGCTAGTCTCTATCAACTGCTGACACGGTGATGTCATACTTGCTATTTCAGCAATTCAACTCACAAAATTTATCAAAGTTGTAACAATATGGTCATATAAAATAAGGATGTTCTCTTCAACCATCAATACAATACGGGACATTCAAAATGACGTATTTCCACCCCAGATTGCCCGGTGCACATACGCAGAAACCCCGAGTGACCAAGTAAATTGGGCCGGCCTTTACCTATTTCATGCATCCCAGGTACAGATTGTCGAATGAAAAAGAAGCCAAAAGTACTTGAAAGCATTCCTGTGAGAATTGGGGGGGGGGGGCGGTGCCTCGATACAATGAAACAGTTGGAGAACTTCCTGATCAACTCGTCTAAATAGTTGATATGTTGCAGTCCGTATTGAAAAAAACTCCTGGTGATGTGCGCCCATGAAAGGCCAAAGGTGGTGCATTTCTAACCAAACATTTGTGCTTCTTAACACCAATGGGACGGCCAGATTTGGGGCTTGGCGATGTACTGGGTAAGTTTAAAACGATTATATTTACTATTAATCATGTTTATGAGGATGGGGGGGGGCATGGGATTGGGAATTGTCTGGGATGTTGGCGTTGTTACATGTAGAGATATTGAGTTTATCTAGAATTTGAATTCCAGATAAGGTGTGGTCATCGCGCACCGTCCGTCAGTTCTTCTCCTTTTTCAACTTCTCCAGCCAAACTGCTGCGCCGATCTGGCTGAAATTTGGCAGCAACGCTTCTCTCTTGACTGGTAACGGAAATTGTGAAGCTTGTCACAGGTCACATGACAAAGTCGGTCAAAATGGCCAACTTCGTATTTTTCTTCAAAAATCTTCTTCTCCAAATCCACCAGTCAGAATGCCACCAAATTTGAATTCCAACATGAGGGTAGGGATATTAAATTGTGGATGTCACGCCGATCACGTGACCGGAAGTGTGTCAAAATGGCCGACTTAGTCAATTTTTGGAGAAAATCACATAAATTCCTTTTAAAAATCTTCTTCTCTAAACCCAACAGTCAGAATGCCACACAATTTGGGTTACAACATTTGAACAGGGTCCTGATGTTAAAATACAGAAGCCATGCTGATCACATGACCGAAAGTGCATCAAAATGGCGGTCGCGCAAATTCCTTCCAAAATATTCTTCTCTGGGCTCACCTGTCAGAATGCGACCAAATTTGGGTAACAACATTAGGACGGGGTCGTGATGTCAAATTGTGGAGGTCTTGCTGATCACATGACCACAAGTGTATCAAAATGGCAGACTTAGAAAGTGTTTTGGAAAATCACATAAATTCCTTCAAAAACATTCCTCTCCAGACCCACCAGTCAGAATGCTACCAATTTGGGTAACAACATTAGGCCAGGGCCCAGATAAGCTCCCCTCCCACCAAAAAAAGTGAACACACAAATGTAGAAGCATGCCACATTTTCTTACCCGCGAATATGTGGGGTCCACGATTGGTGGGACCGCAAGTGTTGGGGTCTGACAGTATAGTACAATGTGTTGTTTGCACTCTGCAAACACATGTGTCACCCTTCGAGGCGATAAGTCATTTTATCGTAAATGAGCCCTCTGACAGAGGACAGACAGAGGCTGTCTTTGTTGGACAGGGCAGTTGTGGGGTCTTATTCCAGTTCAGGAAACTGATCCAGGTGAGCCCTAGGGGTCCTCGGTTGAACCATGCTGTCTGTGATCCTGAATATTGATCACTCCCCTAAACGCTCGGTTAATTAGCAAACATGGAGAATGACCGTACATCAGAAAGAATGGGGTGCATTCTGTTGCCTACTGTATGCACTGTAGGCATGCACTATCTTGTTGAGGTGATGTCTCCAGTCCAAGTGTCCTCAGCATCCCCAAATAATTTCAGTTGAATCTTCAATTTGCCCGTTGCCCTGAGGATTGTATTGTGTTGTGCAGAAATGACAGACTTTGCTGTACCTTTCCAGTTCTTTAAATAATTCATTCTCAAATTCTCCATCTGATCATGGTGGGTCTGAGATGGGAATCCATACCTCAATATGAAATCGTTGAAGATATTCTCAGCTACAGTATGATCCGATTTGTTGAGAGTTGCATATGCTTGGGTGAAACAGGTGAAGTGATCGACAATCACGAGGATGTACTCCTCTCTTCCAGAACACCTTTCCAAATTGATCAGTTCGACGGGAGATGTGGCTCTTTAAGACCACCAAGACACTTTGGAATTTTAAGACTTTAACACAGAGGCAATGTCTGGGTCCTCCTCTTGTAACCGTCCAAGGGAGACTGGAAACCATATTTGTTGCTCTGGTGCTTAACAAAGCTTGATCTTCCAATAGTTTGCAGTCTGGTGCTTGAACTAAAGCATACCATCTCATCTTGCCACACAGTAACGGACATTATCACGACACTGATTACATCTGGGGAGACTTCTTGGGTGCATTCTTCAATAAATGTCTCAATAGGCAGTGGCATCCAGGAGAGCATCAGTGTCTTCATTCTTGGTCCCAGGTCTGCAGCAAATGACAAAGTTATAGTCAGCCAGTTCAGCCAGCTGGTGATGTCCAGCGGCATTGAGCCTTGCTGTCATTATTACATAGGTTAAAAGATTGTTGTCTAATAAAAGGATTAGTACATAGGTTAAAGGATACACAATATGACGGTGTGCAAAACAGGTAATCACTGAACCTTTCTGTTTTTGCCCATCTTGAGGACAGGAGTTCTAACTTCCCTGAGTGGAGATGACATCTCTTTTCTGCCGGAGTCAGAGTATGCCACCAGTCTCCAATCACTCTGAGGAAGCCATCAATCTATTTTTGGTAAAAACAACCACACCTAACCCTTCATTCGATGCATATATGTGCAGACCTATGGAAATTTGTGGTTCGGATAGGCCATTACCCAAGAGTAAGCCAGCAAGTCCAGAAGTTCTCCATGAGCCTCTTCATGTTCTCGTTGCCAGAGAAAAAGCTCATCTAATGGCCTCTGCCCAGTATCCACATTCTTCTTGGAGTGCTGATTAATTTTTGTTGCAGGATCACCCTTTGCTACCTTGAACAAGACAAAACAGAGGTGCTGGTTTTCAGGAGAAGTCTGGCATATACCAATGATTGTAGCTAAGGTGTTCCATCCATTGTCAAACATCACCGATGGTTTCCGTTGTTTTATCCTTCAATGACAAGACAACCTCTTTCTCCTGTGGTGGTTTCGTTGTTGGGAGACTGTGTTACCCAGGTAACGTACTGTGTGCCTGAACAGCTCGCACTCACTTGGCTTGTGCTTGGTACTGCTTGAGTTTAACCATTTCAGCACAGCGCTTACGTCCTGCAGGTGCTGTTCAAACATTGGGCTAAACATGAGAGTGCCATCTAGATAGGGCAAGCAAATGTCATTTCTCAAGTCAGAGAATCAGTCATTCTTAAACCTCTGGAATAGGGTTGGGGCATTTGTTAGTCCGAATGGGATGTGGTTCCATTTATACAATCCACAGGAGGTAACAAAGGCTGTTCGGGGTTTGCTTTTCTCGATCACAACCCCGATAGTATGCAATGGATATGCCTTGTCGATGATGCTGAACCCGCTATTATCACCACAATTACCCAACACATCTGAGATCTTTGGTAATGGCTGCCTGTCCCGAATTGTCTTCTGGTTCAGCTGGCAATAGTCGATACATAATTCAAGCCCATTGTCTTTCTTGACATACCATCAGTGAGGAGTAGCTTGATTTGGACTTCCGGATCCAGCCCCAGTGGATGAGGTCACGTAGGTATGATTTTAACCCTTTGTATAAGGGATGGCTTATGGAAAGATTTCGTGCTTTCGCACCGGGATACAATCCAACAGTTTGATCTCCATCTGTAAATCAAGCATACAGCCAACATCCTCATCATTTTTAGTGCACCTGGACTTTAGTCTGGTGAGCTTATGTGATTGAGCAGTGTCCAGAGGTGAGTCAGTCAATCAGTGAGTCAGTCAGTCTATAAACACTTCAATCATGATCACTTGAAGCAAACACACAATTTTTATGAAACTTGGCCACAAGCTTCATATCTGATGTCTAATGAAGGTCGATTGACCACATCAAAATCTGCACTCATTAATGGGGTCTACGGGGATGGGGGGGGGGGTTGGTTTGACCCCCTAAAATAGGTATTTGCTCTCTTCTCCGAAACTATGCACACAATTTTGATGAAACTTGACCACAACCTTCATCACCCGTGATGTACCAAAGTATATCAACTGCATCAAAATCTGCACTCATTAAGGGGGTCTAAAGGGGTGGGGGGGGTTGTTTGACCTCTCAAAATAGGTATTTGCTCTCTTCTTCAAAACTACATGCATTATTTTGATTAAACCTGACCACAACCTTCATCACCCATGATGTACCAAAGTATATCGACCTCATCAAAATCTGCACTGATTGAATGGGTCTACAGGGGGGGGGGGGTTGACCCACCAAAAAGGTATTTGCTTTCTTCTCTGAAACTACACATATGATTTCGATGAAACTTGACCACAACCTTCATCACCCGTGATGCACCAAAGTTTGTTCACAGCAAAAAAGAAAAAAAAAAATCGGGGTTCAAGGGTGTCTGTGGGGGTTTGATTGACTGTTGCTCCTTATCCTGGTGAGCTTCAGGACACACAGTCCTATCTTTAACTAAGGTATCAGCTTCCTCTCTCAACATTTTATGGACTGATTGCTTTTGTTCTTCAGTCAGGTCAGCTTTGCTGAGATCCAGTTTCAGCTCCCAGTCCCCGGATTGGAGGTGGAATCCAGCCAAGATTACCTGTTTGTCTGCTGACTGTTCTCTTTGCGCAATGGAAACTGCACCACAGACAAGCTCTACGGAACCTAGAAATGTCCTCATAGGTGTCTCGATGTGCTGTTGAGTTGTGTTCATAAACAGTACTTGAATAATACTCGTAGATCTTGTCACTTCCATTGAAGCTTCCTTAACTCATCATCCCTCCGCGACAGCAGTCGACAGACATGGTTCAAAGAAACCGCTCATTACCTTCATCTCTGAAGGTGGACGGACGCTATGTTTTCACCCGTTTGTTTGTCTCTCTGCCGCTTTGTCTGTGAGCAGGAAAGGTGGATGGAGGTTACATTTTCACCCCTGTTTGTTTGTCTGTGTGTAAGATTTTGGACGGATTCAGACGAAACTTGGTGAAGAGGTTGGGTGTGTGACATGGACGAATTGGTTAGATTTTGGTTAAGGTCGGGATGTAGACCCTACCTATCGGTGGACTACAAATCGTAAACTGTTCAGCCTTGTGGTTCACCAGAGCTCCAACTTGTTTCTTAGGAACACCTGGGAAGGCAGTGTGCATGCATTTCGTGACTGTGCTTGGGGTCTGGCCTCTCGAATAAGGTTACATATTATTTGATGAGGATGTACCCTACAATTGCATTCTGAAGGGTGTCATCCTCAACTATCAAAAATATTTATCTCCTACATGGGCATCTCAGCTGGTATGGTGAGGAAAAGGCAAAGTTGATCCATCATGAATATGGTATAATTGTACCATTTTCTGCTCTTACGTTGATAATGCTGAGAGCTGATGCGGTGCATATGCTAGCTAAAGCATATGTCAATATATTTGATACGATCGCCAATCGTATGATAGCCGATAGCTGACGCATATGATGTCTCAGTTTAAACAACGGTGAAGCCTTGTAGCGGGTGGTGATATAAATAATAAAATAAGAGATAACATGGAGAAAATCAGTTTTCGTGATGTTTTTAGCTCGTCTATGATGAAGTTGAGAAGAGTTGTTGTAGCCATAACAATGTCCTTCAGTCAGTCCTTGCGCCAATGGGTCCATTAAAAATAAAATTTCCCTACTCCTTCGAGGCAGCTCAACCGATCGTTTTGAAACTTGGCAGGGAGATTCATGACATTGATGTGCAAAAACTAATGGAGCCGTCTTTTTTAATTTCCATCCAGGTGGTGAGATAATTAGCTAATTAGCTCAAAATGTAATCGATGTTTCTCTGTCCATCACATATCACGAGATTCCATTGTCCCATGAGTTGTTTTGTTGTGTAAACTAAGACCTCTATGACCCTCTTTATGCAACTTGACTACAACTGCCCTCCATTTGGAGATGAGCATCTGTCCCACTTGGGACTATGTATTACAAATATTTTTGAATAGATTCTGCCATCATCCTTCATTCATCGCTAATGAGAAACTGCCGTTCTGGTGCAGTGTCATTAGAGACCACAACATCGGGAGCATTTCGTCATCTGGAGGATGTTCCTACATCGCCAAGTCGCTCCATCCCCTCTACTTGCACTCTCTTCTGCACTATATTGATTACATTAAGAAACATTTTGCAAAAGTAAACATTCTTTCTTTATTCCTGGACAAATCAGGCAAGAATCCCACTCTCTCTGACACAAATCCACTTTTCCAGCACAAATCCCACTTTCTGGACATTTCCGGCATGAATCCCACTTTTTCCAGCACAAATCCCACTTCCGGGATAAATCTGGCACAAATACCACTTTTTCCGGCACAAATCCGACTTCCTGGAAAAATCTGGCAGAAATTCCACTTTTTCTGGCACAAATCCACTTTGTACAGCACAAATCCCACTTCCTGGACAAATCCAGGACAAACACCACTTTTTATGGCACAAATCCACTTTTCCAGCACAAATACTATTTTTCCAGGACAAATCCCACTTCCTGCACAAATCCAGCACAAATCACACTTTTCCATCACAAATCCCATGCACAAATTCTACTTTTTCCAGCACAAATCCCATTTTTCCAGCACAAATCTCACTTCCCAGACAAATCTGGCACAAATCCCACTTTTTCCAGGACAAATCCCACTTCCTAGACAAATCAGGCAAAAAACCCACTTCCTGGACAAATCTGGCACAAATCCCAGTTTTTTTCCAACACAAATCTACTTTTTTGGCACAAATCCCATCTGGCACAGATCTTACTTTTTTCCAGCACAAAACCTACTTTCTCTGGCACAAATCACACTTCCTTGACAAATATGGCAAAAATTCCATGTTTCCAAGTTTATTCCTGCAGAAGTCCCACTTTTTCCAGCACAAATCCTACTTTGTCCACACAAATCACACTTCCTTAACAAATATGGCACAAATCCCACTTTATTCCGACATAGATGCCATTTTATTCCAACACAGATTCCACTTTTATCCTGGACAAATCCCACTTTATTTTTGGACAATTTCCACTTTTTCCAGAACAAATTCCACTATTCCTGGAGAAATCTCACTTTTTCTGGTACAAATTCCACCTTTTCTGGTACAAATTCCACCTTTTCCTGCACAAACTGCACTTTTTCCAGCACAAATTGCACTTTTACCAGCACAAATTCCACATTTTCGAGTAGAAATCGCACTTTTTCTGGTAAAATTTCCATTTTTCTGGCACAAATACCACTTTTTCTCGCACAAGTTCCACTTTTCTGCCACACATTCCAATTTTTCAAGCACAAATTCCACTTTTCTGGCATAAATCCCACTATTTCCTGCACAAATCCGACTTTTTCTGGCACAAATCCCACTTCTTCGGCACAAATCCACTTTTCCAGCACAAATCCCACTTTTTTCCAGCACAAATCCCACTTTCTGGA
Source organism: Eptatretus burgeri (assembly GCF_056783735.1). Lineage (NCBI taxonomy): Eukaryota > Metazoa > Chordata > Myxini > Myxiniformes > Myxinidae > Eptatretus > Eptatretus burgeri. The sequence continues at coordinate 30,872,992 of NC_140978.1, read as the reverse complement.
CAAATCCGGCACTAATCCTGCTTTTTCCAGTATAAATCCCACTTCCTGGATAAATGTTTTCACAATTACCACTTTTTCCAGCACAAACCCCACTTCCTGGATAAATTTTGTCACAAATACCACTTTTTCTGGCACAAACCCCACTGCCTGGAAAAAATCTGGCAGAAATTCCACTTTTAATGGCACAAATCCACCTTGAACAGCACAAATCCCACTTCCTGGACAAATCCGGCACAAACACCACTTTTTATGGCACAAATCCACTTTTCCAGCACAAATACCATTTTCCAGCACAAATCCCACTTCCTGGACAAAGCCGGCACTAATCCTGTTTTTTCCAGTACAAATCCCACTTCCTGGATAAATTTTGTCACAAATCCCATTTTCCAGCACAAATCCCACTATCTGGACAAATCCGGCACTAATCCTGATTTTTCCAGCACAAATCCCACTTCCTGCATAAATTTTGTCTCAAATACCACTTTTTCTGGCACAAATCCCACTGCCTGGAAAAATCTGGCAGAAATTCCACTTTTCCTGGCACAAATCCACTTTTCCAGCACAAATCCCATTTTCCAGCACAAATCCCACTTCCTGGCCAAAGCCAGCACAACACACAGCACACACACATTTCCATCACAAATCGCATGGCACAAATTCCACTTTTTCCAGCACAAATCACATTTTTTCCAGCAGAAATCTCACTTACCAGACAAATCTGGCACAAATCCCATTTTCCAGGACAAATCCCACTTCCTGGACAAATCTGGCACAAACCCCACTTCCTGGACAAATCGGGCACAAATCCCAGTTTTTTCCAGCACAAATCCACTTTTTCGGCACAAATCCCATCTGGCACAGATCTTATTTTTTCCAGCACAAATCCTACGTTCTCTGGCATAAATCACACTTCCTTGACAAATATGGCAAAAATTCCATGTTTGCAGCTTTATTCCTGCAGAAGTCCCACGTTGTCCAGCACAAAACCTACTTTTTCCACGCAATTCGCACATCCTTAACAAATATGGCACAAATCCCACTTTTCCCACTTTATTCCGACATAGATTCCATTTTATTCCAACACAGATTCCACTTTTATGCTGGACAAATCCCACTTTATTCCTGGACAATTTCCACTATTTCCAGAACAAATTACACTATTCCTGGAGAAACCTCACTTTTTCTGGTACAAATTCCACTTTTTCCTGCACAAACTCCACTTTTTCCGGCACAAATTCCACTTTTTCCAGCACAAATTCCACATTTTCGAATAGAAATCCCACTTTTTATGGTAAAAAAATTCCACTTTTCCAACACAAATACCACTTTTTCTCACACAAGTTTCACTTTTCCAGCACACAGTCCAATTTTTCTAGCACAAATTCCACTTCTCTGGCATAAATCCCACTATTTCCTGCACAAATCCCACTTTTTCTGGCACAAATCCCACTTCTTCAGCGCAAATCCACTTGTCCAGCACAAATCCCACTTTTTTCGGCACAAATCCCACTTTCTGGACAAATCCGGAATGAATCTCACTTTTTTCCAGCAGAAGTCCCACTTCCTGGATAAATCTGGCACAAATACCACTTTTTCCAGCACAAATCCCACTTCCTGGAAAAATCTGGCAGAAATTTCACTTTTTCTGGCACAAATCCACTTTGTACAGCATAAATCCCACTTCCTGGACAAATCCGGCACAAACACCACTATTGAAGGGACAAATACACTTTTCCAGTACAAATCCCATTTTCCAGCACAAATCCCATTTCCTGGAAAAATCCAGCACAAATCACACTTTTCCATCACAAATACCATGGCACATATTCCACTTTTTCCAGCAAAATCCCACTTTTCCAGCACAAATCTCACTTCTCAGACAAATCTGGCACAAATCCCACTTTTTCCAGGACAAATCCCACTTCCTGGACAAATCTGGCACAAATCCAAGTTTTTTCCAGCACAAATCCACTTTTTCGGCACAAATCCCATCTGGCACAGATCTTACTTTTTCCAGCACAAATCCTACTTTCTCTGGCAAAAATCACACTTCCTTGACAAAAATGGCAAAAATTACATGTTTCCAACTTTATTCCAGCAGAAGTCCCACTTTTTCCAGCACAAATCCGACTTTTTCCACACAAATCCCACTTCCTTAACAAATATGGCACAAATCCCACTTTTCCCACATAGATTCCATTTTATTCCAACACAGATTCCACTTTTATCCTGGACAAATCCCACTTTATTTCTGGACAACTTCCACTTTTTCCAAAACAATTTCCACTATTCCTGGAGAAACCTCAGTTTTATCTGGTACAATTTCCACTTTTTCCAGCACAAATTCCACTTTTTCCAGCACAAATTCCACATTTTCGAGTAGAAATCCCACTTGTTCTGGTAAAAATTCCATTTTTCCAGCACAAATACCACTTTTTCTGGCAGAAGTTCCACTTTTCCGGCACACGTTCCAATTTTTCGAGCACAAATTCCACTTTTCTGGCATAAATCCCCCTATTTCCTGCACAAATACCACTTTTTGTGGCACAAATCCCACTTATTTGGTGCAAATTCACTTTTCCAGCACAAATCCCACTTTTTTCCGGCACAAATCCAACTTTCTGGACATTTCCGGCATGAATCCCACTTTTTCCAGCAGAAATCCCACTTCCTGGATAAATCTGGCACAAATACCACTTTTTCTGGCTCAAATCCGACTTCCTGGAAAAATCTGGCAGAAATTCCACTTTTTTCTGGCACAAATCCACTTTGTACAGCACAAATCCCACTTCCTCGACAAATCCGGCACAAACACCACTTTTTATGGCACAAATACACTTTTCAAGCACAAATCCCATTTTCCAGCACAAATCACACTTTTCCATCACAAATCGCATGGCACAAATTCCAGTTTTTCCAGCACAAATCCCATTTTTTTCCAGCACAAATCTCACTTCTCAGACAAATCTGGCACAAATCCCACTTTTTTCAGGACAAATCACACTTCCTGAACAAATCTGGAACAAACCCCACTTCCTGGACAAATCTGGCACAAATCCTAGTTTTTTTCCAGCTCAAATCCACTTTTTCGGCAAAAAATCCCATCTGGCACAGATCTTACTTTTTCCAGCACAAATCCTACTTTCTCTGGAAAAAAAATCACACTTCCTTGACAAATATGGCAAAAATTCCATGTTTCCAACTTTATTCCAGCAGAAGTCCCACTTTTTCCAGCACAAATCCTACTTTTTCCACACAAATCACACTTCCTTTACAAATATGGCACAAGTCCCACTTTTCCCACATAGATTGCATTTTATTCCAACACAGATTCCACTTAAATCCTGGACAAATCCCACTTTATTCCTGGACAATTTCCACTTTTTCCAGAACAAATTCCACTATTCCTGGAGAAACCTCACTTTTATCTGGTACAAATTCCACTTTCTCCTCCACAAACTTCACTTTTTCCTGCACAAACTCCACTTTTTCCTGCACAAATTCCACATTTTCGAGTAGAAATCCCACTTTTTCTGGTAAAAATTCCATTTTTCCAACACAAATACCACTTTTTCTTGCACAAGTTTCACTTTTCCAGCACACAGTCCAATTTTTCAAGCACAAATTCCACTTTTCTGACATAAATCCCACTATTTCCTGCACAAATCCCACCTTTTCTGGCACAAATCCCACTTTCTGGCCAAATCAGGAATGAATCCCACTTTTTCCAGCAGAAGTCCCACTTCCTGGATAAATCTGGCACAAATACCACTTTTTCCAGCACAAATCCCACTTCCTGGAAAAATCTGGCAGAAATTTCACTTTTTCTGGCAAAAATCCACTTTGAACAGCATAAATCCCACTTCCTGGACAAATTCGGCACAAACACCACTTTTGAAGGCACAAATACACTTTTCCAGCACAAATCCCATTTTTACAGCACAAATCCCACTTCCTGGACAAATCCAGCACAAATCACACTTTTTCATCACAAATCCCATGACACAAATTCCACTTTTTCCAGCACAAATCCCATTTTTCCATCACAAATCACACTTCTCAGACAAATCTGGCACAAATCCCAGTTTTTCCAGCACAAATCCACTTTTTTGGCACAAATCCCATCTGGCACAGATGTTACTTTTCCAGCACAAATCCTACTTTCTCTGGCACAAATCACACTTCCTTGACAAATATGGCAAAAATTCCATGTTTCCAACATTATTCCTGCAGAAGTCCCACGTTTTCCAGCACAAATCCTACTTTTTCCACGCAAAGCACATATCCTTAACAAATATGGCACAAATCCCACTTTTCCCACTTTATTCCGACATAGATGCCATTTTATTCCAACACAGATTCCACTTTCATCCTGGACAAATCGTACTTTATTCCTGGACAATTTCCACTTTTTCCAGAACAAATTCCACTATTCCTGGAGAAATCTCACTTTTTCTGGTACAAATTCCACTTTTTCCTGCACAAACTCCACTTTGTCCAGCACAAATTCCACTTTTACCAGCACAAATTTCACATTTTCGAGTAGAAATCCCACTTTTTCTGGTAAAATTTCCATTTTTCTGGCACAAATACCACTTTTTCTCGCACAAGTTCCACTTTTCTGCCACAGATTCCAATTTTTCAAGCACAAATTCCACTTTTCTGGCATAAATCCCACTATTTCCTGCACAAATCCCACTTTTTTCTGGCACAAATCCCACTTATTCGGCACAAATCCACTTCTCCAGCACAAATCCCACTTTTTCCGGCACGAATACCACTTTTCCTGGCACAAATCCCATTTTTTGCCTGTCACATAAAATGTATTATTTACTAATTATCACTTACACAATGAACGATAATGTAGACAATGAACTCGTCGATAATACTCACAAATCATAGTAGCTAATGTACCACAACCTAAAATAGTACAACTATGTCTTGAAGATATGATTCTTTCTTTAGAGTAAATGTCATCATTACACAATCCTGTGTGAAGGGAATGATATTGCGATGCATATACGTAAACGGGATGACGTTAATTTGTATGCATACACCATAAAGTCCTGAGTTCAAGTCCCGCTCAGCTTTGAATTTGATGTCACCACATGTTAGGTTGAATTTCTTGGCAGCTTCGAGAAATTTATGAAGATGAGCATCATGCTGTTTCTCTATTTTGCCACAGACAGTAATGTTATCCAGTAGTGTGTTCAGTTACCAAGCAGCTTGCTATCGCTTTCCAAGCAACTCGTTCCATTTAAACCACTTTGCAAGTTGCTCGCCTATCCTCACGGCAAGTGGAGCAAGCAATGAGAGGTGTTTCGTTATGTCGGATCTTCAACAAACTCGAATCTATTTGTCCTTGTCGTACACACAACCTGCACACCAAGTTTCAACCGAATCCGTCCAACACTTTTTGAGATATCGTGCTATATATCGTTTTTTGCCCCATCTCTCAATGGTAAAGAATCACTTAAAAAATTCTAGTATCCGGATCCAGATCTGGATCTTCACCAAAATCTAATCCGTTTGTCTTTGTCCCACAACCAACCTGCCCACCAAGTTTCATCCAAATCCGTTCACAACTTTTTGAGATATCCTGCACACAAACAAACGAACAAGAAAAAGATGTCGTGCAGAGCACTACACTTGCAAAATCCACCCCCTCTCCAAAGGTTGCCATGGATACATCAAAATGTCCATTTCATTAAGATTATAATTGAAAATCTTTTTTTTGATTCTTGGACAAAAAAGTTTGGGAGCCTATGGCCTGCAGTTTCACCCGGTTTCTTTCGGCGACTCACCAATAGGTGTCGTGGATAGACCTCATTCTTCTGTCATACATCACCATACATGTTTTGTAAGGTCTCTATGGCAGTGTTGTGGACTTCACAGTGAGCGATATACCCGAACACACTTGGAGCAACATAGTTTTATGAGCAAATTTAACTTCTCTGGTCCATGATGCTCAATTGCTCTCAATAGGTTGACGAATGTCTTGTTCTAGTAGTTCCATTCCTTTGCAGCATTGCGTGAGTTTGGGTCACAGTGCCAGGCAACTAAAAGAGGAGCTAACAGGTTTTAGAGGGTTTTAAGTTGTATTCGTAGTGGGATTAATTATAAATTCAAAGAAGATAGTTTTAACACTGCATATTCAGCATATGAATTTAGTGAGGCCTCATGTAGAATATTGTGTGCAGTTTTGGTCACCACATCTGAAGAAGGATATAGCTGCCACAGGGAAGTTTCAGCACTGGGCTACTCGATCGATTCCAGGGATGGCTAGACCAAGCTATAGCTGAGAGAGACTCAAATGAGTTTTGTTACCTGCATAGTCCGTGAGTGTCAGCTGTGGCTGTATGGACATTGGACATTTGGCTCATTTTCCTGATGCTGACCCTGCTCAACAGATTCTCTCAGTAAGGGAGCCAAGTGAGTGGAGGAGGCCAATGGACTGACGACGTGCCTTGTGGTTGCAGCAGGTTCATCAGAATCTCAAGGAGATGGGGATGTGCCAGGCATCTGCCTGGGGGATGGCCAGACGGTGGCTATTGAAGTATCGGAGGAAAGTGGACACAGGGACATGCTGCTCTGGGGCATGCTCCCATGTCTGATCTGTCAGGCATGATAGGCCAAATGACCTCCTCTTGTGCCAAAGTTCCTTTTTCTTGTTATTCCTTGTTATTGTATTGTATTCCGAGGAACCGAGAGTAATGAAGGGATTTATCTTCTCAGTGAAAGAAATAGTTGCGTTTCTCTGAATGTGAAAATACGTTAATTTATTCCATAACTTTGATATGATAAAAGCATTAATTGGAGAAGGGTTAACAGTGAGCAAATAACAAGAGGTTGTAACTCGAAGGGCACTCGATGGAACGCATACCTCCGCCTGGATCTTCACCAAAATCGAATAACTTCGTCCTTTTCCCATACACAACATGTCCACCAAGTTTTGTCCGAATCCGTCCACAACTTTTTGAGATGTCCTTCACACAAACGTGCTGCTTCCCTGCACTCTCTCGAGCGCCGTTCTTGTTTCTAAACTTTTTTTATTGATTGTGACCAAGATGCGTCAAATTGTTTTCCCTGATCCATTTGCTTCTTCTCGTCTCTCTCTGTGTGATGTTGAGATATCCTTCCACGGCTGGGCATGATGATTAATCATTGCTCCAAATTATTTGCAAGAGACCACGTTTCACTGTCATATGTCTGTAAACTGCCATTGACATTGTAAACTTTTTTTTTCGAACATAAAGATAGTTGACTGTTATTTTCTAAATTCTGTCCATCCTGCTTTGATATGTCCCATCACTTATCCAAAACTCTCCCTTTGGTACTGAGAACAAAAGGCTGGGACCCCTGGTGTACCTATTCCACAGTTAAAAAGCAGAAAGTAGTTGATCATTGTGTTTGTAACTTGACTATGCACCCACTTTTCAGCTAATGATCGCTATCTGCACCACATAGTACAACTACAACGACACTTGTTAGCGCGCATACCTCTGCCAGGCGAACAGTTTACATTTTGTATCCTACTGATAGGCCAGATCTGGATCCAGACCTGAAACAAAATGTAATCAGCTTGTTCTTGTCACCTAACCATCTCATTCCGCAAGTTTTGTCATAATCCATCCTCAACCTTCAGTGACGAAGGTAATAATGGAACTGGGCTGGGCACATAGCAAGAAGAATAGACCACCGATTGTTAACAGCATTTGCAAACTGACAACTTGGAGGAGGAAGCAAAAGAAACAGAAGACCGAATATTAGACATCGACATGAAACTGAGACCTTTCTGAAGTACAACGACCAGGGATTGGAGGGAATAGAAAAGATTGGACTATGTTGAGGGAGGACTTCATCATGCAGTGGTTAATAAAGTGCAAGTTGAGTCCTAGGATGCAAATATGGAAGCGTTTTTGGAGCTCCCCAGTGTCCCCACCTCCGACCTTCCCACATTCATCAGTGCTCCACTTCCCTACCTTCACTCATATCTCCCAAACCTTTTTTCCCATTCTCTTCTCACACTCTCCTATGTTTCTTTCTCCTCTCCAGCTCTACTCCCTTTCTTTTCCCAATTTACCCGCATCCCCCTTTTGGGCTACATGTAAAGATACATGTTCCCCGATATATCAATGTACTGTCACGATGTTTAATGAAGTTCTGCTTCCAATTTTAATTGAAACTCACAAAATGCTGCTCATTCCCTCCAGGCAACACATGACCAACTTGAGGGGGAGCACTCGGGAGAGTGCAAAACCTCCGCCGCCAATACTGCTGGGTCACTCAAGTGAACCTTATATTTTATTCATTAAATATGATGTCAATAGTGCTGACAGTTATAGTTCTTTTCTCCAACATTTTTTTTTTTGGGGGGGGGGGGGGGTTGGAAATCACTTAAAACATGTAGGAAAAAAAAAAGAAATCGAAATTTTGTTGAAAAAAAAGTTGCAAAATGTTTTTTTTCTCTTAACAATTTTTGGGGGGTTGGAAATCACTTAAAACATATAGAAATGCAAAAAAAAATTCTTTTTTGGGGGGGTAACAATTTTTTTGCGGGGGTTGGAAATCACTTAAAATATGTAGAAATGCAAAAAAAAAAATTTCTCTAACAATTTTTTTTTAGGGGGGTACCAATTTTATGGGGGGGTGGAAATCACTTAAAACATGTAGAAATGCAAAAAAAAAAATTCTCAATTTTTTTTGGGGGGGTTGGAAATCACTTAAAACATGTAGAAATGCAAAAAAAATTCTCAATTTTTTTTGGGGGGGGGTTGGAAATCACTTAAAACATGTAGAAATGCAAAAAAAATTTCCCCTATTTTTTTGGGGGAGGGGGGTAAAAAAAAAAATTTCCCCTATTTTTTTGGGGGAGGGGGGTAAAAAAAATTGGGGGGGGTGGAAATCACTTAAAACATGTAAAAATGCAAAAAAAAATTTTTTTTTTTTTTGGTGGGGAGGGGGGTCCAAAATTTAATGGCATGATCCTTGGACCATACCGAACCCCCCCCCCCCCACACCAAGTTTCGTCGAAATCCGTCGAGGGGTTTTTCTGTAATACTGTTCACAAACAAACAAACAAACAAACAGAAAGGGGGCGAAAACAGTAACCTCCATCCATCTTCGAAGATGGCGGAGGTTAATAATGCTGAACTTGTACCAAGGTGCATATCGGGATTCTTCATATTGCTTCCGTGTATCAGTCATCACTCTCCATGGACCCTTGACTGTGGTAATGCTAACATCATTTATAAATCGACACTTCTATCTTATATAATATATATATCCTCGAGTCGTTGCACCTGTCATCTGTTTCAGGAGTTCATTCATCATGGGCTCATTCCAGTCCTTGCAAGTCGTCTCATCCACGATGATCTGAGCTCATCTGATACTAATTGATTTATCAACTTCCTCGGTCAAATGAAGCACAGTTTGGTGATTGTTCGTGTGTGGGAAGGGAAAAGGCGGGATGACGTTTCTTAACAAATAATGATTTATTATTAAAAAAAAACAAAAAACAATATGGGGTACAGGGTAGAAGGAAGGATGGGACAACCAATAAATACGGAACATATCTTCGCACAAAAGACACGATAAAAGGGGAAGAAGGAACACGCAAAGTTAGATACAATGAAAGGAAGTCATAATAAAACCCAGCAAGTTGCTACAGACATGGAACGGACTCAAACCAGACAATGGGGTGGTAGGCGAGGACTTCAGGCTGGCACGAGCAGGTCCATACTATTCTTAACACAATCTAGATATGGATTACCCCACCCCTCTCCCCCACCCTTTTCCCATGTAAAAATACTCAATTCGATTATTATCTAGCCAGGCACATTTACGATCTTCTTTTATGTTGATTGATCTGATTACTTGGGAGTAGCAAGGATGGACAACCGATGGACAACAAGAATTACAAACTGATAACTTATAGACGGCCCAGGAAGGAGGAGAGGCAGAGTAAGATCAGATATGAAATGGAGAGATGATATTGAAAGGATTGCTGGAGTATAATGGCCTCAAATTGCATTGAATGGAACAGAATGAATCATGTTGAGGGAGGCCTTCACCCTGCAGTGGACCGAAATAAGATGGTCAATTCGAGGATTATCGTGGGGCGGCTCAGCTCCAAAAAACAGGTCGATTGTGCACTTTCCCTTAAAAGCATGAAACTTGGCACATGGTTAGAGTAACACCATATAATGATTTTTAGTCCAGGGGCCACCGGAAATTGCACCCCATATGGCGGCCATCTTGGATTTCAAAATGGCCACCACTGTGGACCTGTTTTGTTAAATATCTCCTAAACTAGTACAGATATCGAGACAGTTGAAACACCTATAACTATGTTTTAGGGCTCCAGGAATGCTATGGTGACATTAAATGTTTGAAAATTGTGGCTGCCATCTTGAAATCCAAGATGGCGACCATTGACAAGCTATTTTGCTCAATATCTCATTAACTAGTAAAGATATCAATACAGTTTTAATGCCTATACCCACATTTTAGGGGTCTAGGAATCCAACGGTGGCATAAAATATTTGAAAATTGTGGCTGCCATCTTGAAATCCTGCCATCCACAGCTATTTTGCTCGAAAGGTCTATGCTCACATTTCAGAGACAAAGAAATTTTTGATGCTTTAAAATATTGATCAAACTATGAAACTGGTAGTAGTTATGCAACTACTCATTTCAGGGACATCATCCATTGTTATGGTGACTGCACAAGTGATTTGTTATGTTATTATTTGTTACACAAGTTATGGTGACTAAGTGCATCAAACTTGTGGATCTATCTAAGCCAGATGCTGAAATGGGTCGAGTTACTCAGTGGGAACTCTGCGTTCTTTGTCAACAGAACACCACTGAAAAGGTTCAGTTTCCCAGTAAACGAAAAAGTGAACAAGGTGAAGCAACACTCGCAGGGTACAAAACATTGGCTGATAATCTCCTCGAGTTTAATAACATCGATCTGCTGCCAAGAACGATAAACATTGACACATTGGACGAAAGTCATGGTGTCGAGGCAGCTTTCATTGCTCATAATGCACGTTAGCCTGGTGTTGGCTCAGTGGTTCAGGTGGCGACTTGGGATCCTCGGGTCCTGAGTTCAAGCCCCGTCGGCTGCTGAATTAATACACCAGGGGGTTGACTCAGCCTGTCATCCTTCCGAGGTCGGCGAAATGAGTACCAGTTTCAGTTTGTGTACTGGTAGAGGGGCACTGCATCAGCGACACAGTCGCGCTTCAAGAAATGATAGCTACCCGGCAGCTAAGCTGCCATACAACCACCATCACAATGCACGTTGGCATAGGTCGTGCAGGCTCACGTACAACAATACAAAACTAGAACGTGCAAGGAAGCGTTCTTAAGATTTCCCGGCTGATGATGCAGGTGAAGGTACATCTGGTGTTTCTAAGCGCACTCGGTCAAGTTCTGCATCATCAATTTCTCAAGATCTCTGCTTTTTCTGTGGGGGGTCATCTGGAAAAGAAAAACTTCATGAGGTTTCTACTTTCAAAACAGACAAACATGTTCGAGAGTGTGCTGCACTTCTACAGGGTGCCTCACAGAAAACCAGGAAATTTGGTACAGTTTATTTAAAACAAAACAAAAGCAAACTTAGATGTAGTGTAAAACAAAGATACACTTTATTATATGTTAGTTAATTGATATGGTAAAATACGGCAAAATAAATCTCAAAATCTCAAATTTCCTGGTTTTCTGTGGGGCACCCTGTAGAAGACGATGACTTGCTGAGACGTCTCAGTGGCGGAGATATGGTTGCTCTTGAAGCAAAGTACCATGCAAAGTGCTTAGCCTCTCTCTATTATCATGCATCCATGGTCCAAATGGAGCAAGAAGGCACCGAAAATCTCGATAACATGCTCTGTTGCATGGCATTTGCAGAACTTGTGACATATATTGAGGAAACCCGTTTGGAGGATGCCACCATTGCTCCTGTATTTAAGCTAGCTGATCTATCAAACCTGTATTCCTCCAGGCTGGACCAACTAGGAATCAAGCAGGAAAGCCGCATACAATCTACAAGGCTCAAGCAGCGAATTCTTGCCCATTTTCCTGACATGAGAACAACCAAAAAGGGCAGAGACATTTTGCTAATGTTTGATGAGGACATTGGACATGCCTTAGCAAAGGTGTGTCAACAGGACAGTGACATGGATCCTAATCCGAACCGTTGATACAGATGTTGTCGTACTTGCAGTTATGGCAACTCAGAGACTTTCTGTGAAGATATGGTTAGCCTTTGGAACAGGGAAGAGCTTGCGATTCCTCCCTGCACATGACATAGCCACTGCTCTCGGCCCTGAGAAGTCTAAGGCTCTCCCCATGTTTCATGCACTGACAGGATGTGACACTGTGTCAGCGTTTGCTGGGCATGGTAAGCGAACTGCATGGGCTGTATGGGAGTCGTTCCCAGAGCTCACAGATGCACTAATCTGAAGTCAACAATGAACAAACAGATATAACTGAGTCCTGTATGAGCATTATTGCAAGATTCGGCATTTTGATGTATGATCGCACAAGTACCTGTAGTGACATTAATACAGCACGAAAGAAACTGTTTGCAAAGAAAGGCAGACCTCTGGAATCAATTCCGCCTTCACACCATGCTCTGGTGCAGCATGTTAGGCGTGCAGTGTACCAAGGAGCATTATGCTGGGGCCAGGCATTACATGCACAGCCTGAGCTCCCATGTCCAAGTGAGTGGTGTTGGGGAAAAAAACATCTGACGGTCAGTTTAAACCGATTTGGACAACACTACCGGAAGCCGCAAAGATCTGCAATGAATTCATCCGGTGTGGATGCACAAAAGGATGCACTGATGGCTGCAGGTGTAAGAAGTCTGCACTTCCGTGCACGTCACTTTGTTATTGTGATGGGGAATGCAACAGAGACTAGAAAAGTCAAGTGACGGTAACTGTGGTTTTTTGCCAACTGCTTGTGATGTTTTCTTGATGGTTCATTCCTTCACATATTGTGCCAACTGATAGTTTATGTTGGCCTTTCGATGGTGGCTATCTTGGATTATAAGATAGCTGGCACATATTCAATCTCACCATTGGATTCCTAGACCCCTAAAACGTAGGTATAAGCGTTAAAACTGTATTGATATCTTTACTACTTAATGAGATATTGAGCAAAATAGTTTGTCAATGGTGGCCATCTTGGATTTCAAGATGGCAGCCACAATTTTCAAACATTTTATGTCACCATTGGCTTCCTAGAGCCGTAAAATGTAGGTATGGGCGGTTCAACTGTCTCGATATCTGTACTAGTTAAGGAGATATTTAACAAAACAGGTCCACACTGGTGGCCATTTTGAAATCCACCATACGGGGTGCAATTTCCGGTGCCCCTGGACTAAAAATCTTTGTTATGTATTACTCTAACCATGTGCCAAGTTTCATGCTTTTAGGGGAAAGTGCACAATTGATCAGCTAAGCTGCCCCACTATTAGTCAAGTAGATTGGTCAACTTTTGTGTAATTGTACTTTTTGTACAACTTTGAAGAACCACTTATCAAGTGAGAAAGAACAACACGAAAGAGAGTTTACATGCTGAAAGTCAATAATGGAGTCAACAAAAGTGCTCAGCTCAAATTTAAATAAACCAATGTTAGTGTATGGTAAAATACTGTGGCCTTTATAAATTATGGTCTTTTTGTGTTGGCTATTAACTGTGGTTGTAATTGCCCTTTGAGGCCTCATCGTCAAGGAAATAGAGCTGAGCATCCATTTATACCTCTCTCTATTTACCCATCCTACCTGAACACCAATTGATAAGTCTTGACTCTCCGATCGGGTCATGATCAAAATGCTCCGGTATCTTGTGCTTACAAGGTACGAAGTGTCGCTGTTCAGAAATGAACCTCGTTGATGAGAAGCACTCCTATATTAAGATTAAATTTGGGCGCATTCTTCATCATGAAGAACAACTGAAAGTTTCTGAAATGGTAAGTCAGCCATCAACTCTGAGTGATGATCTATGATTTATCTGTGTACTCCATTAAAATGGAGTAGCTGTTTAAATTTGTTCCAAAATTGCAATGTTATGAAATCCTCATTGTTTGAGAGGTTTCTTCAATATGGAAGATTGTGGTTGTTATGATTATTATTGTTATTTATAGTGATTATGCTTTGTCATGATGAGTGAATCTTTGTCATGAATTCCGGGGCATAATGATGTTGAACACCCCTCCACCCACCACACTCCTCCATGAGGACATTCCCCTCTTTCTGTTTTGAGGTGACAGCTACTTCGAGGCTGATTGTGTCAGAGAAAGATTCTTTATTTCGATGTAGGGTTTGATTTCTAGAGGTATTCAGTTTTGCTTTCATTCATCTCACCTGCACGTAGCCCAATGTACTTTTCTTTAAGTAAAAGTCCCTATGGATTGTAACAAAATTAGGACCAAATTTAGTTGTCTTTCCTTTCCTTCTTTAGGACCTTCCGTGTTGGTACCCTTTTTGATAAACATCTGCCCCAGAGACTACATGATTCTGAATTTGATGTGATTATAACACAGATTATAACACACACACACACACACACACACACACACACACACACACACACACACACACACACACACACACACACACACACACACACACACACACACACACACACACACACACACACACACACACGTGTAGGTTGGGCTGCAACTGTCATGTTGTCTCGAATGATAGTGTAGGAATGTGTTGTGATCTGCTTGTGACCTTCCTGTTAATTGCTCATTCCATCTTACCAACACGAGAGCCTAAGGTGATTTGACAGACCAAGTCTGTTCATCTCCAAAGCAGCTGCACCTGCAGGTCTCGCACACGCCCACCCGCTGCAATGTGTTTGAATTGTGGGATCAAACTGATCGTATCAGTTCAGTTCCCACGGCAGAATTATTCTCGTGCAAGTAATGGGGAGAAAAATGGAAGAGAAAGCAGCTCGGCATCATTATGTAAAATCAAAACGTGAGAAATACTCTTGAACAATTAGTGTCCATCAATATTTTGGGGCGGGGGATTGGGAGAACAACTCCAAAATGTTGGTAAATCACAGTTCGAGCTTTTGTGATGCTTAATTTAGACAAGAGCATGTGATGGACTCCAATTTTATTTTCATATTTATTTGTATGGCGCCATTGTCAAAGGGAAGGGCTCTAAGGATGCACAAGAAATGGCCTTGGCAGATTGCGAGACAGCGAATATTCCGATAAAAGATACACTTTGATACAATCGGTTGAGGGCCATGAAATGTAATGTGAACGACCACTACAGTCAGGGGAGATGGGAGAGCTTTGCTGCTCCAGCGCTGGATCACGTCGCAGCCAAATGTGCAGAGAGTGCGATGGGAATATAAGAATGTGAGAGAACTCTACTGCTGGCCAAGCACCAAAGGTAATGTTGCTGCCCTTTTGTTGTGGCATATTTAAAGAATAATAGCACTAACCCGTGATCAAGATGCAAACTTAGCTCTTTGTGACACAATCACAGGGCTTTCTGCATTACCTGGCTTCAGCCATCACTTCAGCTCTGATCAGAATCCTGGTTCACTAAAGTGAGCGGTCCATGAAATTATTTGCGCACGTCAGCCAGACATCAGTCAACCATGAGCAGCTGGTCAGAGGTCTCAGAGCTTATATCTTCTGCTGAAGCGAGAGCACTCTTTGCTTGAGAGTTAACAGCAAATACGGTAAATCCGTTACACGAGCCCAAATAGTGACAGCAAAGATCAGTGTTTGCAGCCTTTACTATGAACCCTCTGATTGTAGGTTCTCTTCCCACTGGATTTGCAACTGAATATAATCAACTGTCCTGTCAGGTGAAAGCAAAAGAATGCACCATGAATCCCATATGGACGATTACATGTCATTAACCAGCATGCACGAAGCAAAAAGCAAGGTTAAGCAATTGGTTTACTTTGTCTGTCTGGATACATCAGTCTATGATCGAGGGGCTACTTAATTACCTCCATCCGCCACTGAAGGTGAGCAGAGGTTATGTTTTCACCACTGTTGGGTCGCCGAAATAGGTGACCCTTATTGTCAGTAATTCTGTCTGTTTGTTTCGATGTTTGTTTGCATGTTTGTTCGTTTGTCATCAGCATAATTGGTAGTATACGTGGGCGGATTTTGACCAAACTCAGGTGGTAGGTACATCTTATGACCGAGTGCTTTGGAAATTGTGATGGTTGCTAGGGACGCTTTGGTTCCCTAGCAACAACCGAAAAACCTTCAAAATCGGTACCGTTCACGCGAAATCAATTCCGAAAGCCATTATCCCACGTAGGGTTATGAAATTTGGCAGGAATGATCTGCAGGTGATGCTCTATCAAATATATTCCGGTTTTTGTGATATATGGAATACTTTACCCGCAGCGCCCCCTAGAATTAGGGTATGCGCAAAAATTGGCGAAAATTGAAGGCCCCCTAGCGACCAGGTGAGTGCATCAATATGAATGAAACTTTGCAGGTTCATGGTACTCAATGAGTACTACAACTTTGCCTCAGGACATATTGATCGATTTCGCTTAGGTCAGGGGTCAAAGGTCAATTAGTGCAAAAATGGATAATATGCGAGAGCTGGAGGTGCCTTCGCGCCAAATGCTACTCCTCCTAGGGTTATGGTCGGATGGTCATGAAAATTCACACGAATCGTCTGGAATACATTGTGCACAAACGATCGAGCCGGATTTTCGATTTAGATCTTTGTTCACCCACAGCACCCCCTCTAACTTTGGGGATTTCCGATTTCAAACCTCATTTTCGGTACTTTCCATTCAAATGAATACCGAGTAGTTATCAGTAGATGGAACTGGAGGAGATTTGAAATGCATAATCTTAAGGTGATTACCTATCCGCTATATGACATCCATTTTGTTCTATATCTTATAGTTTCCGTGCTCGGCGACCCATCGCCGCCTACTGGCTTGTCTGTTTGTTTGTTTATCTGTCAGCAGGATATTTTGAAACGTTGTGGACGGATTTGGCCAAAATTTGGTGGACAAGTTGAGTGTGTGATAAGGGTGAATTGAGTAGATTTTGGGGAAGATCCAGATGGAGATGCGAGAATTTTTATGTGATTATTCACGGTTGAGAGATGGGCCCAAGAACGAGATATTGTATTCTATCTCAAAAGTGATGGACGGATTCGGACGAAACTTTGCGCACAGGTTGGGTGTGTGACAAGGAAGAAATGATTCGATTTTGGTGAAGATCCGGATCCGGTTCTGACTTCAAGAATTTTTTAAGTGATTCTTCACCATTGAGAGATCGGGCCAAAAAGCGATATGTTGCACGATATCTCAAACAGTTGTGGACGAGTTATGACAAAACATGTTGGAAGAGTTGGTGAGGAGACAAGAACAAGATAATTCGTTTTTGGTTCAGGTCCGAATCCAGATCCGGCCTATCAGTGGAATCCAAAAATGTAAACTTCAGCCTGGTGGAGGTATGCACTCCACCGAGTACCATTCCAGCTTCAATTGAATTTGATGTTTTGAACATGAATCAGAACACAAACCTGCAGTTTAGCAGTACTTTGGCTCTGAAATTGGGCAAATTGTACGAAATCTCGTACTATAACCTATGCACACAGAGGAATAAGGTAATTTGTTGAGTCTGTTTGCTTGTATGGCAGAGAAATAAGATTGAAAAGAATTCCAAACAGGAAACACTGTTTTTAGGAACGTCATAAAGGATAAACAACAGGCAGAAATAACTAATGTAACGTGTTATGTGAGGTCCAATCATCAGCAAAGACATATA
The DNA here is from genome assembly GCF_056783735.1 of Eptatretus burgeri. Taxonomy (NCBI): domain Eukaryota; kingdom Metazoa; phylum Chordata; class Myxini; order Myxiniformes; family Myxinidae; genus Eptatretus; species Eptatretus burgeri. Next base: position 30,855,198 of record NC_140978.1, on the reverse strand, counting down.
CATACATACATACATACATACATATTTATACTAGCTGAAGTACCCGTAATACCTGGGAAATTTGCCCTATTTTCATCACGCCAGTTAGACTGAGGCATTAGTTGTATGGAGAAAATTAGGAAGGCTTCTTTTATTCCTCAGATTTATGGAAGGAAGGCTTTATGCTGCCGTAATCCTCAGATGGGTCATAGTTGAAGGCGGCCTTGAGCCACTCAATGTTTCTCGCAGCAATGGCAACTGTCCTTGATGTCCTGCCAAAACCCGGACCGAGAAAGTTGGAACGTGAGTTTTGTGCTTCTCTCGTCCGTCGGTGTGACGCTCTATTTGCAGTTAGGCGAGTCTCTGTCTCTGTCTCTGTCTCTCTCTCTCTCTCTGCAGCTGACTCCGCTTGCCTGGCTCTTTCATGAGCAGATCGATCAGCAGTTAGCTGTTGCCGTGCGCGTGCAGTTCGAGAATTCAAATAACAAGAGGAGAATGTGTATGTTTAAAAAGTCAACGAATACGAACATTTTGTATTTCAAAAAACCCTAGCGTTTTTAACCATGAAGCCTTTTGTTATGATTAATACGCCGGCGCACTATTCGAAAGCCATTTTTTTTTCTAATGGAAATTTTATTTATATACATTTTTTTTTTAATATATATTTTTTTCATTTTAATGGAGAGCCACTTAGCTCATCCTGGAGCTGAATGTTAGTTCTATATACGTGCAAAGTTTCATCAACATCGGTTCACTGGTCCAGGAGCTTATTCGTTACAAAAAAACAGACGGACAGACAGAAGGACTGATATATATATATATATATAAATATATATATATATATATATATATATATATATATATATATATATATATATATATATATATATATATATATATATATATATATATATATATATATATATATATATATATATATATATATATATATATATATATATCCTGGTGTTGGCGCAGTGGTTAGGACAGCAGCTTGGGATCAAAAAGGTCCTGAGTTCAAGCCCCGTTGAGCCACTGAATTAATACACCAGGGGGTTGACTCAGCCTGTCATCCTTCCGAGGTTGGCAAAATGAGTACCAGTATACTGGGCCGGTGTATACCCCGGTTAAAATAGGTGTACCATATCCCTGTGTCGTAAGAGGCGACCAGGGTTGCGTCAGGAAGGGCATCCGGCGTAAAACATGTGCCAAATCACTATGCGGATCATATGGATGATCCGCTGTGGCGACCCCGAACGGGAGCAGCCGAAAGAAGAAGAAGAAGAAGAAGAAGATATATATATATATATATATATATATATATATATATATATATATATATATATATATATATATATATATATATATATATATATATATATATATATATATATATATATATATATATATTGTTGCGGGCCGGCGGGGACGGGTGAGAAGACCACTAGGTGGGGGAAAGCTACGTCGATTCCCACCAGACTCCCCGGAATTGTAGACCGTCGCTCAAGGATAATTCCGTGACACGGTGGGTCGCCTAACCGACCGTGGACGCCAATAACTCAACCGCGTGACCTAAGGACCTCCCGCCTATGGGTGAATCGGGTTACCTAATTAACCACGCGGTTTTACCACAGGGGAACCATGCCATCAGTCCACCTTGTCCGAACCGGATCACTCTACCGGATCGGATCTCCTTTCCGGATCGGATGCAGCCGAGCAGCACTGCCAAGGACGTACCGGCTAGAAGGAATGGACCGTTGGGATTAAAGACCCCACTAAACCTGGATCCGAACCATGCTGGACCAATGAGGGAAAAGATAAAGGCGAGCTGGGAACATTCCAAATGAGAATTATTGGGTAGTCAATGTAGTCTACTCTTATTATCAGTATTTCCGTCGATATGTTTGTCTGTCTGTCTGTTGGCTGCTCGAAGAGCACCCTAATTCTGGACATTTCCATCTGTCTGTCTGTCTGCGAAACTTTAGTCAAGCCTCGGGGCTAAACCACTCAACCGATTCCAATGAAATTTGGTAGGTAGGACCAATATTTCTGGGAATCATGTGCTTTCGAATATGGGGCCCCGGGCCCCAGCAACGTGGTCAAAGTGGTCAAAGCCCTTTAAAGTGGTCAAAAAAATCGAAAAAAATAATAAATCGAAAAATCGAAGCTTAGCATTCTGTGCACAATCTAATTTGCTCCCTTCATGCCAATTTGCAGCCCTAACAAAAATATTTGTAGGAGGAGATAGGTTTTGGGCGAGTACATGTCGAACATTTCAGAAACGGTTAATTGTGAATATCTCTAAGAGAAAGAGTCTGATTTTGATGAAACTTGGGTGAAATGTGTACAATGTGGCTAGCATGTACACAAAAATGAATGGTTGCTATGCACACCTCTGTTGCTTCGCAACAGCTAAAATACTTTATCGTACATCGTACCCTTATTGTGGACTGTGCAAAAAAAATCAATATCTCCGAAACTGGACCTCCGAGGGACCTGTTTTTTTGTGCCCAAGGAGAATGTCTTACAGCATCATATAAAAAAATAAAATCTTTAGCGAATCGATGAATGGAATTACCAGGGCTGCCATTTGTTAGAGTCTCTTTGGAAACATGCCTGAAATTTCACAAGGTGGGTTTATGGGCGCAAACTAAGAGGGCTGTGATAATCATATTTATTGTGCTAAATTGAATGATAGCATGTACATGAATATCGGCTAGTCACGTCGGCCAGATTTCCATCGAGAGCGAGCAGCCACGTTGCCTACTGGCTTGTCTGTATCTATGTCTGTTCGGTCCAGTGCTCCGTTAACACAACAGCAATTTCGATGAAACTTAGTTGGTAGGTTCATACCATGACCTAGTTGTGTGAAAATGAGAACCGTTAATATGGACCCATCCGTTGCCGAGCAATGGACTTTTGAAATTTTCAAAAAAAATATCTCAAAAATTGATTTTTTCGAAAATCAAAAATCGGGCCACGTGCGAATGTGGGCAGTACATTCAGCCATATTGTCAAAAATTTCCAGCCGGGTCCTATGAAAACTGTTGGAGAAGATAGACTTTGAATGAACCCTGGTTCGTTATATCTCAGAGACTATGAGTTAGATATACATGAAACTGGTATGGTGGGTTCATGGTATGTCCTAGTTATGTGTGAGAAAGAACCGTTGCTATGGACGCTTTTGTTGGCTAGTAACGGCTGAAAAACGACTAAATTCGACTTGATCGACTACCCATGTCCGCCTACCGGCTTGTTTATTAACAAGTAAACGAGGAAAAGCATGTGGCACAACAAAGGTTTATTGGGTATGTAATGCAGCGAAAGATGAGAGAGGTGTGGGGTGTGGCAATTTTACAAGCAACTTACAAAGCAGACACAGTGCAGACTTGACGCGAGCTTAATAAAGCAACAATCACAACAATAAAAGATGTTATACAGGCTTACCTAACGGACAGGCACCAACACTCTCAGACACACATTCAGACAAAGTAAACCTAATTGTGAAAGGGACTTTTGTAGCCGGGGGGGGGGGGGAGTTAAGGTTACAGTTTCTCGGAACCTGAGCGTTTTGGGGGAGGGATGCTCCGTGGTGCGGCACCCGACAATGGTTGAGTTGTTCGGCCAAAACCGAACGTGTGGAGATCGTGTCTGCAGGAGGGGCTCGAGTGGAGAAGAGCAGAGTCCAAAGGGGGAGGGGGCGAGAGATAAGCAGCAGGCAGGACCAGACAAGAGGCCATTCGTCGAGGTCGTGAGGTCGGAGATAAGGAACAGAAAGCGGGACTAGACAGGAGGCTTGGTCGAGAAGCAAGGGGCGGTTCAACGTGTCGGCGGAGACAAGTAGCAGAAACACTCACTCACAACTACTCCAACCCCCTTTCAATTCCTTCACTCTTCAATTCTCCTCCAATTCTCATCTGCAATTCTCCTTCCAACCAACCCAACTACCTTCGCAACAACTTCAACCAACCAACTTCGACCACTCCCTGAGGATTGCTCCGTACTTTATCGAGTCCGCAGTTCGGGGAGGAGCCATTTCGAAACTGACGTCATCGTCCGATCTGAGCATCCCGAATGGACCGGCCCTTCACGTGGTCCACCTTTCTGGGCTGGGTTTCAGCCAGACTACGGTATGGTCCGCCCACGCCGCGCATGTCTGGGCTTTGGCAGGTGGATGTGGTACAGCTACAGCGCTTGTCCAGCCGAACGTCGGGATTTTGACTCAGAAAGCGAGAGTCCAGGTAGACGGTGGTACGCTGTGGCGAGCGAAACGAGGGTAGCAAGCGAGGTTTTGGCACCGTGGATCGTAAAAGGAGGGAATAAAATAAAAGGGGAAAAATGATTTATTAATCCTAACTAATAGCCCATCGCAACGCACTCCCTTGTCTTCCCACTACACGAAAGGAAGTGGTCTATCTGCACGTATGTTAATGCCATAACTGACAAAGGACAACTATCTGTTGTATGCATGCGGTTCCGAGAACCGCAACAATATATATGTATGTATATATATATATATATATATATATATATATATATATATATATATATATATATATATATATATATATATATATATATATATATATATATATATATATATACTTGCAAATACAACCTCTCACTAAGCTGACTGGGGTAATCAGGGTTGGGGGTGGGGGAAGAAAGAGGGAGGGAGAGAGAGGGAGTGGGGAGGGAGTGAGGATGAAGAAGAGGGAGCTTGGAAGGAGGAGAGGAGAGCGAGAAAAGGGGTTGGAGGGGGGCGGGTGAGGTCGGGAGAGTAACAACTCAACATATGCTGCTATGCACTGCAGGAGGGAGGGGTTCAAGGAGGTGGTGGGTGTGTGTGAGAGAGAGAGAGAGAGAGAGAGAGAGAGAGAGAGAGAGAGAGAGAGAGAGAGAGAGAGAGAGAGAGAGAGAGAGAGAGAGAGAGAGAGAGAGAGAGAGAGACAGAGAGAGAGGGGGTTGGGGGGGGGGGAGGAGGAAAAAAAAAAAGACAGGTGAGGGGTGGAGGTGGCATGAGCAAATAGAATGATACGTGATACTTTATGACCGAACATACAAAAAAAAAAAACTCATGTCAGAACAGCTGTACACACAACGATGCAACAGAGTTTGCAAAGTAATCCGCTGGCACGTCTGCAAAAACTTTGATGTCCCAGTTCCAGAAAATTTGTGGGAACATGAACCAAAAGTAATCACTGAAAACATGGAACTCCCAACCGCTCACGTACGACCTAATGATCCCATCAAGTGTGAACATCGAAAACAAAGCATTGCAACTGGATATCACACTGAGGAACCAAAAAAAGAGAAGAGGGCATTGCTGATTGCGGTGTTAATAGTCGTGATTTTGGACTAAACGATGCAGAAATCAAGAAAATGACCAAGCAGCAAGACCTCAAGAATGAAGTGAGAAGATCCTGGAAGCTGAAGAATGCCAAAGTTGTACCAGTGATAGCTGGACGTACAGGAATGATGACAAACAACCTCACAGAGATATTAAACATAGGGGCAATACCCCGGATGCTCATCTGGTAGTGTCTGGATAAGATAACCAGGCAACCACTGGTAGGTATGGATGACCCACAAAATAGTGTCGTGGGTTTGGCGGCCAAGGTGAATCCCCCGACCCAGATTGTGGTGATGGGCTGTTAACACCGCCAGCCCGGATGCTTGAGCTGTCTTTCCTTAATAATAGAAGGTGGACACGTTGATCCTCGGAGATTATCACATGCACAGGAAGGGCATGGGGCAATGGCGGAGGGATGGGTGCACGCGGAAGCATAGCACGGGGGGTTATATTCAATCCCCATGACAAATACACGGCTACAGTTACTGAAAATGAACACAATGAATGAAAACAGACAAATATTTACAAAGGACAATAATCAATGTAATAATTATAAATATGTGAGGTAAGCTAAACTCTAAACTGAGGCGCCTCAACACACGGACTTAATACAGACAAAGGGAAACAAAATAAAAGACAACCCCTCCTTTACTCTGGTATTTAGCTTGGCCCAGAGATGGTCTTTGTGGAACTTGAACTTGAGACGCTTCTATATTGTGAAGTCAAAAACGAAAATCCGACGGTGCTCACTTACACTTCCTCACTCATCGGCGGTCTGTGCGACTGACAGCTTCTAAAGGCGGGAAATATTCATGCATACGGATTAGGATCGCCTACATACGTGCATCAAACCACGCCTCCCTAGCTTCATTTGTTTACGCACGAAAAATTAAGGTTGGATACTTATTGAACACACCTCGTGTATATATACACACACAAATATATACTGTATACATGTGTGTATATATATATATATATATATATATATATATATATATATATATATATATATATATATATATATATATATATATATATATATATATATATAGTTACGAATTCTGGCCCGCCTGACGTGCGAGCGATTGCGTAACTCCAATCGCAATCGCGTCGCCCACCGGAGGCACAATTCAGTCGTGACCCTCCTGGAACTACCACCAGGAGCCAGTCACGGGTGGGGGTTTAACCTCACCACGATCGTGCCAATTGCCCACCCATGCAGGATAGGGTTGCTCGCCAAATTCGACCTACCTAAATACGTGCGCGAGTAGTCGACCGGGAGATCATACCTCGCCGCAGGTCGGCCTAGGACACGAACCGCTTCGGCGGTCCGTTCCGTGCTACAGTGATAACCGAGCGGTGTTATCGCCGACCTCGACGGATGTGATTCTCTTCTTTACTCGGGTGTTCAAAACCCACTACTAATTTATTCCGCGATTCAAGATGGCACTTTCAAAAGGGAAAAAGACGACGAACGGGATATATTTCACACAAGGACATTTATTTAAACAGCGCACGTATATACAGCCAAGGCAGTCAGCAATGTACAGGCAGATAGAAGGTACTACTACCGACTACGATGATTATTTACAAGCACAGTCACTTGCACAGTTTCTATTTGGCAGGACACGGCGCCACAGCATGCATACGAAAACAAAGAAAAACCCTCCCCATATGCAGGGAGGTAGACGGGGTTCGTAAACCTTTATGGCACGGGATCTGGAGGACCGAACGGGTCCCGTGAGACCGAAGGGTCTTACCCGTGCCCTCGTGGTGCGACGGTGGGCAGGTCGCGACGTCGACTCCCCACGGCCTTGCGTAGCCGCGCCTGACCTCGGGCCCCCGGCGTGGTCAGCGAGCTCTCTCCGGCGTTGCTGCTGGTGCTTTCACGACCCACGACCGAAAAAGAAAAGACTGAAGGGCAGAAGGGGCTTCAGGACCAGAGAGAGAATGGATGGTGGACCACAGGGCGAGAGCTCATGGACCAGAGAGAGAACGGATGATGGACCACAGAGCGAGAGCTCATGGACCAGAGAGAGAACGGATGATGGACCACAGGGCGAGAGCTCATGGACCAGAGAGAGAACGGATGATGGACCACAGGGCGAGAGCTCATGGACCAGAGAGAGAATGAGGCTCGTGCAGGTCCGCCCTTTTATAATCTGAGGCTCCGCCCTTCGCCACACCCCGCTTCTGGCTCCACCTCCCTTCTGGAAGCTTCCCAAAAGGGGGCGTTCCCTCACCCCGACCACCTCACGCTGTTCATCAACCAATCGGCGGCGAGCTGCCCTCCCCCTACCTCCGTCACACTCCTCGGAGAAACAGACAGGAAAAATCCGCGCGCCCATCGGAACTCTTTTGGTTTCCTTTTTTGTTCGACGGTTTTCAACGCGGCTTGTTGCTTGCGTGGAGGTTTGTTCAAAATAACAATAGAAAAAGAAAAACGGCTATCTCAAAGAGTCGCAGCCCAGTGAACACAAAGAATACCCTTTAAACAACGGTGGGGAACTATCTGCACATAAACTTAGCGTCATAACTGATCTAAGGACCCTTTATGGTGTATTGCGAATTTCCACAGCTGTAACAATATATATGAAGACCACAAAGGGAAAACCGTCATCATATGGAAAACCAGAGATGTCACTTTTTATAAATTTAAGGGTTATTGCACCTGCCAATAGTTGGCAACAGAAGTTTTCCTCTCACAATATTACTTTAACAAATAACCAGGGGTGTCACATAATTGATATGGTATAAAGTTTAGCCATGCAATGAAAAAACAAGTGTTGTCAAAGCTGAACAAGTAGAAACCCAGAGTTGTCAGTACTTTACTCCTGGTTATCTCCTTTTCATTCATGTTAACTGTTCCACCATAATATTCAGAGTTGAGAAACTAAAAAATGAAAGGTTGTAAAACTTTCACAGCATAAACTCTGAGCACTACAATGGCCTACTTGGTTATATCATGGGCTCCGTAATTGGTGCATATCGTGGTTCAAGCCTGGTCAAACCTTTACTATGACTTTTATGGGACCCACGCCGTGGCTTAATGGTTAGCGCGTCTGAGTACCCATCCTCCTTCGATGTACCCACCGCCCAATTAACCTGCTTAGGTATATGAGGGAGTCACATGAGGTGACCGGCTATCGCGGGGGTGGTTTATCCTTGGTTTCCTCCCGGTTTTCCATCATATTAAGTAGTACGGAGTAAGAAATGGAGAATCCATTGTCATATAAGCGAAATACCCTTGAGTATGGCGTTGAACACCAATCAAACAAAAAAACAATGACCGTTTAATGTTGTAAAAAATAATCTGTGATCACCAAACTCATGTAATATATGCCAATAACCAACAAGCATGAATTTGCTCCACATCCTGGGTTAAAATTGCATGGCAATTATTAAACAAGAGAATAACCAGTGATGTCAGTTTGCAACATTGATTCGTTCTTTGCTCTTAAATTCAATAACACAGAAGCTTAGCAAATGCTACATGCTTAATTTGATTGGCCAATGATCACTCTTCCTTTTACTGGAAAATAAATCTATATGACAGTTATTCAACAGTCCACCAAAGTCTTGAAACTTTGTTTTTCAGTTTCTTTAAAATTGACTTATCCTGACATCTCTGGTTTTCCCCTTGTGGTCTTCATATATATATATATATATATATATATATATATATATATATATATATATATATATATATATATATATATATATATATATATATATATATATATATATATATATATATATATATATATATATATATATATATACACACACACAAATATATATACACACACAAATATAAATACACAAATATAAATACACAAATATAAATACACAAATACACATCGACTGAGACCCATATAACATGATGGATGGTCAATTCTTGATGAAAGGAGAGATTGGCAGCAATGTTTCAGGATCAATGCACCACAAAGAAGTGCTAAAAGGGACTCCAAAAGGGCTCCCATGCTTGCAGGTAATGATTGCTTTAACCAACCTGCTGGCCCATGGAGGGCCTTTTTCACCAATGCATTGGCTGAAGTCTCAAATGGCTTTGGAAAGCAGACAAAGGTCTGATTGCTAATTGAATGCCATTATGTTTACTCTCAAGGTTCAAAGCACAGGTATGACACTGACTGTGTGGTGAGAATTAAATACATACCTCCCAGCTACTTTCTTGATGATTGACCTATGCAGAAACCATTTATAGACTGCCTTATTGCCTGATCACCTGATGCAATAGGTCACTATCACTAAGAGAGTTCAAATTTAGCATATCTGAAGACGCATTGATACAGATGAATCTTGCTCATTTGAATGTATAAATTCCATCATTCACGCCCATTGGTTAAGAATTGGCAGGATTTATTTATTTTATGCCAACACTTCACACATTCAGTACAACAAAATACTTCACAGATGAAACACAACACAACTGTGCTTCATTTCGCTAACTAACCTTTATTGGAACTCTTGTATTGAAGTCCACATGAAATGGCTGAAAGAAAGTTCAGTACAATGCTCATAACTTCCTGTCTGTTGACCGAGATTTGCATTATTTATTTGAGCAAACTTGATATTGCCACAGTGTACAATAATTTGATGGCATTGAAAAGCCAAATAAAGACTCAGAGAAAAGTGAAATTATATAATCTACATTCCACGTAGATCATGGACAGTCAATGCAATTGTACAGGGCTGAATTCAGAACTGTAAAATACGATATTGAACTATAACGAAGCAACAAGACTGAGCAGCACAAATGTAATATTAACCCAAAGGTGAACTATTTAACATTGTAACCTCTCCTATACCAGCACTAACAATTTAATCTGAAACCGAACTACTACATTACTGATGCCAGCTTATTTAGTGCTACCCCTGTATTCATTGTACTCATTTGGTGCATTTGCATTTACCATGATATTAAATGGTGCAAACACGACATTACACTCAAACATAAAAGCACCGCAAATGAATATAGCAATGTAGTCTGGGTTTGTGACCTCTGAACCATCCTGTCGGACTTTGATATCAGTGATTTTATGTTTGTGTAACATATATATATTTTTAATGTGTGTGTGTGTGTGTGTGTGTGTGTGTGTGTGTGTGTGTGTGTGTGTGTGTGTGTGTGTGTGTGTGTGTGTGTGTGTGTGTGTGTGTGTGTGTGTGTGTGTGTGTGTGTGTGTGTGTGTGTGTGTGTGTATATATATTGTTACGAATTCGCGCCCGCCGGCGTGCGATCGGTCGCTTTCCACTAATAGCAACCGCGTCGCCCACCGGACGGACAATTCAGTCGTGACTTTCCGGAGCCAACGCTGGAACCCTGTCATGGGTGGGTCTTCAACCTCACCACGGCCATGCCAATTGTCTACCCGCGCAAGATAGGGTCACTCGCCGAACTCGATATATCTCAGTACCTGCGCGGGCAGTCGACCGGGCGACTGTACCTCGACGCAGGTCAGCTTGGGACACAAACCGCTTCAGCGGTCCGTTCCGTTCGGCGGTGATAACCGAGTGGGTATTATCGCCGACCTCGCCGGATCCGATTCAATTTAACGGGTATTTCAAACCCCACTATTTATTCCGCGATGCAAGATGGCATTTCCAATAGGGGAAAAGAAAACACGACGAACGGGTAACATTCACACAAACACATTTATTTTACACATGCACATATACAGTCAACACGTATGCACGTATGTTCAGGCAAAGCAAAGCATTACAACCGAATAGGAGCAATAATGTACAGTCACTTAAGCAGTTTTACTTGACAGGACACAGCGCCACAAGATTCACTCAAAAACCCAAAAGAAACACAAGAAAAGACCCCCTCACAGACAAGGGGGTCAGGCTGGACCACGTTGGTCTTTACGACACGGGACCTGGGAGACCGAACGGGTCCCGCGAGACCGTAGCAGGTTACCTGCACCCTCGAGGTGCCTCGGTGGTCGGCGAGCTCTCTCTGGCACTCTCCTCCACGGACACGCAGGTTTGTGCCCCACAGCCAGCAGAGCTGTGCCTCCAGTCGGCGTCTCCCGTACGTCGCCCGGACTCTCCACCGACCCACGCCTCTGGTGTACGGGTCGCTCCACAGACCCAGAGACCAAGAGAAGACCAGACCAAGACAAGGGCGCAAAACGAAGAGAGGAGACCAGACCAGGAGAAGAGCGCCAACGAAGCGGAGGAGACCAGACCAGGAGAAGAGCACAAACGAAGAGGAGGAGAGCAAGGCTCGCGGCTGTCCGTCTTATATAGCCTGGGGCTCTGCCCTTCGCCCCTCCCCGTTTTCGGCTCCGCTTCCCTTCGAGAAGTTTCTCGAAAAGGAGCGTTTCTCAACTCCCAGCGCCTCACCCCTCGTATCCACCAATCGTGAGCGAGCCGCCTCGCCCTTCCCGTCACACCAGCCTCGGAGAAAAATGGCGGGAAAAACCCACACGCACCATTGGAGGTTTCTTTTTCTCCTCTTTTCCGCCCGCGTTCTCGGACCCTTTTGAATGCGTGGTCTGTGGAGGATGGCGTTTGCAAGCTGGCGTAGTGGCGAAGATGGTTAAATGGTGGTGGTGTTGATGTGGCGATTGTGGCGTGGTTGGCGTTGTGGCGTAGTTGGTGGTGGTTGTTGTAATGGTGGGCGAGATATGTCGGTTCAAAATAACGATAGAGAAAGAAAAACACTATCTCAAAGGGTCACAGCCCGATGAACATGAAGAATTCCCTCTAAACAACGGTGGGGAAACCTAACTGAACACTCACTTACCGGGATAATTGATCTAAGGAACCTTTATGGTGTTCTGCGAATTTCCACAGCCATAACAATATATTATAATCTCACTCGAATTCACGGACCGGTGTTTGTGAGTGTGTATTTGTCACGCTACTCCTCCCACAGTTCTGGGCTGATTTATATAAATACTTGCAACATAGGTTCAGCATGACCCCAAATAATGCAGAGGGGTGCTTTTATCTTTGCCGGTGGTCTTGGGGGGGGGAGGGGGGACGCAAATTCTCTATGCAAATGTGTATCGTGTAGCGCCGCCTCCAGGTGGGTGAGGGTATTGCAAGTCTCCACCATTTGCAGCACAGTATCCCTGTCTCCACATTTTCCAGTGCAGTGAGGTGTTTTGAATTATAAGCAGTAAGTATGTTTTTGCTTTATGCATGTAACCAGGGTTTTTTTTTTTTTTGCCTGTTGAGAGCTGTCAATTGCTGATACACCACCCAAATAAAGGTATGCACCAGAATAACGTGTTGCACACTTTGAACAACATCGCCCATAAGATGGGTACTCTGCTAGCATTATATAATGTGTATGCATATAATCATGTATGTATAATCACAAATCATGACTGTCATGAATGTGGATGAAAAATCACAATTTGTGTGCGTGTGCGTGTGCGTGTGTGTGTGTGTGTGTGTGTGTGTGTGTGTGTGTGTGTGTGTGTGTGTGTGTGTGTCATCAGTGACAGCATAGACAGAAACACGCCACAGTGTCAGTGATACATTCCTACTCTTCACAAATGACTCCATGAGATATTGTGCATCCACCAATGACCAGTGCTGGCAGATGAGTCTTTCAGTTTATCATGCTTCCAATGGGCTGCACCCATCTTGCTCCTCTCATCCCTGCATGTGAAAAAACAGCTCCAGTTTAGAGCTGGGTCAAGATTCAAACCCAGGTTAGACAGTTCAAAGGCGAATACCCATACACCTTTTAACGATCCTGCATGTGTACGCGCGCGTGTATTCAAGTGTGTATGTGCCTGCATGAGCAATGAGATAATTATGAAAGAGACGGATAATTCGTTTTAGTAAAATGGCTTCTACTGCTTGGAGAGTTGAGCTTTTGCATTGATGATCATGCATATGATTATTGCTTCCTAATTTAACTGCTTTTCCCTCGATGAGAATGTTTGTGAGATTACTATGACAACCTCAAAGCCAATGACACTGCAACCATGAAACAATTATTTCCACCCCAAATGGGCTAATGAGGAGCATCCATGATTAAAGTTAATAAGAAAGCAAAGTATATATTGTGCAGAGAATGCAAAAAGCACATACTTCAGAGGTGCAACCTGCTTGATCATTTTTATCTTCTCAGAGAAGGGGGGCCTGCACACACCTTGAAGAGGTTTAATCCTTCAAGAGGTTTGAAGCTCCATATTATTTCCTCGAGATTTGGTGGACTCGGGAATCAAGTGGACATTCCTCGAATGGTTTGAGACATACCTCAAATGTAAGAAGACATTGTGGTTGTCAGAAGACTGACATCACAACTCTGAGGCATAGCTGCACAAGCTCCTCAAGGCAGTGTCCTTAGCCAAACCATGTCTTCACTTGCTTCATCAATAACCTTTCAATAATTGCAAAGTCAGGACCAGCACCTTTTGGAACATCTCTATTAGACAGTCATTCACAAAATCCAGCTTGGCTTGACAAATGGCACTAAAAAGCTTCTGGCGATGATCATCTCAAACATGGAAGATCCTACGCAAATGCACTGACTTTCAATGACACTACCATCCAAACAATCTCACTGCCCTTTGATATTACAGGTTACCATTGAACAGAAATCAGCCACATTAACACTGTGACTACAAGAGCAGGAGAGAGGATGGGCACCCTTCAACGAGTGACTCATCACCTGCACCCTCAAGGCATCTCTGCCATATAAATTAGAGATGTCAAACACTCAACAGTTGCCTGAATGGGAGCATCAAAAACAACACTTCAAAAGCTGAACTCCATTCTAGACAAAACTACTCACTTAATCGGCTCACCGCCTTCTTAGCTCAATATCCTCTCACACTGTCATGGGTGACCTACGGTCGAAGTAAATAATATCTGCATGAGGAACTGCACCAACTCACCCCTGCCTGTTTCAACAACTCCTCCAAAACCCCATGACCTTTTGCTATCAAGAATGACTCTAATGGCATCATGGTTTGAATTGTACAATTTCCATTTTCCACTTCAATTTATGCAACATTCTGACTTGAACATACTGCATATTGCCACATATTTATCATCGCTGGATCAAAATTCTGGAACTCCCTATGAAGTGTCATCAGAGGTGAGCCAAACTCACAGGAACTTGCAGCAGTGCAAGAAGAAGTGTAAAAAATTCAAGACCCAGCAACATCTTCTCAGGACAAGTTCACATGAGAACTAGATATCTGCGATCACAAAGCAATCGCCAAAGGTGAGCCTTCCCCAGCTTACGGCCATATTTTGTTCGGACCAATGATGGCCATATTTTCTTCGGACCACCATATGATCTTGACCTTCAATTTGTAGGTATAGAGTGTGAAAAAAGAAAAATCTATAATCTATCCATAAAAGTGAACATCATGAAAATCGGAGGAAAATTATTCAAGTTATGATGAAAAAGGTGTTTTTTGTTAATAAGGTTACAATCCAAAAAAGGTAGGTCATGGATGCTGATCAAATCTCAGGTGCACAACTTCAGTGCAGGTCCACTATAATGATGCAAGACCATCTTGGCTGGCTAAGCAGTCTTTGAGATTCTGCATTGGCAAAATTGAGCGATGACAAAAAAATGACATTTTTTTCAGACCATTTGACCTTGACCTTTAACTCACAGGGGTATAATGTAACTTACGTGTAAATGTGACTTGCTCTATGCCATCTCGAGAGTACAATTTCGTTTCGATCAGACAAACTTTAGTCAAGTTATGGTGAAAAATGTTAAAATGTCTGGAATTAGATGATGACCTTGAAATAGGTCACGGTCAAAAAAAAAGTCAACCTGCATACTTTTTATTCCCAGTATTTATGTAAAATGTCACTCCAAAAGTTCCAGCTGGATCCGAGATACAGCTCGGATATTGACAGAAAAAAGGGAGAAAAATCTAAATGGTGGTTTAGTCCTCCTCGGGGTCGAAGACCTTGACCTTTAACCCGGAGTGATATAATGTATATGCAGAGTAAATGCGCATTGCTCTATCCTATTGAGCGAGGGCAATTTTGTTCTGATCGGCCAATCCTTAATTGAGTTATGGTAAAAAAAAAAAAGTTAAAATGTCTATAATTAGGTTATGACCTGAAATATTAGATCATGATCAAAAAATTATGCAACCCGCTTACTTTCTATTCCCATTATTGATGCAAAATTTCATTCTGAAAATCCTAACCAGATCCAAGATACAGCTCTGAAATTGGCAGTGAAGGAGGAAAATAATAAACCTAAATGGTGATTTCGTACTCCAAGCAGTTTAAGAAACTTTGGGATCCCATTAATACCGGGGCCTAATTGTAGAAACAAACCCTACAACAGCAATAAGCCTCCCCCTATCCAATAGGGAAAGCTTAATTCAATGCTGCCTCTCAGTAAGACCGCATAAACGAGTATTGCATCATCCTGGATGAAGACCATCTCTGTGGCTGAAATGCCAGAATTGTCTTGGTTTTCCACTTGAGCACTTTTTTTTCTTCCTTTTGCATCTTCTCCCAGACTTCCCAGACAACGTATTGCAAATGCATGAACCTTCAGTTCTTTATTCTGTGCTCTTCACCTTGGAATAGTAAGAAGCTAGTATTCAAGGCAACGTGGCGTCATGGTTGACAGGAAGAACACTAAAAGAGCACCATTTTAATCAATTTACTCAACTCCAACCCTACGTTACAACAATTGTGTTGCAATGGCTCCCAGATATATGAAGCATCGCAGATATATGAAGCATACCTTTTTCAGCTTCTTGCATTAAAATCAGGTTGAAATCACATTTTTTGCCCTTTATACTTTATAGGAATATATTTATAATATCCTTTTAAAAGCCTCCATTTAATTCACATCAATTACTGCAATAGGAGTCATCAATGAACAAAAAAAAAAGTCGTAAATGACCCTTATTTCACTAATAGGCTGCAACATGCTGCGATTCTGAGCAGTGTTTACGTTTAAATGAGCAAATTGTGTTAAAAATTGCGACGTCAATTTAGTCATTTTGCAACAGTAGTTCAAAAAGCTTTCAATTTGCTGGACAAATGTAAATAGCTATAATGCCAATTGGCGTGCAAGATTGACTCTACGGTTAGATACAAACAACTAGGAATGTTGAGAAAAAGATATTAGAAAGCCAGAGTTGTTGCGAGACAACCTTTTATGTTGAGCAAAAGACAGCCATATTGCGCCACAAAGTAGCAAATGAATGGATGCTTGCCGAGTGCTGCTACTCACTAAATGCTTTTGGAGAATTGTAATAAAAAATAAGTTTTGTGGTTTACTTTTACTGCAGTACACAAAAATGCCATTTTTGTGGCTCACGATTAAAAGGCTTCCCTTTGAAGATTTTTGTTTCTGCATTTCATCACCCCATTAAAGCTGTCTGATTTTAAATGCTGCCGCTTGGTATGATGCCTCATTACTGCTAAATATCCCTTTATAAAGAACTACCTGGGGTACCTGGCATTTCCCAGTGATGTTCTAATCCTGTTGGTATTTTGAAGAAATTAAATTTTTTTTTTTCTATTTTGTTTTTTTGGGAAGTCCTAAAACATTTCCCTACACCCACTAAGGATTGGGGCCGGGGATAATTTAACATTTCCTTTCAATTAGCGACAAAGGTTTATGCACTATCGAGCGATTTGAAAAAATATTCAAAAATTCCAACTTTTAAAAAATAAAAATGTCGAATTTTGTTTGCCTATAACACTCACTAATGAAACTCTGAAAGTTTGACTGAGATCTGTTTGGCCATCTCTGAGAAGAATGGCCACACACACACACACACACACACACACACACACACACACACACACACACACACACACACACACACACACACACACACACACACACACACACACACACACACACACACACACAGTAACACGGTACTCAAATGACATTCAAGTCCAACTTGGCCATCTATAAGTGTGCCAAGTGCACATTCATACAAGGTAGACCAACAAAAACGGACAACATAAAATTGACACAAATACAACAAAACAGGAGCTACACAACAAAGCATCATGCAAATACCTAGGAGTAGAAGAGGGCCACCAAATATGTCAAAAACAAATGCGAAAAAGAATAACCAAAGAATACCTGCCTGAAAACATATCTCTCTCCAAGGAACAAATAATTCAGCACAGCTGCAGAATAATAAACTGGCCACAATCAGAAACCAATAAACTGGATATCAAACTAAGGAAACTCTTCACCGTCCACAAAATGTTTTACAAAAATCAATGCATCCTGAAAATGTACCAACCGAGACGAGGAGGTAGCGGCCTGAAGGAGTTCAACCAAGTGCACAGAATGACAAATGTAGGATTGTCTGAATATGTGAAAAGTACAACAGACTACCGAATCCATTTTGTAAGCAAACACGAAGACAGCAAACCAGAGAAGGTATCCCTGACCCACATCGCAAAAAACTTCCAAAGAAAGGTGTGAATGGAAGATGTCACACAAGAAACCGAAATGAAAACAAATACAGCCCCAACAATTGCAAAAAAAGACAAAAGAAAAATACAAAACGAAATATCAATAGATATACTGACAACTGGGAAAATGACAAAAGAGCAAGAAGGTATATAAAAAAAAGTTTGACAGATTGGGAATAGACGGAGAAGGCTCTTTGGAATGCCGAAGCAAATGTCAGCTCAAATGGGATGGAGAAGAAATAATTATAAATGCCCAAGACCAAGCACATCACACCAATGGTTTCAAGAAAATAGCAGGACTGAGTCAATCAGACAAGTGTGGGTTCTGGAAGGTAGAAACAGAATGTACGGGCCACCTCCTATCGGGATGTAAAACACTCATGTCAGAGCATGTGAGTCATACGCTGTATACACAAAGTCACAACAAGGTATGTCGAGTAATTCACTGGCTCATCGGAAAAAGTCTCAATGTCCCAGTTCCAGAAAACTGATGGAAAGATGAACCAAAAGCAATCACTGAAAACGAGGAAGTCATGCTCACGTATGACTTGATGATCGCATCGAGCGTGAACATAGACAACAAAGAATTGTGACCGCATATAGCACTGAGGTATAAAAAGGAAAAGAAGGCATTTCTAATTGATATGTCAGTACCCAGCGATTTTAGCCTAAACAATGCTGAAATAAAGAAAATGACCAAATACCAGGACCTCAAAAAAGAAGTGAAAAGGTCCTGAAAGCTGAAGAATGCCAAAATTGTACCAGTGATTATTGGAGCAACGGAAATGACTAAAAAAAAAAACCTTACAGAGGTCTTAAAAACCAATAACTAATATTACTCCAAACAAACTGCAGTTGGAAGCTGTCTGGGACTTGGTGACGATCCTCAAAAGAGCTCTCGGGCCAAAACTCTGAGAACAACAAAACTTGACAAATTGGTCCGTGAATCATGATCCCTGACTGAAATGGAGGTGGATACTTCGAGACATGGGAGGACTCCCTCTGTTCCACCTTCTGAAGACCGCAAATGGACTTCACAACCAACGACACACACACACACACACACACACACACACACACACACACACACACACACACACACACACACACACACACACACACACACACGTGATCATCTGTTAAATCACTTCCGACTTCTCTGTTTGTCTCAATAGCTACTTTCTCTAATATCTAAACTTGTTACAGTAGTTACTGCCTCCAAATCATGGGTCTTTAGCCCATCCCCTTCTGTTCTCAGCTTTCTCCTCTTCAAACCATGTTAACTTTCATTACAGTTGAACTCCATCAATTTTCCATTCAGTAGCTTGCTGGGACATCATTTCTTCAATGGGCCAAAGAGCATCATTTGCCATGTTCTAAATGCTGTTGTGCTTGGCAGATACTTCGCATTGGATTGATTCCCATCTGCTTCGAAGTTTGCCAGCATGATCCCTAGCCTCTCAACTTCAGTCCTGTTGACTTGCAATCATCACCAAGGTGAAAGGTGATGGAATCTATCCTCCCCACTGACATCATTGTTCCTCTACTATATTGGTTTGATCATCAGCAGTTTGATTTTTGTACTGGTTATTTTCCTAAAATATATTGCTTCTCAATTTGCATCAACAAATGGAGGCCTTGAGCCTGAAACAGGAGGGCAGGCAAGGCTTGACATTAACTTTCTAACCATCACACATTTGGGCAAGTGCCAGAAAATTCCACTTCCTCGAAACGTTTTTTTTTCTCCCTCGAGATAGAAAAAGATGTTTTATAGTTTCAATCTGTAGCAGTTCATACGATCATTATAACAGGAATAAAAGTAATTTTTCCAACAAACCAATTTTTCAAACTATTGAGATTGACACGTAATAAACAGGTTGAGTTATATTTTGTGCTAAAGTTTTCCCAATCACTAAATTAATTAATATTCAGAAGAAGTGATTAGCAAATATTTCTACATAATAAATCCAAAATCCTTCAAGACTAAATCCATTGAAGAAATCGAACGATGCTGACTACTTGTCTTCATTAATTTGAACGAGATACAAATGATGGAATCCAAGTGGAAGCCCTTTTGGTGGCGTGGTCATGTGTTCATGCAATTTAACCTCAGATATGTACGGAACAGTACATATTCTCTTCCCCGAGCTCTTACTTTACTTAAAGAAATTATTTCTTATTTTTATGCGTTATGAGCCTTATCTTCTGTTTTTTTTATTTGTTGTTGCCCCAATCCATATATATATATATATATATATATATATATATATATATATATATATATATATATATATATATATATATATATATATATATATATATATATATATATATATATATATATATATATATATATATATATATATATATATATATACATATATATATACATATATATATATATATATATATATATATATATATATATATATATATATATACATATACATACATATATATATATATATATATATATATATATATATATATATATATATATATATATATATATATATATATATATATATATATATATATATATATATATATATATATACATATATATATATATATATATATATATATATATATATATATATATATATATATATATATATATATATTGAAGGAGAGCGAGAGAGCGAGAGAGCGAGTTTTGTATGCTTTTATTATAAAAGTATCAAAACACCCCAGAAAAAGCACACTCCATAAAAACAAATCCAAACGATTTTACAGCAAAAATAAATTCAACAAAAGCAATACAAACAAGGGTGTCTATTCATGTCAAAACCACCACAGAATAATACATATATGCAAAAAGTAAGTGAAAGTACTTTACACTTTTACAAACAGATTCCTTCACGAAAATAAGCTCAAAACCTCATCAGTGTACCACTGATCTCCCACAATCTCCAGGCTTAAAAGATAAGCCTGCTCCATTTTTACTCGTGCCAAAACCATACCTTAAAAGCAAAAAAGCACATTTGCATTTTTCTCCTTCAATTTTGCTTTCCTGGTTTTATGAATTGCCAGTTTAGCAATGCCCAACAGAAAAGAGAAAAACGAGAGGACTGGTTTACTTTTATAATTCCCCCTGATTTCATAAATAAAGACTGGAAAGGAAAAAACAAAATTAAATTTCTGGAAAAGCTGTTGAAGGAAGCGAAAGAGGGGTACCAATCTCTAAAGGCCCTGTCACACCTTGACGTTTTAGCCAGCGTATGGCAAGGTATCAAAATGTATGTAAAACGCTGGCGTAAGCTGAACTATTGATGTTTTTTTTTCCAGTTTTGGACGTATTCATAACGAGTTGGACGTATACATAACATGTTAGTAACGTACAAAGAACGTTTCGATAAAATATAGATAACTTATATCAATGAATGCTGAGCATGTTCTCAGCATTCACAACCTATGCCCAATGATAGTCTAACTTATGCATAGCACGCGGCAGCGTATCGCCGACGATCACGTGGCGTAGCCTATTAAAAAGCTGCGGCTCGAAGATTCAAATCATAACCGCACTAGACATCGAAGTGTCAAGCCGCTGTCACACCTTGACATTTTAGCCAGCGTATGCCGAAGTATGAAAAATTTGCCGAATATGCTGGCACACATCGAATACGTCATGGGTAAGTTTTGTATACGTTAAGAGCATGCCGAAGCACGCTGGCATACGTCGTAGTATGCCGAGTACGTCGACAAATTTTCAGAATGTTGAAATTTTTTTGACGTATGCCAGCGTATGACTCACACGTTCCGCATACGCTGGCCATAAGTTGTAGGCACGTTATGCGATCGTTGACACACCTTACTTGTAAGTTACTAATAAGTCGAAACACGTCGAGGTAATGTTTAGCGTACCCGAAACTTATTTCTAACCTATGGGTAACGTGCTTTGAACCTATGTGTAATGTATCTCCAACGCATATTGATGTATGTAGATGTATTTGATATCATCCGGGCGACCACAGAACTTACTGAACATGTTACTAACTTACAGCCACCGTATAATGGCGTATTGGCAGTGTTTAGGGGAATTGGTATATAAAAATGGGGTTCACAGGAGGAACCCGTCAGTGTTCCAGACTCCATGGTTTTTTTTTATCTTCGGCATGACTGTGATGTTGACACTTAGATTTCTAGTGCGGTTATGATTTAAATTGTTGAGCGGCAGACTATTAATTATACTATATTATAACCGTACTAGAAATCGAAGTGTCAACATCACCGTCATGCCGAAGAACAAAAACAAAACAAAAAAAAAAAACATGGAGTCTGGAACACTGACGCTAATCATTACCTCGACGTGTTTCGACTTATGAGTAACTTACAAGTAACGTGTGTCAACATGTGTCAACGATCGCGTAACGTGCCTACAACATGTTACTCATAGGTTAGAAATAAGTTTCAGGTATGCTAAACATTACCTCGATGTGTTTCAACTTATGAGTAACTTACCAGTAACATGTGTCGACGTGTGTCAACGATTGCGTAATGTGCCTACAACTTATGGCCAGCGTATGCGGAACGTGTGAGTCATGCTGGCATACGTTGAAAAATTTCCAGTATGGAAAATTTGTATAACAACTCGGCGTACTACGACGAATGCCAGCGTACTACGACGTATGCCAGCGTGCTCTTAACGCATTCAAACTTACCCATAACGTATTCAAAATGTGCCAGCGTTTTAGCCAAATTTTTCATGTCAGGCATATGCTGGCTAAATCGTCAAGGTGTGACAGGGCCTTTACATCATCATCTGTGAGGGAGGGGTTGACATTTAACTCAAAGGGATTTTCCCCTTTATCTATTTCTCCATCACTGTCAGACATAGATATTAACTCGTCTGAACAAGTTTGGCTTACAGGACAAACACTTAAAACATCCTGAGAGACCTCACTGTTCTCTGTGTCCCACTCAGAGTCGGCCAGTGGAACAAGCGAAGTTTCCACATCCGCACACAACTCCACCGAGGGGTTTCCAATGTCAGACATACCTTGGAGGTCCACCGAGCCCGACACGATCTGGACCTTATTCTGCTCCTTAGCATCAAAGGCATCAACATTTGACCGTTTTTTGGCCTTTTTTCCTGGTATCCGAAACAGATACCTCCAATTCGTCCACACTGTCCTGTACAGTGGATGGTAAAGGAGAGGAAGCAACCGCTTTCACTTCCTCATTTGGTGGGGGTGGATTAATTACGTCACGACGACAGACCCTATCTCCAACGCGGGTCGGGGTGGACGAGTCCAATTCGTCGAACACCTCAGCCGGCGGGGCGAGGCTCCCGATTCACCTTCTCCCCATTAGTTTGTGGTGAGGAAGAATCGTCCCTCACCGAACGTTCACTTTCTTGCGGTGTAACCGCATTGGGACAAACACTCTTCACATGCCCGTAAGCTCCACACCCAAAACACGTCATAACCTCTGAGGAGACAAACATTTTATATTCGAACCCGTCGTTTTTACACCGAGTACAACATTCAGTGTTTTTCCATTTCCAGGTAGTATCTTATAAACCACTCTTTTAAAGGACATGACGTGGTTAAATTTATCGCTAACATGACGAATCGGCACCATTGAGATCCTCGACACAACCTTACCGAACTTGTTTAACTGGTTACACAAGTCCTGGTTCCTTATAAATGGTGAAATATTATTAATGTTAACTTTAACTGTTGGGGCCTGTAAAGCGAACACAGAGAGGTAAGTGTTCGGTTCGATGAACAGGCCATGCTCACCCACCGTGGCGACCATGTGTTCCTCCGACACAAACACCACAAACTTCTTATTCATGCGAGAAGCAGCACAAACATTATCTAACTCAACGATGTTACCAATGGTGGAAAGCACATCGTTAAGTTCCACCTCACTGGGAGGGAAGAAAAACACACCGTGTTTACGAGTTAGTGACTTGAACGTCTCAACATGGAAACGATCAACCCGCCATTCTAACTCAAGAAAACAAGTGAGAAAACTTTACCAAGAGAAATAAGGCGTTTTCACAAACACCAACGATTAAAGTTGAGAATTAACAAAGAACACGGTCACAGTGAACGAGAAAAACCTCCCCCGGCGGCCATGACAGGCCTTAGGCCAACGATTTTCTCGACACGAGACCGTGGGCTCCCTCCCTCCCTCTCTCCCTCCCTCTCTCCCTCTCCCCCCGTCTCTCTCTCTCTCTCTGCCTCTGTCTCTCTCTCTCTTCCAGACAGGAAGGAAAAAAAACAAACACGGGAAAAGTCCACAAGTTGAAAACGAACACATGGGAAACGAAAAATGGGGAGAGTGGAAACAGCACAGCAGAGGAGGGGTACTCACGACACGAAGCAAGCAGCGGCCATGACAGTACACACATTGTGCCAGCAGGGGGCGAGAGAGTCAGAGAGTCAGAGAGAGAGAGAGAGAGAGAGAGAGAGAGAGAGAGAGAGAGAGAGAGTTAGAGAGAGAGTTAGTGAGAGAGAGAGTTAGAGAGTTAGAGAGAGAGAGAGTTAGAGAGTTAGGGAGAGAGAGGGAGAGAGAGAGAGAGAGAGATTGAGAGAGAGATTGAGAGAGAGAGAGAGAGAGAGAGAGAGAGAGAGAGAGAGAGAGAGCGAGTGCGAGTGCGAGTGCGAGTGCGAGTGAGAGTGAGAGTGAGAGTGAGAGTGAGAGTGAGAGTGAGAGTGAGAGTGAGAGTCAGAGTGAGAGTGAGAGTGAGAGCGTGAGCGTGAGCGAGAGCGAGAGCGAGAGCGAGAGTGAGAGAGTGACAGAGAGAGAAGCCTACCTGAAATGAAAACGAGAGAAGAACCTTCAGAGTGTAGGCTTTATTCCATTTGATTGAAGCCGCTTCTACGGGCACACCAGGGGATACAGGTGCAGCAAGGAGTACATAAGCAGTAAGGTATACACGTGCAACTAATCACCGCAAAATAAATCAGTATAAGCCCGGAGTCCGATATACTCTCAATTCTCACCATTCAACGAGCACCAAGTGAACCGCCGCCGTAAACGACAATGCCCCTGGGACAATCCCCCCGACCGAGTGGAACTTTAGCTTTATCTATTCCGTGTTCGAGCCGTGCAACATGTGATCGCACGTCACGACCTTCAATTCACCACATTTTTCCCGTCTTTAAAATGTAACTAGAGGCCCAACTAACGCACCATGATTACTTCAGCGCTACAGGAGTATACATTTCAAGCAACGCGAACTATCTAAACTACAGAAGCATACATGCCAAGCAGTGAGGATTATTTTGAGTTGTAGGAGCATGGTAATGAGCATCGATATATTATGTAACGAGCATATAGGAGCATGAGCATCAAGGATGCCGATAATCCCCTTTACAGATTGAGTCGGCGAGGGGGTATTATCCGTCGACCTCTCCGGGAGTAAATGGCGGTTTCACTTGAGGGAGGCTTCCGATCCTCTTGGTGAGCCTCGACTCATGCCGGGGATGACTCCCCGATCGCTCTCAGGTGGAATGCGGCAGCTCCGTCGCCACCATTCTCGGGTGGAGTTGCTGGGGGGGGGAACACCTGGGGAGGGGATGTCAGAGGGAGGAGTGCCAGATGGTGGTGTACCTGCGGGAGGAGTACCTGAGGGAGCCAAATGGCGAACCGACACAGTGGTCTCCCTGCCATCTGGGAGCCTGACATGAGCATACTCTGGATTAGTATCGATGAGTTCGACCTCTTCCACCATGGGTTCATACTTGCTTTGTCGTACCGGGCATTTCATGAACACTGTTCTGGGATGGGTTAGCCAGTTGGGCACCGATTGGCCGTCAACATAACGTCGTTGGTGAGTAAACATTCGTTTGTGAGGAGTTGCATTGGTGGACGTGCAGAGCAAAGAGCGTATGGAATTCAGAGCGTCGAGAAGGGTAACCTCCCACCGCTCGGGGCCCAGTCCTCTCGATTTCAGCGCCAGAGTTACGGCTTTCCAAATAACTCCATTATATCGTTCCACCTGCCCATTACCCTGTGGGTTGTATCCCGTCATTCGACTAGTTGCTATGCCGTGCTCTAATAGGAATTGTTTTAGCCCGGCCGACATGAAACACGGCCCTCTGTCTGAATGTATGTACGAAGGTTTCACAAACATAGCGAAGAGGTCAGACAGACATTTCACGACAGTGCCCGAGGTCATATCCGAGCACGGAAATGCGAAAGGGAACCTTGAATATTCATCAACAACAGTGAATATGTATCTGTTGTCTGTCTCGGTCGGCAGGGGCCCTTTGAAGTCAATGTTTATTCTCTCGAAGGGAGAAGTGGCCTTGATCAATCTGCCAGAAGCCGCGCCATAGAATCTGGGTTTTAGTTCAGCACAAACAGGGCATGAAGCATTCATTTGTTTAATATCTTCAATAGAATAGGGAAGGTTTTGTCTGCGCACGAAATGTGCCATTCTGGTTACCCCCGGGTGGCACAGAGACACATGGAGGTCTTGCAAAGCCCGACTGATTGTCGCCGAACAGTAGACCCGAAAGAAGGTGTCTGCAGCAGGGTTTTCCCTCCCAGGCCGGTAAACTATGTCGTAACTGTAGCAGGCCAGGTCTATCCGCCATCTCATAATTTTTTCATTCTTAATTTTCCCGTTATTTTCCCCATCAAACATGAATGCCACGGATCGTTGGTCCGTAACGAGCGTGAAATGGTTTCCCAGTAAATAGTGTCTCCATTTACGCAGGGCTTCGACGATGGCGTACGCTTCTTTCTCTATTGCCGAGTGTCTCTGCTCGCTTCCAGAGAGTTCTCGAGAAGAACGCGACGGGTCGCCCAGACTGATTAAGCGTAGCAGCTATCGCGTGATCAGAAGCATCTGTTTCCACCACGAAGGGCACCGAGCTATCGATCGATAATACCACGGAATTACTGATATCATCTTTGAGGCTGTGGAAAGCTTTTACAACAGCGGCATCTGGTGGGAAGTTCTTGCAATGCACTAGGGGATGTATTTTCTCGGAGTATTGGGAAATCCATCTTGCATAGTAAGCGAACATGCCGATCACCCGGCGCATTGTCTGCAGGTCCTGAGGTGGGGGTAGCTCACGAAGTGGGCGCAATCGTTCAGGATCAGGCTTAATCGTGCCGTCGGCTATCGTGTAGCCGAGAAGGTCAATTGACCTTGCCGAGAATACGCATTTCTTGGAGTTGAGGGTCAGATTATATTTTTTAGCAATGCTCAAGAATCTGTCCAGATTCATATCATGTTCCCCCTGATCCCTACCGCACACTGTGACATTGTCCACGTAAACAAAAGTGTCATTGAGGTTTTCATCTGAGATGATGTCGTCCATAACCCGTTGGAAGCAAGCTACTCCATTCGTGACACCGAATGGAATCCTCCTGAATTGGTAGAGGCGTCTACCTGCCTGGAATGCGGTGTAAGGTTTGTCTTCCTCTCGGATGGGAATTTGATGATAGGCGCTTCGCAAATTGATGGTGCTGAATATCTTATAATTGGCCACGCGTTCGACCATCTCGTCTATGCGCGGCAAAGGGTAGGCATCGAGTTGGGTGAAACGATTGACCGTTTGGGAATAATCGACAACAATTCGTTTCTTATGATTCTGATTGGCGGTGACCAACACCTGTGCGCGCCATGGCGAATCGCTCGGTTCTATAATTCCTTCCTCCAGTAATCGCTTGGTCTCTGAAGTGATGAAGTTCATATCAGCATGGTATATCGCCGCGATTTGATCGCTATCGGTTTACAGACCGGCGACAAGTTAGCAAACAGCTAGGGAGACGTTACCTCTGCGGTGGTCAAAGCATTTAAAATTAGACGAGGTTTGCTTCCTCCAAAGGGTATTTCGATGCTCGTGTGCTGCTTGAGGACATTATGACCCAGAATTACGTCTGCGCATAAATCACGAAGCACCAGTACCCTTACATCCCGATGCGTGTAACCTTTTACGTCCAATTCAACATTGCAGTACCCTCGTACGCGGGACTGTAGTGATGTGGCGGCCATGCATACCGTATTGTCTGTCGGGTGGATCTTCCATTTCCTGCCCTTCACTAGCGAGCTGTTGACGAAACTTTCAGAGCTACCGGTATCAATCAGAGCCTCAGCCATATGCCCGTTAATTCGTACGTTGATGATAGCCTTGGATGGATTCCCCGGTGAGGCTGCAGTTAGTTTCTTTTGTGAGTAGAGAGCCGCAGAAGTGGGTTTATTTCTCTTTAGAGTAGATTTACATACCCTGGCATAATGCCCTTTCTTGTCACAATTCATGCATGTGGCATCTCTGGCGGGGCATTTGTGGCGGAGTGTCTTTTGTACCCACAAAAGAAGCATTTTCCAACCGGAGTAGTTTCTGAGGAGTTTGACGAGGTCTGGGTATCCGGCTCCTCGGGTTTTTCTCCATCCCCTGTGTCAGGCTGTGTCTGTGTATGTGGGGTTCCTTGAGTTTCCACCGTAGCGGCGTTCATTAGCAGCATCGGTGTCGCAAATGACTCAGATTGCTGCTGAGCCGTATCCATCGCTCGAGCCTGGTCGACTACCTTTTCAAGAGTGGGTTGCGCTTTCTCTAGTAAGCGTTGCCGTATGTGGGCTGATCTGAGTCCTTGGATAAATGCCTCCTGGGTCGCTTCATTTCGGTGTTCCTCGGCGTTTACGGCCCGGAAGCTGCCGTCTTTTCCCAGCTGTTTCAGAGCTTGCAGGAACTGATCGATTGTCTCCCCGGCTGCTTGCTTGCGTGTGTTGAGAAGATGTCGTATGTATACCTCGTTCTTGCGCTTCACGTAGAGCGCCTGCAGCACGTCGATCTCTGCTTCGTAGGTGTCACACTCCGAGAAGAGCCTGTATACGCTGGGCGAGACATGATTCACAAGGGCGGCCAATTTGTCGGCTCCCTCTTCGATGATGGTCAGATAGTGTGAGAAGGAACGGAACCAATGCGACCATTTCATTTCTGAGTCAGTCGCGTTTGGGTCTGCGTCGAACCTCTCTGGTTTGTAGATCTTGTCCATCGTTGGTTGAGAGAGCCGAGAAAACCAAATGGAATAAATTGAAATGAAAACAAGAGAAGAACCTTCAGAGTGTAGGCTTTATTCCATTTGATTGAAGCCGCTTCTACAGGCACACCAGGGGATACAGGTGCAGCAAGGAGTACATAAGCAGTAAAGTATACACGTGCAACTAATCACCGCAAAATAAATCAGTATAAGCCCGGAGTCCGATATACTCTCAATTCTCACCATTCAACGAGCACCAAGTGAACCGCCGCCGTAAACGACAATGCCCCTGGGACAATCCCCCCGACCGAGCGGAACCTTAGCTTTATCTATTCCGTGCTCGAGCCGTGCGACATGTGATCGCACGTCACGACCTTCAATTCACCACACTACCCAAGAGTGACCTTTACTTGCCCCGAGTCAATGGCAAATAATGTCGAGCCTTGGCAGATCAATTTCCTGAGAAATATCCTCGGTATTTTATAATGCTTGACATCTTGCTCTGTTCAACAAGCTTTTGGACTGTGCCATTCAAATCTTTCTTCATTCTTGACATGCTGTCATTTCCTCGATATTTGCAAATAAGGTATTGCTCTTGATGGTATCTTTTCATTTGTTATTTAAATGGAGCCTGATGTTGCCCAAAGTCGCATATATATATATATATATATATATATATATATATATATATATATATATATATATATATATATATATATATATATATATATATATATATATATATATATATATATATATATATATACACACATAGTCGACGCTTATGGAATAGCCAGTACGAGTACAATGAATGGATCAGGATGCAACAGGGCAAAAGGAACAGCAGAGAGAGAGGGGAAACAGCAACAGCAGATTTTAAAGCCAAGATAGAAGGAGACTTGGACAAGTAATGGGTTTGGGGAGGATTGAGGGGCAGGAGATGATGCATGGGGTGGACAAGATGGATTCAGAAGGAAACTCTCAGGAGGGGAAACTGGAAGTTTTCCAGGAGGAGGGATTGGGTTGGCGTTTGGGGGAGGGGTTTACGAGCGTAGAAGAGATCATGGTTTTGGATTGGGGACGATTTGAGATGGTGGTGAACAGCTGTCTGGAAGACCTGAAGGGAAGAATGAGATTGAAGACAATGTGGAAGTTTGTTCTCCAGGCAAGAAGAAAGAACGAATCAGTGGATTGAATGATTTGGTCCAATTTTGTTCTGCACTTAATATTTAGCTTGTTTACAGTAAAGTCCTGATGAGCTATTAAAGCCACAATGATATCCTTCAGGCAGTCAAGCATTCAGGCAGTCAGTGGATCCATTAACATGTCGGTTTTTCCCCTTTGTCTTCTGAGACAGATTATATTGCAACCTCTTTGTCATTAATGCCCTCATTCTTTAACGAACGGGAAAGAAAGGGAGAGGGGAGGGCACAAAGTTGGGGTTGGGGGCGGGGGGATGCAGAGAGGGGATAGTACTTTGTCCTTTTGCCCTTTCGACACTTTAGAACCCTTAAGACCCTTCACACCCGTAGACCCCAACTACTATTGGAACCCCATCGACCATTTAGACTATTAGATCCCTTAATACCATTAAGACTCCTTCAGACACATGAGACTGCTTAGACCCCTTGACCCTTTGAACTTGCAAACAACTTAGACCAATTACATATAAACCCTTTATACATTTACATCCTAGAGACCCCTTTAGACCCTTGAGACCCGTCAGACCTTAACTACTTTTGGAACATACCCGTTAGACCCCATAGACCTTTAAACTCCTGTAGACCCTTTAAAACCCTAGGCCTTTTAAGTCCCTTTAAGACCCTTTAGATG
Source organism: Eptatretus burgeri (assembly GCF_056783735.1). Lineage (NCBI taxonomy): Eukaryota > Metazoa > Chordata > Myxini > Myxiniformes > Myxinidae > Eptatretus > Eptatretus burgeri. The sequence goes on along the minus strand of NC_140978.1, from coordinate 30,824,657 downwards.
CCTTTCGACATTTACATCCTTTCGACCCCTTTCAAACATTTTGGAACCAAAGACCATAACTACTATTGGAATGTATCCTTCAGATCCCAGAGACCCTTTAGACCGGCCGTATGACCCTTTAAACCTCGATAGACTCTATAGACCTTTGAACCATTTAGACCCCTTCGACCTTTTGACGCTTTAGTCATTTTAACACCTTTTTAGTCCTTTTAGTCCATTTAAGACCCTTTCAACACTTTATACCCCCTTAGACCCTTTCAACACTTTACACCCTTTAGACCCTTACACTGGTTAGACCTCTTCGACCCTTTAGACCAGTGATCTTCACGATTGTTAAAGGGTGGAGACTTTTGCCAATAAAACATCAATGTGAGAGCTGCCACACCACCTGCATGACTCCATAATGGCTGCTACTTGGCCCTGTCTACACATAATGTTCTTTGTTGCAGTTAACTGGGCTGCAAGCATTACTGTTTGTACGCTGCAACCATATCTCGATGTAGTTAAGTTCCTTTTATGCTTCGCATTGGAACACATTTGAAACCATTAAGTCAATTTGATAGCATTTATGGTGGATTATGGTGGGGGTGTCTTCACATTTGTATATTCTCAGCCACATTCAGGGGCCGCACTTTAGGCCACCAGGGGCTGCCAGTGGCTCGCGGGCCATGCAATGAAGAACAGGGCTTTAGAACACTTTCTACCCTCCACACACTTATAGAGTCTCGAAGGGTTTAAGGGTCCTTTCACTGGACAAAAACTAATGGAACATTTTTCATCAATTCAGGACTCACTCATCCTACATAATTTTCACTGTGTGGATACAAATTTGTTATCAGGCCTTTCAGCCCCCACCCACACCCACCTCAGTCCCCCGGACACATCGTTTTCCATTGAATCAAACTGAAAATAAAATTTATCACCAAATGAACCCCATATGTGACCATCCTCCATCGGGAGACAAGCATCTCTCCCATTTGGGACATTTAGTTTCTGCTACTTGTGAAATTTTGAACAAATTTCATGAAAGTTTGCAAACAGTACAACTGTGTTACAATGAAGAAAGTCACATTAGAGTCACATTGGAGCAATGGAGTCCTTTGCATTCCATAGTTGTCAGAGCCAAGCGGACGCACCTTGCCACGACAAGGCCGAGCAGATGTGCTTTGCCACGGCCAAGCAGACCCACCTTGCAGGGCCGAGCGGACCCGCTTTGTCACAGTTTAGCAGACCCCTCTTGCCATGGCCAAGTGGACATGGCTTGCCACGGCTGAGCGGATATGGCTTGCAATGGCTGAGTGGATGCACCTTGCCATGGCTGAGCGGGTGTGCCTTGCCAAGGGTGCGCAGATGCACCTTGCATTGGCTATGTCAATACACCTTGAAAGTTGGACTATATTAATATTTTGAGCTTAATAAATCACAATCAGTTTATTTGGACCACCATCACTATCAGTCGATTTTGTATTCATTTTGGTAAGCTTGTGGCAAATCTGGTCAGGTGGCTAAATTGGTAAGACTTATCGTGTAATATACAGTATCTCCAAATTGAATTGAGGTTGTGAATATCCCACAAATTTTGGACACACAAATTTTCTATTGTCATGACATTTTTTTTTGTATACCTTGTCGAGGCTCGTGTGAGAGCTAACACACAACGCACATCATGGGGGACATGAGACAAGAGGGGAGGGACTGAGAAGGACAAAACAGTGGGGAACAGAGACACGAGGAGATCTGTGGAAGGGAGAGGGATGGGACGGGGAACATGGGGAATAGAAGATGGACATTGCAGGGACTTTCAGGAAGGAAAGCAGGGAATTTGAAGGAGGTGGGCTTGGGTGGATTATCGGGGGTAGAAAAGTTCGAGGATTTGGTTGGGGGATGATAAGAGATGGTGGTGAACAGCTGTTTTGAAGGCCTGGAGGGAAGAATGGGAATGAATAGAGTGAGGGAGTTTATTCCAAATGCGGGAGAAAAAGAGGAATGAAAGAGTGAAGGTGAGCAGTGATTCGTGATTTTGGTAGTTTTACAAGAAGGGGGTTGTTGGCGGACCTTGAGCGCCCTGCGGAAATGTGGTGGGGACAAATCGCAGAGAGAGCAGGGGGGGCGAGGCTGGAGAGGAGACGGTAGAAGACAGAAAGACCACCGACCAACCTGCGGTGAATGAGTGAGAGGCCCAGAGACTCAGCCTCATTGCGGGAGATGCCAATGATCCGAAATGCCTTGGTTTCTACAGCGTGAAGCCGAGAAAGGTGAGAGGCAGGAGCACCAGCCCAGAGGGGAGAGCAGTCCTCCATCAGGCTGCGGACAAAAGCTTTGAAAGTGGTTAGGAGCTCAGGTGGGCCGAGGAAGGACTTTGCACGATGGAGGATTCCCAGTCGGCAACTGGCTTTGGAGGCGAGGTTTGAAATGTGGCTTTCCCAGGAAAGGTCATGGCAGATAGTGAGACCCAGAAGCTTGAAAGAAAGGACTTCTTCCAGAGGATTGTTGAAAAAGTGGATGGGGGGGGGACTCATTAGCCTTGGCAATGCCTTCACATCCTTTGATGCATAATGTGGAAGTTGGCTCTCCATTGGATAGAGGTTCCTTACAGAAAACACACTTGTCCATGATCAGCTAATTACACTGTAATACGAAAAGAAAGAAATACTTTCGCGCTATGACAACATTGGTTCCAAATGTTAATCAATAATGCTGCACCAACTAACAACCTGTTTGGTCGTTTTCTCAAATGTATTTCCCAACCACAGAAGGGTATAGGCCAGGGAATCTAGTGATATACCCACCACAAATTGCAATAGAAACCATTCAAGTATTTTTTCACTCTAAATATACTATAGTCACCGAATATAAATATACATACTAAAAGTCACCGAAAATCCAACTTGGGGAACATGTTTATTTTTTAAGATGGCCGCCAAAACTGATAATTTTAGAATCAGCCCTATATCAGCAAGTAATAGTGCTAAAATATATGTGAAACACAGGTACATGTTATTGGACATAATGAACCCATTTCTGACATTTTTGAAAAGTTCACCTACTTCAAATTAAAAATGGCCACCAAAACTGATGGTTTTCGAATCAGCCCTATATCAGCAAATAATTGTCCTAAAATATTATGTGAAACACTTAGGTATATGTTCCTGGACACAATAAACGTATTTCTGACATTTTTAAACTGGTCACACACTTCAAATTCAAAATGGCCACCAAAATGTCTTCCAAAATGGCTGCCAAAACTCAAATTTAAGAATCGTAAAATATAAGCAAATATTTGCGTATATAAATAACACACTTATTGTGAGCATCAATAAACTATTTTCAGGCATTTTTATGCCCTCATGCATCAAATTAAAGATGGTCACCAAAATGGCTGTCCAGTCACCTTATATTGTTCATGTTTTTATGATTTGTGACCGACATTCATGTTGACATCTTGAAATCAGTATCGGCCCAAGTTGAAAATGGTACACTTTTTAAATAATACTGGTGTACTGAATACTAAACCTTTGTTGGATACGCACATTACATATCATCAGTGTCACTTTCTGGATCAGGCAGAGTCACATTGGAGCAATGGAGTCCTTTGCATTCCATACATGCTGGAGAACATTGTAGCCCATACTTTACACAGCCGCATCTTCCGGTACAGTCTGTCTTGCAGGAACAGTTGATTGCTTCCAAAAGATACTCAGGTGATGGTTTCAAGTTTGTGTGAACAGGAAACATCTTCCCATCACTGATCTTCCATCCCCAATCCTCAGCACACATATCGACCCCACTCCATTGCTGGACCTGATGATAAACGCGCTGGCTATAGTGCTGAGCTGCTGATGATGTGGGAGGCAAGTTGCGAGGTTTTACACAAGTTGTGCTGGATGAAACCTTCTGATGGAAGTGTTGCAGTCGAAGGGCGTCCAGTCTATCACCGGGTTTACCATTATACAAACAAACTAGGGCGTTTTCTCCAGCTGTCACAATGTCGTCATGTGTGGCACATGGGTGTTTGAAGACTGAAGCCTGCTGCCGGAAATGTTCACTTGACTTGAGTTTCTTCAGAGCCACCGGTTTCCCAATGCCAAACAATCTGGATGTGGTATCGCATCCCAGTATGGCATGAGCAAAGAGAAGGTTATCACATATATCCTTACCAAGTGCGGCTTGAACCAGCTTGATGTTCCAGCATCTTGGTGTCTTCTTTGAATTCAACTTTGGTTCGTAACCACATTTAGTTTTCCATTGATCTCGGTGATCGTTATGTTGTCGCCGAAGTGTTTTTGAAGTTGATCTTTCATGTAAGTAAATCCATATGATTCACTGTCAGTGCCATCCAGAAATTCATCCATTTTATGTATTAGATCTTGTATAGTTGTTTGTTCATCGTCATTCGCCTCCAGAAACTCGGCTACCTTAATGAAAGCATCTGCTCGTACTGAATCGGAGGGTCTGCCATGCTTAGGCCGTTTGAGTGGGATCATTTCTTCTGCAACGAACTCATTTGGTATTTCCCTTCCTGTTCTAAAGTTTGTGCTGCATGGGTTGTGGTATACCGCATCTGCAGCATGTAGATCCTGCGCATACTCAATTCTACCTCTGACAATGTCTGACCACAAATCGTTGCGTTATTTGCATACCTGCATTATGGTCTTCTGGAAATCCATTGTTCTAACTGAGATAAGTTTATGTGTTGGTTTGTGTTTTTTTTTTTTTGCATCGCAAACACCACAAAATATGCAGTTTTCTTTGTAATTGAATGCGATGCTTGTAGATCAATGCGCAAATGGTGAACTACTGGGAGCTGCGGAGTCATGTCCTCGCTTTTTGTTGTCACTGACTATGCACTGTGGGGAACAGAAGTCCTTCCTACACTTGACATGCACAACTTGGCCGGGCACAGTACCAGTATTTCTGTTCCACAACTCATTAGCCTTGGCAATGCCTTCACATCCTTTGATGCGTAATGTGGAAGTTGGCTCTCCATTGGATAGAGGTTCCTCACAGAAAACACACTTGTCCATGATCAGCTAATTACACTGTAATACGAAAAGAAAGAAATACTTTAGCGCTATGACAGCAATAATACAATGTATCCAACATATCTTAGAATTTCATTCATTTCCGAAATGTCTGAACCAAGGAAATTTCAAGATGTTTTATTTATATATGAATCCCAAGTAATTGCTTATATTTGGCTATCTCTAAATATGCTAGTTTTGGCGCCATTTTGAATGTGAAGTCTGTGATAAGTTTAAAAAATGTCCAATAACATGTACCTAAGTGTTTCACATATATATTTTTAGCACTATGACTTGCTGATATAGGGCTGATTCTAAAATTATCAGTTTTGGTGGCCATCTTGAAAAATAAACATGTCCCCTACTTGGATTTTCAATGACTTTTAGTATGTCATTCTATCGCATACTTGGAGTGAAAAAAACACTTGAATGGTTTCTATTGCAATTTGTGGTGGGTTTGGCGATATATTTTCATAGATTCCTTGGCCGAAAGTACTGATTCAACTTGACCCTGCTGCCTGAATCTGTTATACAGGAAGAACACTCTCACAAGACTTAAATATATGAGTAAAGTAATTTGCATTTTCAAGGCAGGCAGCACCTGGAGAATTTGTCATTGAAGGAAGTGCAGGTTTAACAAAATTGACAAGATTCAGCAAACTGTTTGTCTGGTTTTGTTTTCAAAATAATTTCATTTTCTTTGCACAAAGGTTGTTCTGAAAGGTGCCGATATGGACCGTGTCTGCCAAACCTACTGCATTCACATACATATTGATGGCAAATGTCCTGCTCCCATCTCAGTGACATTGACTATGCAACTGTAGTTAGATAACGGTGTTCTCTCATGCTCTTGTTTGAACTGGGATGGTTTGAAAGACTGCATATCTTGCTTAATACGTGAAAGTTTGATGACGTTTCGTGTTGTGGACCATGATGTTGGCAAAAGAGACGGACGTTTTGGTGAACTCTAGGAGCGATTTACAGGAGGTGGCAATGAATCTTCACCGTTTGACACAATATCTGAATGATTCATTGGCAAAACTCTCTTCAGTGACCTCTATCAGCTATCAAGACCCAGCCATCTGTCTGTGGAAATAGGTCCACACAGGCCCATTATAGCCATTACTTTCTGTTAGAATGATAACATCCCCGAATGAAAAATATTTCTTGGCATGCCAAACTTATTGTCTTTATTCGTGGCTGATGACTGCACACCAACGACTTACACATTGTAATAATCATTTACACTTCATTCGACATTAGCAACCAGAATTATTTTACATTCATGTTGTTATTTTAAAGGCTTTTTGTACCTGGTTTTAAAATGAAAAAGTATTCATTAAATCTCACGTTGTGCATTATTTTACAAAAAAGAAAAAAAGAAAAGCATATTCAAATCTGCAAAAACGTAATTAAAGTATTGCATTAATTCATTAATTTTAAAGGGTTTACTGGTAGGTTACGTGGGAAGATGGGTCAAAATAAGTTTTATAGCATTTGCCATGAGAGTACAACCATCCCATCTTCATTATAATCATCATAGTAATAATCATCATAAATTTACCACACTAAATTGCCAGAGCGTCGGTGCTGCCAAAATAGTTTCTGGGTAAGGGTTATGTTGGATGGTTTGACGTTGCCTTCCAAGTAGTCAGTTAGCGCAGGAATTTCGAATTTGTTAAGGGTATCAGCAAGAATTTACCCACTCTTCATTGATAGACATTGTATGTACCTTAACATCCATCCACTAATTTTAGCAGATGGGACAACCAGTTCAATATCTTTCTTAACTTGCATTTGTCTGTAGGAATTGAGAAGAGGAGGAGGGGAAGGTGTTGACGTGATTGTGTAGGGGAACTTGAAGGGAAGCGGTGGGGAAATGGTCCTGTCTGCTGGCATTAGTGCAGGATTGAACGAAATGGGGTATGTTAAAACAGCACGTTTAAATGGGTTATACTAAACAACGTGTGGAGACGTTCATGGGGTGTGGTGTGGGGGTGGAGGGGCTTTGGGAGGAGGTAAGCGTGAGGGGAGGGTAAAGGAATGAACGGCGTTTTCTGTCAATTGACGAAAAAGCCACACCAGTATTCGTGCCTTTATTTAATTTCCTCACATGCGACAAGCTCTATAATCTCTTATCCTCAGCCAAATTTCAAAATTGAAACAGTCGAATTGATCTGAGCAACAGTTACAACTGCTACAAAAGTGGTAATTTGTCGAATTTGCACATTCTTTGACACCCCTCCTCTTCTCGACCTCCGGAGAGTTGTATGGTAGTGAAGGGGGTTTGGGAGAAGGTTAGCTTGAGGGGAGGGGAAGGCAACCTGAGGGTAAGGGAAGGGAAGGCAGTGTGAGGGGAAGAAGGCAGCGTGAGGGGAGGGGGAGGGAAAGCAGGGGGAGGGGAAGGGAAGGCAGAGTGAAGGGAGGGTAATGAAAAGGTGGCATGAGTGGTGGGGAAGGGAAGGCAGCATGAGGGGAGAGAAATGGAAAGGCAGCATGAGAGGAAGGATAGATAGCATGAAGGGAGGGGGAGGCAGTGTGATGGCGAGGGGGAAGGGAAGGCAGCATTGGGGGAAGGGAATAGAAGGCAGCATGAGGGGAGGGGAATGGAAGGCAGCATAGGAGGAAGGGAATAGACGGCTGCATGAGGGGAGGGGAATGGAAGGCAGCATGGGGGGAAGGGAATAAAAGACAGCATGAGAGGAGGGGAATGGAAGGCAGCATGGGGGGAAGGGACTAGAAGGCAGCATGAGGGGAGAGGAATGGAAGGCAACGTGACTTGCTTTTTATGCTATATTGCAAATTTGATGCCTCGGGGACATCTTTCTTTTAAATGAATACATTACCAGGCCACGTGTCACTGGAACATGCCAAACAGGAATGAAAATCCCCCCCCCCTACAAAAAGCTTATTTCTCTGAAATAAGAATTACTTGGAAGCGATGTCGATTTAAGTTCACCACACAATTCCTTTCAATTCCATGGTTGGAATTGAGAATCGAGTACTTTGGAATCTATTCAGGCCACCACTTTGAAGCACTCAAGCAAGTACTGCAATGGTTGAAAAGGAACGGCTGGCTTGGCAAACGATTAGTGATCAGTTCTACTTAACATCACCTTGAGATGCCCAAAGTGTCAAAGAATGTGTGAATTGGACAAATACAGTCAGCACTGTTGCTAAGGTCAATTACACAGTTTAAGTTTTGAAATTCAGCTCAGGTTCAGAGGTTCTAGAGGTTATGGCTTGTGCGGAAATTAAATAAAGGCACAAACACTCGCATCTCCAGGCATTTATGAGCATTGCAATGTGTCCAGCAATTCAGAGGTATGTACATACAGCTATGATTCATCTGTATGAAGTTCTATTGTACAGAAACTGACCTGTTTCAAAGAAAGGCATTTTTGAGCTGAGCAGAAAAAAATGGCCAATTGAGACCCCAAGCTGAGTGAGTTGAATGCATGCTGAAAAAAGGCTGCATATTTCTGGTTTTACCATTCTCTTCAAAATGGGTTTTAAATTTACCCAAACACCCAGTTTTCATTCATGCACTCACTTGGAGCTCCCTTAGTATGCGGAAAAGTTTCAGGGCACTATGTTGCATGGTCTTAGAGTTACTGAGGAGACACCCACACACATACACACACATTTGCTTTAGATGGAAATATAAAAACAAAGAAGAAATTGGATTATGTTCTATAGTGAATGAAATATTGGGGAAATCAGAGAAGTGCATTCAAACAAAATATAAAATTATTGGTGGTGGTGGAGGAGTTGGGGGGGGTGGGGGCATCATGGGCAAACTCATGCAAAAATGATTAAAAAAAAAACAGGTGCAGGCGTTCATTGAAAAATCCAATGAGGCACTATAAAGTACATGATTAGGACAATTAATTACCTCATGTATGAGGACTTGGTATTCCAAAAACAGAGAAAGAAAATCAAGTCAAATATAGAGAATATATGCTGCTGTTCTTCTTTCGGCTGCTCCCGTTAGGGGTCGCCACAGCGGATCATCCGTTATGATCCGCATACTGATTTTGGCATAGGTTTTACGCCGGATGTCCTTCCTGACACAACCCTGGTCGTCTCTTACGACACAGGGAATAAGGAGTGGGTTTCGCCATGATTCCGGGCTGCCCGACACCCTCTCATAGTGCAGCCCAGCACAGAGCACTCGTCCTTAAGCGATCCTCCAACTCAAGCTTCCGAGTAACCGGATTACAGGCGCACACCACTACGCCCGGTAAATATATATATATATATATATATATATATATATATATATATATATATATATATATATATATATATATATATATATATATATATATATATATATATATATATATATATATATATATATATATACTGTGCAGGAAGAGGCTCATTCGGACAACTTATTTATGGTTATTGTCCTCATTCATCTTGCAAGCAGAGTCTCAGCGACTTTATTCATTCCCTCAATTGCTCGCTCAGATTGCTTTGCTCACTGTTTTCTTCGCTCACTCACTCAGTTGGTAATCTACAACCAACATATTCATACTGCTCCAATCCAACAGATATTCTTTACAATAAACATAAAACTGATGAGGGCTTTATTTTTTTTATTTCTCTTTTAACAGGTTTACATGAGTGAAAAAAAAATCAATATTTAATGAATAAAACTAATATAAATGGCATTGAAAATGTAAGAAAAATGAAGAAAGCGATGTTGAAAAAAATATTTTATGAAGAAAATAAAATGTTTGCTCAGAGTTTTTCAAAAAATCGTTAAAACGAGGGGAGATGAAAGAAAGAATGTTAAAATAAAAAAGAATGTTAAAAATGCTCCCGTTAGGGGTCGCCACAGCGGATCATCCGTTATGATCCGCATACTCATTTGGCATAGGTTTTACACCGGATGCCCTTCCTGACACAACCCTGGTCGCCTCTTACGACACAGGGATAAGGATTGGGTTTCGCCATGATTTGGATTGGCTGCCCTACACCCTCTCACAGCACGGCCCTGCACAGAGCTCTCGTACTCAAACGATCCTCCAACCCAAGCCTCCGAGTCGACGCATTGCAGGAGCACGCCACTCCGCCCGGTTCAAATTGTGTGTGTGTGTGTGTGTGTGTGTGTGTGTATATATATATATATATATATATATATATATATATATATATATATATATATATATATATATATATATATATATACATATATATATATATATATACATATATATATATATACATATATATATATACATATACATATATATATATATATACATATATATATATATATATATATATATATATATATATATATATATATATATATATATATATATATATATATATATATATGGTCTTGAGGGAATTCATCAAGGCAGTATTCTGAGCCCAGTGCTTTTTCTCGTTTTCATCAATGGTCTCTCCAACTCTCTGGAAAATCCCCTTTACCACTTTGTTGACGACTCTACTCTCTGCCGTACCATCTGTCATCCCTCAGATTAGCAAGCAGCAGCCTCTCCACTCTCTGCAGATCTGGATAAAATCACCAGCTGGTCCAACATGTTGAACACGTCTTTCAATCCTGAAAAATCTCACACTCTCACTGTCTCTCCAAAAGGACGACCTGGAACCCCCCCTCCCCCCACTACCCCATCTATTTTATCAACAATTCTCTTGAAGAAGTTCTTTCATTCAAACTTTTGGGCCTCACTATCTGCCATGATCTATCCTGGGAACGCCACATCTCCAAGCTGACATCCAAAGCCAGTAACCGATTGGCATCCTCTGTCGTGCAAAGTTCTTCCTCAGCACACCTGAGCTCTTGACCACATGAAAAGCTCTTATCTGCAGCCTGATGGAGTACTGCTCTCCCCTGTGGGCTGGTGCTCCCTCCTCTCACCTTTCTCAGCTTCACACTGTGCAAACCAAGGCATTTAAGATCATTGGTATTGCCCGCGACCAGGCTGAGTCTTTGAGTCTCACTCTCTCACCACATGCAGGTCGATGATCTTTCTGTTTCACACACACACACACACCCTCCCGGGCCTCATCCCCCTACCCTCATGCTCTGTCTGCTATCTGTCCCACCCATATTTCCACAGAGTGCTCAAGGTCTGCCAGCACCCCATTTCTTGTAACACTTCCATAAACAAGAATCACTGCTCACCTTATTTCTTTCATTCCTCTTATACCCTGCCTTTTGGAAGAAACTTCCACACACTCTTCAATCTCACTCTTACCTCCAGGTCTTCAAAACAGTTGTTAACCACCACCTCTTATCTTCCCCTATCCAAAACCATGATCTTTTCGTCCCCCGTTAACCCACACCAAACCAACCTCCTTCAATTTCCCTGCTTTTCTTCCTGAAAGTCCCTGTCGTGTCCATCTTTGTACCCCGTGTACCCCTCCCCATCCCTCTCTCTTCCAGAGATCTCCTCATACATCTATTCCCCACTGTTATGTGCTTCCCTCTCCCATCCCTCTTGTCTCCTGCTCCCCTTGTAATACGTTCTCTGTGTTTGCTTTTATACGAGTCTCAACATTGTGCATATATATACACACATATATATATAAATATATATATATATATATATATATATATATATATATATATTTATACTTTTATATATGTATGTATATATGTACATATATACATATATATATATATATATATATATATATATATATATATATAAATATATATATATATATATATATATATATATATATATATATAAATATATATATATATATATATATATATATGTATATATGTATGTATATATACATATATACATACATATATACATATATATATATATATATATATATATATATATATATATATATACATATATACATATATACATATATATATATATATATATATATATATATATATATATATATATATATATATATATATATATATATATATATTGTTACAGATTCGCGCCCGCCGGCGTGCTGACGGCCACGTAACTCGAATCGCGGCCCGTCGCCCACCGGACGGACAATCCAGTCGTGACCCTCTCGGACTAACGCCGGGAACCAGTCACGGGTGGACCTTTCAGTCTCACCGCGATCGAGCCAATCGGCCCCCGCGTGGGATAGGGTTGCTCGCCAAATTCGACCTACCTAAGTACCCACACGGAGGGTAGACCGGGCGATCGCACCTCGCCGCAGGTCGACTTCGGACACGGGCCACTTAAGCGACCCGTTCCGTACTATCGGAATAACCGAGCGGTGTTATCGTCGGCCTCGACGGTTCGATTAATTATCGGGCGTATTCAGCCCACTACCAACCCTTTACGTGAAGCAAGATGAGGATTCAATGAGAGAAATGACGAAGCGAAGCGGGAAAGCAGTTCAACATAAAGCACATTTATTCGCGATGAACGGAAAGCACACATATACAATTCCACCAAAAGCACATAGAAAAGAAGAAGACAAAAAGCAAATGTAAAAGCGAAGACACAATGCAGAGCTATCCGACTACCGAGCACACGGCAACACTTATACAATTCTACTTCACAGACGGCGCTGACAACACATACCCAAAAACCAAGAAAAAGAACACCCTCAAGGATGAGGCGGGCCTGAGGCCGAGACCGGGTCGGGCCTACCCGTCTGGTGATGAGACGCGGAGCGGCGATGGTGCCTCAACTCCGCGGGCCTCACGGACAGTGTCTGGTAGGGGGTGGGAAAAGGGGCCCCCTTGGTCGCACTATCTCAGCGCGGGGGGAAACAGGAGGGGGTTGCTGATGCTCGGGGAAAGGAGGATTTTTACTCTGTCTCGAGTCCCGCGACGAGCGTCTCCACCTCGACCAGGTCGCGCCGTCGGCCTCCCTGGTGTGCAGCTCCCGGCACGACGCGAGCACCCCCTCGTCTGCCTTCGCCGCCTCTCCACAGCTCCGTCCTCGTCGCTCCGACTCCAACGCACACGACGACGACGACGACCAACTACTCTTTTCTGACGAACGCAGCCGCTTATATATGCCCCGTGGCTTCGCCTTTGACCCCCTGCCTTCGACCTTTCACCTCGCTCCCCATTGGCCCGAGAAAAATTGGGCGTGAATGCATTTTGATCCATGAATTTGCATATAGCGACCGCCCTCCAACGCCCTGAAGGCGGGGCCAAATCGCCCCTTGCTCACCGATTGGACGGAACAAAAGTGGGCGTGTGTCGTTTTTGATCCATTTTTGGAGCGGAAAATCCGTGGTTTTGTACACGCTGTTCGGCGCGTGCCCTGCACGAGTCCAATACCGGTACCCACAAGCGGCGCAAGAACGGTGGCGATGCGACGGTTGCGAGGTGTGACGGGAAAGGTCGTGGCTGTTGTGGTGAAGCGGTGCCGCGGTGGGTGGTTGATGTTGTGATGACTGTTGAGACGCGGTTGGCGGTGGTAATCATGGCGGTTGGTCCAAAATAAAGATAGCAAAAGAAAAACGGTTATCCTGAAGAGTCGCAGCACGCATGAATGACATGTATTCCCACTAGACAACGGGTTTGGGCCTAACTACACATATACTTACCGAGATATCTCACCTAAGGGACCTGAATGGTGGTTTGCGAATTTGGTCAACCACAACACTACCCCCTCCCCTTTTTACAGACTCGTCCCGAGTCGTCAAATTTTCGTGTGCCAGCATGTGTAGTTTTCCCCTAGTACATTTTACCTACGGATCCCTGAGTGCGACATTCATGGTATTCGTGTCCCCAAAATAAATAACCTGAGGGCTGCGTAACTACCTAAACAAACTCACTCACACGGACGACTCAAATAAAATTTCCGGCGCTCGGACATACATGCCGGGGGCGCACTCATATGTACAGTACATCTTAACCTTAACTTACAAATTTTACACTAAACCATGGCCCAGGATCAATGAACTCTGCAAAAGAACAGCAGTTAGCAGGGAGCCAGGCTGCTCGCATGCAGTCTCTGGCTCAAAACAATGCAGGTGACAGGGAACGTGGCTGGCTGCTCACACGCAGTCCAAGGCCTTCCCTTTTGAACTGAACGCAGTGAACCACAACGGTGTATGGGCTGCACAACGCAGTCTCCGTGCCAGCTCAAGTGGCACACGCAATGAGCACAACGAATGGATGGATGAACACAAACCCGGTGCACGGGCCGCCACTGCAGGCCCGTGTTGTAGCTGCCAACAGGGCAGTTCTCGCAGCTTGCAAACTGTTGCCTTGCGGATCCTGGCGCACATGGAAATGAACAGGGGGGGGGCAGAGCAAAAATTGAACGGGGCTGGTGAACATGGGCAGTGGGCATGGCATGGCAAAGGCAGCAGGCAAACACAGCCCGCAGAAGAAGGCCGCTGCAGGCAAACACAGCCGGCAGATGAACTGGCCGGCACAGGCCTTGAAGTACCACAGCTGCAGATGATCCGGCCAGCACAGGCCTTGCAGCAACACAACAGCTGCTGATGAAGTTGGCCGGCCTCTGCCTTGCAGCAACGCAGCCAGCAGATGAAGCTGGCCAGCCTTTGCCGTTCAGTGGAGGTTGGTGGAGGGAGTGCGGTGGTGCTGGCCACTTGGAAGGCGGGCTCGGACCTACCCTACGGTCTCCCTCCCAACCTATCGCCTTTGCCTGTCATTGTCTATACCCACTCCCTTAATTTGTCAAACCCCAATTTAGCCCCAACTTTTTTTTTATTTTTACTTCCCCACTATAAATCGTCCCCTAACCCCCTTTATCATCTTTGTTCGGCTAACCTATCCTGTCACCTAGCCTACTCCCAACCCCTACGTTCCCTTCCCAGAGGGGAATAAGGGAGAGCTAACGTCCTGTGCCGAGGCCCAACTCAAGCCTCAGAATGGCCTCCCCAGAGTTCAGCGATCTATAACCAAAGTGGGTCCAGCGGCCCACAACGACAGCGAGGGGATGGATGGTGCGGAGGGGTACATCTCCTAATCTACCCTAACCATTTAACTGTTAAACTACCCCGGGGCTTTCAACAAGCGCCTCTTGCTTAAACTATTGGTTCTATAACCCAGATTCCCGTCGCCTGTGTTGGTGTCCTCATAATTTCGGGCCTCGCCCCCCCAATTTTCGCTCCGTGCCCTCACACGGTCTCCTGGCTGGGACACGTGGCTCCCTTTGGCAGGCACGACCCTCTGCCGATTCTCCCGCTATGGCACCCCCGGGCACTACACTGCCTCCGAGCCTACCAGCTCCCTAACACCGGGAGTGCCCCCCATGGCACCTCCCCTGAAACGCACACGTGGCAGGCTGGCTTCCCAGGCCCCTTTCCGAGGATCACCCTTGCCCACAACACTGCCCACGCGGCTAATGGCGCCCCGGGCCTCCGCACCAAGCAGGCGCACCCGTGCCCACTACGCTATCCCAGCCCCCCATGGGCCCTTGGCCTACCACGGCCGACTAGCCTGGTGCCCGGGGTACCCACTCAGCGATACTCACCTTTCGCAGCCACGCTCCCAAGCCCGTCAACAGGGCTCCTGCACCCCTCCAAATGGGTCTCGAGCCTACTTTCCCACCAACAACAAAACGACCTCCATTTTTCAATTTGACTAACCCAGCTAACTCACTCTACACTGACCCCGGGGGTCCCTTGGGCGGGAGTCACTCCTCCCCCCAATCACTCATCGCACCATGCATTCCCCATTCGCTCCACTCACACAGACCCGCTGGCCTCACTCACTCACCATGTACTCACCTCACCACTTACCAACTGTTCAACACACACACCGCTGAACTCTGCCATCCTTCTAACTACATCCCCTAACTACCTCGTGCTCCCACGTCGTCCCTTAAACTAGTAGCACGTTCCTTTTAACACTACGTAGCTAAACTACGTCCCCTCTACACATTCACAAGTCTGTCCATCTCCTCATATGTCCCAAAAATCACTTTCCCAACCTAAAGCTCACTAAATCCCTCTAACTAATCCATTCCACGGACTCCATGAGGACTTACCCCTGCCCCATGAAGTCGGTCTAGCTAAGCTAACCCTTCCCCCTAACTAGTTTCCATCCTGTGCCCAGGTAAGGGGGTCTTCCACCCCTTGCCCAGGAATCCTGTGCACCCGAAAGTGAGGCTTGCTTTTCCCTTTTTTTTTTTTTTTCCCATGCGCATCACCAGAGCGGCAACTCGCGCACTTTGCACCTGCCCGTGACGTCATGCAGCTGCACGTGTTCCTCGTCCCTCCTTGGACGGTACCATCCGGCAGAGATACCCCTCCTGCCGGATTCCAACCCCACGTGCAGCCATGACGTCACCGTGCGCATAAAAAAAACACAAGCCCCACGTCTCGAGGGGTTCCCCACGCGAACACGTGTGCTTTGCCCGTTGGAGCTTAACACACACGATCGCGTGGAGAACCCGTCCGGTCCAAATCCGTAGTCCTGCCTAAACTTTGTCCGTCCGCGGGATCGGCAAATCCACCGCTGGCGTTTCCGGACCGGGACTTCACTCTCGCAAGCGAGCACGTGGCGGTCTCGTGCGTTGCACAGCACGAACCTCGTGCTCACTGCTGGGTGAACCCGGCACGGTCCCCGAAACAACTACAGCCGCTACTCGGCTTTCGTTCCTCTGTCGCCGTCGTCGCCATTCGACCCACGCACACCTGCGTGTTACGACGCACACAGTCCATTCCATCACATTCACACCGGGAGACGCGGCTGCGTGCTCCCGCATGCCCACCGACATCTCCCTTACATACCGCTCTCTCACACACACGGTCTCCCTTGCACTCGGCCGTTCACCAACGCATGCCATTACCCCTTTCGCACACGTGGCTCCACGCACTCGCGGTGCCTCATCCACACACCGTCCTTCACTCACACACGCGGGGGCACTCAACCGCGGTTCCTCATCCACACACTGTTCCTCACTCACACACGCGGGGGCACTCAACCGCGGTGCCTCATCCAGACTGGCCGTTTCATCCACACACACGGCCTCACTCACACACGCGGGGGCACTCATCCACGGTGCCTCACTCATACACCGTGCCTCACTCACCCGCGGTGCCCCTTTTACACACGGCGTGCTGGGAAGCACGTACTTCGGCACAATCGGCGCCACACCACTCACACACGGGGTCGCTTCCACACACGGGGACGCACTCACACCTTGCACCACACACACAGGGACAACCACACTGGGGATTAGTGTCCCCACAAGGGTCTCCGGGGCCTCTATACCCCCCAAGCTTTCCGTGCACCCGTCCGCAGCACTCGTCCCCTCAACCTCGCAAAGCACGACCGAACTCACCTGGTCGTGACTCGCCTCAAGGGGGCATACTCCCTCCCCTCGTTCCTGGAGGAGGCCATGGCTATCCAGGTGATCGCACCGGGTCTCCACCCAGTCCACCAGCTCACCCCCATTATCCTCCACTACCTCCGTGTGTGTGTGCGCGTCACTTACTCCGTCTTCATCGTTCAGTCTCTCCTATTTTTTCTGTCTCCCGTGTCTCTGCCAACTCTTCACCCTTGACCTCTCTTGTCTCAACTATTATTTCCGTTGTCGTCACCTCGTGTCTCGTCTCACACGTTTTGGTCTCCCCATTTAATTTTTCCCTTTCGGTCACCGTCGATTCTTCTGTCACGACCCTCGCCCAACACGCCCCCCGAATTATTTTTTCACCCGCCTCCACCGCGGGCCTGTCAGCCATTGCACCCCCTTCCAGCTCGTTTGCTCCCACACGTGGAGTCGCCATTCCCAGCTCCCTGGTCACGGCCTTCATGCCCGCCTGCAGGCATCGGCCCATGTTCTGCGTCTCACCCCGTAGCTCTTTCATTTCTTCCTTCATGTTTGCTTCCATTCCGCTTATTTGCTTGTTCATTTCGTTTTTCATTCCATTTGTGTTTGTATCCATCTTTTCGTTCATTTGTTGTGTATTCGCATCCATCTTTTCGTTCATTTGTTTGTTCATGCCTTTCATTTCGTTTTTCATTTCATTTGTCATTGCCGCCAGCATGGCGCATAGCTGGGCCATGTCGGGTGCGCTTGGGTGAGCCGTTTCGGCAAGGGTCGGGGGGGGGGGGGTTGGTGGAGAGGGGGAGGGGAGGTGTCATACACCGCGGCCGCTGCCGCACCCATTTCGGGCTCTGGGTTCAGTTGGGCGAGTTCGTTTTCCTGTACAACCAACATTTCCTGCACGGGGATTTCATCCTGAGCCATGGATTCTACACATTCTGCATCCATTTCTAATACCCCCGACTCCCGCACGCCTTGAGACGCCATCTTGCTTCTCTTGAAGGGTTAATTTGAATCGCTCGTAATTTAGAGGGAATCGGGGGTCGCTTCTCTCACCCCTGGACCGATTCCCGTGAATTTAGCTGGAGACAGGAGAGCCCGTTTTCCTGTTCTCCGATACCAGTGCCGCGAGGAGGGCGATGGGTTTGTATCGCACGACCTGACACCAGTGTTACGGATTCGCGCCCGCCGGCGTGCTGACGGCCACGTAACTCGAATCGCGGCACGTCGCCCACCGGACGGACAATCCAGTCGTGACCCTCTCGGACTAACGCCGGAAACCAGTCACGGGTGGACCTTTCGGTCTCACCGCGATCGAGCCAATCGGCCCCCGCGTGGGATAGGGTTGCTCGCCAAATTCGACCTTCCTAAGTACCCACACGGAGGGTAGACCGGGCGATCGCACCTCGCCGCAGGTCGACTTCGGACACGGGCCACTTAAGCGACCCGTTCCGTACTATCGGGATAACCGAGCGGTGTTATCGTCGGCCTCGACGGTTCGATTAATTATCGGGCGTATTCAGCCCACTACCAACCCTTTACATGAAGCAAGATGAGGATTCAATGAGAGAAATGACGAAGCGAAGCGGGAAAGCAGTTCAACATAAAGCACATTTATTCGCGATGAACGGAAAGCACACATATACAATTCCACCAAAAGCACATAGAAAAGAAGAAGACAAAAAGCAAATGTAAAAGCGAAGACACAATGCAGAGCTATCCGACTACCGAGCACACGGCAACACTTATACAATTCTACTTCACAGACGGCGCCGACAACACATACCCAAAACCAAGAAAAAGAACACCCTCAAGGATGAGGCGGGCCTGAGGCCGAGACCGGGTCGGGCCTACCCGTCTGGTGATGAGACGCGGAGCGGCGATGGTGCCTCAACTCCGCGGGCCTCGCGGACAGTGTCTGGTAGGTGGTGGGAAAAGGGGCCCCCTTGGTCGCACTATCTCAGCGCGGGGGGAAACAGGAGGGGGTTGCTGATGCTCGGGGAAAGGAGGATTTTTACTCTGTCTCGAGTCCCGCGACGAGCGTCTCCACCTCGACCAGGTCGCGCCGTCGGCCTCCCTGGTGTGCAGCTCCCGGCACGACGCGAGCACCCCCTAGTCTGCCTTCGCCGCCTCTCCACAGCTCCGTCCTCTTCGCTCCGACTACTCGCTCCGCACACGACGACGACGACGACCAACTACTCTTTTCTGACGAACGCAGCCACTCATATAAGCCCCGTGGCTTCGCCTTTGACCCCCTGCCTTCGACCTTTCACCTCGCTCCCCATTGGCCCGAGAAAAAGTGGGCGTGAATGCATTTTGATCCATGAATTTGCATATAGCGACCGCCCTCCAACGCCCTGGAGGCGGGGCCAAATCGCCCCTTGCTCACCGATTGGACGGAACAAAAGTGGGCGTGTGTCGTTTTTGATCCGTTTTTGGAGCGGAAAATCCGTGGTTTTGTACACGGTGTTCGGCGCGCGCCCTGCACGAGTCCAATACCGGTACCCACAAGCGGCGCAAGAACGGTGGCGATGCGACGGTTGCGAGGTGTGACGGGAAAGGTCGTGGCTGTTGTGGTGAAGCGGCGCCGCGGTGGGTGGTTGATGTTGTGATGACTGTTGAGACGCGGTTGGCGGTGGTAATCATGGCGGTTGGTCCAAAATAAAGATAGTAAAAGAAAAACGGCTATCCTGAAGAGTCGCAGCACGCATGAATGACATGTATTCCCACTAGACAACGGGTTTGGGCCTAACTACACATATACTTACCGAGATATCTCACCTAAGGGACCTGAATGGTGGTTTGCGAATTTGGTCAACCACAACAATATATATATATATGTATATATATATATATATATATATATATATATATATATATATAAATATATATATATATATATATATATATATATATATATATTTATATATATATATATATATATATATATATATACATATATATATATATATATATATATATATATATATATATATACATATATATATTGTTACGTTTGAGGGGGGGGTATGCATTCAAAGGGTAATTAGGATGTTTAATTAGGTATGCCATGCTGTTCGAGTTTACCAGGATCTGATGTAATAAGTAACAATTCAGTGGTGATAAGTTGTCTGGTAAATGTTCATTTCTTAAAGGGGGGAAATGATAATTGTCACATAATTAGATAGGGACACGGGATAGGGTAAGTGTGTCTGCGTAAACCCCTTTTTGGTATTCTCTGGAGACTGGCCGTGACGTCACAGGACAGTGCAGCGGATGGCTCCGCCCCGTGATCACGATTGGCAGAAGGCGACGGCGGTGGGCCAATAAACGGCTCGATTGGAAGTGACGAGGACCAAGGATAAAAAGGTTCTGTTCGGGGTCGAAAAGGAAGAGGAAGAAGATTACAACCAAAACATCGTGTTTTTTTTGGTGTAGAGGCGGTTGCGCGGGGAGCATCCTTGTTGTTGTGCTGATTCGATCGTGTTCTTGATCGTGTCTTGGAGCCTTGCTGAGCCTCGTGCCTCACCTTGGTTGGCTCTGGGGTTCTGCTGACTCGGAGTACGGGGTCGAACGGCGGGCGGACCTGCCTCCCTCTCCTGCTCGCAACTTGGCGCCAGAACTGGTTCCCTGGCGGCTGTGAGCGGACTTGGGCCAAGACCAGGAGGTCGACAGCACCACGGTTTCTCCTGCCCCCCTGACGAGAGCAAGGCCAGCTTGTCCGACGCCGATCCAGGGACAGTTGCGTCCACACCACGGTCCAGCCTGACCACCAGAAATAGCTACGTTTTGTGTGTGTGTGTGTGTGTGTGTGTGCTTGGCGCCTTACAGGGATTGAGAACTGTATATTCATTGGAATTGTCTGTGTTTTTCCCCACGCCCGATCCCACACCATCCCGTCGAATCGCCCCGGATCCCTCTTCTTTCCGAGTCTTGTTATTTCTGGTTATAATAAAAACAAATAAACATCATAAACTCAGTGAAAAGTGACTTGTGCCACCTTCCTCGTCCCGTTTGCGGTAGAGCGATTAGAACCGCCATGCTTGGGTTATAAATAAATAAACCGCCTCCATCGTTTCGGCTCATTCTACGTTGGCGGGACTGTTCAAGTCCCGTGGACGTCACAATATATATATATATATATATATATATATATATATATATATATATATATATATATATATATATATATATATATATATATATATATATATATATATATATATATATAGTTGAAAGTGTGTGTGTCTGTGTGTGTGTTTGTCTGTGACCTATGCACACGAAAAATACTGGACTGATCCTCACCAAACTTCACATGCTGACAGAACATGTACTCGGGAGTGTACCAATGTAAAATAATTGTACTTCTGACTTCCGGTTTCCAAATTATGACGTCATCACCTGATTGCGTAACGTTAATTTTTCAAGTTCAGCCGATTGACATGAGGCCAACGCCATTTGCTGGAGAATGAGAATTAATTAAGTCGCAAATGATGACATGAAACCAGCCTCACATTGTTGAGGCATTATGGTTTTTTATCTGATGCGGCAATAAATCTTAACATTTTTGAACTCGAGTCTTCTGCATATAAAACATGGCGGGGAAAACATAATATTATATTGGTGATGAAAAAATATAATAATGGTGGCAGCCTCTACAATTTTACAATTAACTCTGACATATACTCCTTCAGACCCGCCGTCATCCACGGGATTCCTGTGCGGAGCATGGGTATCCCTACTCGTATATATATATATATATATATATATATATATATATATATATATATATATATATATATATATATATATATATATATATATATATATATATATATATATATATATAAAGGGGGTGTTTTAATGAACCCAAACACCCAATTTTCACTCATGCAGTTCTCTGGAGTTTTCTTCGCACGCATGCAAAGTTTAAGGCTGCAATGTTTCATGGTTTTGGAGTTATGGAGGACACACACACACACACACACACACACACACACTAGTATAGATAGATGGAAACTTTTAATATCACAGAGAAAAACTGTTTTGTTCTAATCCTGAGACAAAAAGATACAAAATGATAACAATTGGAGCACAGGAAATTTCAGATATCTACCAAAATTGCCTGCCAAATGAAAGAACAAGATGATGACCCTGCTAATATTATTATAGATAATCAAAAACATTCTTCAAAATCAACGTTTGTGTTTGAAATAATTACAGAGATAATTTCAGAATTCATTTGGATTGTTATTACGTCTTACTAACCTAAAAAAGATTGAAAGCAACGGAGTGTTTTGCCGTGATAATGATATTTAAATATATTCAGGTATAAATTCAGTTTGAATCAACTGTTACATCAATGATAGAGCTTTTCACGATGGTGTAAGAACAAGTACAATCTTTTCATTCAGCACATCCTTCCAAGGCTGAAAGTTGACTGCTCAAAAGATGCTTAGAAATCGACTTCAGTCACACCCCTGCTGGAAATACATGAAAATGGTCTTAGTGAATGAAAATAATGCGCTAAAAACGATGGAAATGTTTCACACTCGATATTCCCTTTCAAAAGTGTCGAATTTGAGCTCGGTTGACCGAATCCTTCGAGATTATGCCATATTGATAAAATAACTCAACACGAAAGGTTTTCGGCAAAATTCTCAAATGTAAATTTTAGGCAAAAAACGTTTTTGTAAAGTGAAAATGTACGACATAAACATGTACATGGTGTAATCATCGGTGACGAGAATCCATGATGGATCAACGAGACTTCACAATGTGCGTGAACAGGATCTTTGTTCTTTTGGTGGGTACGTGTACTCCATTCATTGCTAACTCAAAGTTGACTTCTTTCCCAATTTAAATAATTACAGAATGTGAATGTGGAGGTTAACCGATCACCAGCGAGCATTCACAAACAGTCCATTCACAGGTCATCCTACGAGTCGCTATCCAACGTTTCAGAGAGCAGAGCTGTTGTTGATCAGTCCATATTTGAGCAGTCCTGACAATCATACAAGCCAGTACAAGGTTCCCCGTGTGCCTGACACGAGCACCTCTTCGTATCACTCTTGGATGTTTGTTCATTGTAAATGTCAATCTTAAGTTCATCGGGTCCTGGATCTTTTGTCATCCAAAGGATTTTGATGAGTATGCCCTCAACAAGCCAGCTTGGTAGTTATCTCTAAGAGTATCCTCACCGATGCTCTCCACCATCTTCTTGACGTCAATGTGTTGATACGTGAATCGAGGGCACGGCGATGGGTAGCGGCTTGTTAGTTAACTCTGAGAGTAAGACTTGTAGGGGGAAGGGAGTGGTCTTCACTGGAGCCCAAACAAAATAGCCTGTATATGGCATCATTCACTGACAGGCACCTCTGGCCATACAACTCACAAATAAAGCTCTCCTTATGAAGATGGGATGTCCCGTTTCTGAAGTGTAAAGATGGCTCAAAACTCAAATGCAGGGAGATGAAGACATCATGATGAGTGACCGAAGAGGTGACAAGTTCAAGAGGTCACCGTTTCCCTTTGCTTCTGAAACAAGATGTGGTGTCGCACCGCATAAAGAACATGCAGTCCAATGAGCGAGAGACAATCATCCTCACAGATGCTCTCCACCATCTTCTTGACGTCAATATTCCGAACCGTTTTGTTTGTACCTGTTAGAAAATTAACACTGATGGAGTTCAGATGCATAAGCAGGAACCCTTTAGAAGGATACAGAAAAAGTACAACTGAATTATATATTCCGTAGTAATACTGTTGTAGTGCCAGGTTCGGGGGCAGGGAACGACCGCTAGATGGAGCAGTTGGGCCGTCTCCCCTCCGAACACTCGGAATTGAAGGTCGTCGCTCCGGATGACTCCGAATCCGACTGGTCACTTAATCGACCGTGGTCGCCAATATTTAGATGGCGTGGGGAAGGGTTTATTTGTCTATTCCAATTAACCTAAGTACCCATGCCATCGAACTACCAGGGAAGCCACACCCTCGGCAGGCTTCATCTGAACCGAGTCGTTGTTACCGACTCAGGTCCAGTGTAACCGAGCGGCAATTCCCAAAACCTGCTGGTCCAAATAGCAATTTACGGCACAAGCGGCCTCACTAATTCTCAAGCCCGAACCATACTGGGTCAATAGAAGAAAACACAGACAATGAACTGGAACATTTCACAGTTATTTATTTACAATAGGCAATACAGAGGGAAACACAGAGCAGACTTAATCACAAATATAAATGCAGGCAAATGTACAATGGCAATCACTTAAAAGTTTTATTTACAAGACTCGCCACAGACGGACACACACACCCAAAAAGAAATGGTGCCAACTGGCCTTTATTCGGACCCTCCAGCTGTGGAGGATAAGCAAGCTGGGGGTTAGAGTTTGGTCGGGTATCTGGCCACCTCGTGCGGTTTTACCGACTCGCACTTGTGGAGCCCGGAGTCCGTGGAAGGGAACAGGGATCCCCAGCTCGAGCGCTCCAACACAACCCACCATGGTGGGACTCGAACCCATGAACCAGAATCCAATGAGCGCAGCCAGAATCCCACGAACGACCCGGCCAACCACGAACGATGACCGACAATCAGGAGAGCCCAGCAGACCAGAAGCAAGGAACGACCTCCAAGGAACCAAGGAGAACCCCCCAGATACAGCCCACGACCCTTCTTATTCCTCCCCCATGCGGGGTGGAGGGATCCGCTCTCGGGTAACTCGCCTCCGGGTTGGACAGGGCGTTTTCGGGTGTCGTGGTGGCCAGCCGCGATTGGAGGAGGGGCGTGTCAGCGTCTTGGTGCTCCTCCCCTGAGAGAGGCTCTTTTGCCTTCCCCAGTGTCAACAGGGAAGACATTCTTTTTTGTTGGGGCGGAGTCAGAGCTCCGAGTCGAAGGGGCTCCGCCCACGTCCGTAGTCAGAAACACGTGCATTATGGCGCCGTGGTGTGAAGTGAAGGTTGGGTTGGTGAAGCACTTGTTCGCCCGCAGAGTGGGAGGAGTGAACTGTGAAGTGAGGGTTTTGTTGGCGTTGGTAGATTTAACGATGTAAAAAACCCGACTATAAAAGAAACCCGCAGCGCACACATGAAATTAACCCATTAGACATAGGGGAGGGATTCTAACTATCCACATATACTTATCGATATGACTGAACTATGGGACTGCTGACTGTCTGTGTGCAAAAGGCTTCCAAATTCGTAACAATACTTCTCAAAGCAATATAAAAATAGATAAAAGCACATGGAAGGCACACACAAACAACAACCACAGCCATGACAACTGCAGCGAAAATAATTAAGTGTTATAAGAAATCCTTTTTCAGGCATTTCATTGTATGTAGGCCTATATATGTATTGTTATGTTTTATCCTGGTGTGTTGGCGTAGTAGTTAGGGCAGCGGCTTGGGATCCAAAAGGTCCTGAGTTCAAGTCCCGTTGAGCCACTGAATTAATACATCAGGGGGTTGACTCAGCCTGTCATCCTTCCGAGGTCGGCGAAATGAGTACCAGTATACTGGGCCGGTGTATACCCCGGTTAAAATAGGTGTACCATATCCCTGTGTGTCGTATGAGGCGACCAGGGTTGCGTCAGGAAGGGCATCCGGCGTAAAACATGTGCCAAATCACGATGCGGATCATACGGATGATCCGCTGTGGCGACCCCTAATGGGAGCAGCCGAAAGAAGAAGATGTATTGTTATGTTTGTGGGGTAGATGGAGGAATTTCATAGTAAGGATAGGATTGTTTAGCATAGCATGGTCCATGGACGAGTAGGAGACATCTCAACGGAATTAAAGTAAGGAAAACTGTGAGCTTAAGATTGTTTACGTGTCACCACACAGGGACGGTGCTGTATTAACTAGGTAGTGTTTAAGGCTAGTTTCTCCCAGTACGTGATTGCCCCCCGTGACTTTTTCCAACGTTTTTGCATTTACGGAGCTGGCTATAAAAAGACTACGTTTTTACAACAACAATAACAATGGCCGACCGGCTGCCGACGGAATCCAACACAATCAGCAGGCTAAAGCCCACCCCCAGGAATGGTATCTGGCAGGCCACGCCCCCGAGGCTTATGATTGGTCGGTGTGACATCAGAGGAAGGATGATGTAGTGGAGGTGGCGGTTGGAAGAGAAGAGTCGCTCTCTTGCCTCTCCTCATCATCATGAAGGCTGCACGATTCTTGTTGTTCGTGTTATGTGAATTTGCTCCTGTGCTGGGGCAAGACACTAGCTGTTCGGCTGGGTCGTGAAGTTTATGTGTTTTGGGAGGAGAGGAAGCGAAGGAGAGGAAGCGAAGAAGAGGGGCATGTCTCTCACGTCAAATTTGGCAGTATCCCTTGTTGGAGGACCAAGGAGAAAGGCGGTGCCATTGGTATGTATGTATGGACCTGGAACTTAGAGGGAATGTGGCAATATTGATCATGCAAACTTTAATAGTGGGGCAATATTGATCGTGAGAATAAATTGTATGCAGGTTTGTGGACTCCTGGTGTTGAAGACCGCCGCACGCATTACCTCACAAATATGGCCACGAGGAGCGACTTGGTGCCATTTTGTGCATTTCCCATGCAGTACCTTTGAGGCCCGACGACTGTGAGGTTCCTTAAAGGTCATCTCTGGACACAAAGCTGGGTGCCAGCATAAAGGGAGGGATCTCTTTTATTTTTTATCTTTCCCCTTGACTGTTTTTGTGACTGAGTGGAGACATCTCAAATTAGGATTTAGTTTTACCTCACTTTTCAATACCTCGCTCTTTGATTTATTTCCATTTTAAGTCTGATTTATTTTTTAATAAACCATTATTTGTGTTTGTTTATTTGTTGTGGGTTAAAGAATAAACAAGTGTGCTACTGTTCTGGTGAACATCTCTGGTAAACGCCCCATGGTGGGCGCCTCCGGTAAATTCCCCATGGTCGGCACCTCCGGTAAACGCCCCACGGTGGGCGCCTCCGGTAAACGCCCCACGGTGGGCGCCTCCGGTAAACGCCCCACGGTGGGCGCCTCCGGTAAACGCCCCATGGTGGGCGCCTCCGGTAAACGCCCCATGATGGGTGCCTCCGGTAAACGCCCCATGGTGAGCGCCTCCAGTAAACGCTCCATGGTGGGCGCCTCCGGTAAATGCCCCATGGTGGGTGCCTATGCTGTTTCCCATACCCAGAATCTTGCCTGTTCGCCTCAAATTGAAAACCGTTCCATTATCTGTCCAGGTCGGTGCTAACCGGCCTGAATACGACAATATGTATGTATCTTATGGAATCAAAAAGGGCTTCGCTAATCTCAATCAAATTTTGCACATGTGCTCTAAGTAATCAGGGCTGGGTCACGGGTGCATGATTGTGGAGAGACTACTTCCAATTTTTGCCTGTACATGTGGAATAGTGCAAGTGGTTCAACCACTGATCCCTGCCGGAGGGAGGGGGTATCGATCCCATATTTCGCTCTCAGAGGGACTTAGTATTACTACTCAAATAAATTAAGGAAGTCAAAACTTATAAAAATTATCTCAAGAAAAGAAGAAAATAATCCAAATATTGGGGTCAGGGTGTGGAAGTGAAAAATAAATCCCATCTTGTAAATGTGCATAAGAATCTGCATTAACAATTTATGGCCAAGTAAGGTGATCATAAAGCTCTGTGAATCACAGGACTGTCACGAGGCCTTGGTATTTTTGTATTAATTATGTTTTGACATGCTTTTAACTACTACTAAAAGCTGTTTTGTTAAAGCAAAGAGCCTTCATGGCCTTGTGGTTTGGTTTCTGTACTACCTCTTCGAAGTGAAAATGTGCTGTTATTCCTGCATCTTGTGATTGACACCCCAGACTTGTGCCTGAGGTGGGTGATTTATCATGAATCATCATGCAGATTGTGTGAAGAATGCATTGTGCTTATGAGGTGAACGTATTCGACCTTAGATCTGCTGACAGAGACTGAGTGTTCCTTCCCCTTTTCTCTCCTCTTCGCAAGTCTCTGAATTATTTCTTTCTTTGCAAACTATCACATGTTGATTAGTCAGTGTCAGATGTCCTTTGTATGACCCATCTCAAATTTCCAATTTGAATACAAGTCAGTCCTCTGGTACTGTAAAGCCAGAGGAGTTTCAAAGCTGATTGATGCTTTGCTTTTCTCCGTGCACGTGACCAATAAACTGATTCAACAAAGGGCAGTCTTCGGAGTTTTTCCACGACAATTGTTTCAAAAGTTTCAAGCTGGCAGAACTACTTTGAGTTCTGGGTTCTTAATTTTTTTTTTACTAAATAAATACAAGTCTGAAAGCTATTGATAGCATTTACAGCTTAGACTATACCATTGCCATCTGAAACTCAACTACAAAGGAGGATTATTTAAGGTAAATCCAATAACTGGAACACAAACATTCCAAAAAGCTTTGAAATAAATAATCAACAAACTAACTTAAATAGTGTTGATAGTTTCTTAGTGTGTACGTTTTAGTAATGCTGCTAATAACACAAATGCCCAACGTTAATTTTTTTTTCTGGAAAATGTTTCATAGTACCCACTCATACATTGAAACTCAATTTGAATCAGTTGTGTATGTGTGTGCAACATCTAAAATGATGAAGTTTACATGATGTGTGCTTCATGCTGCAATTGGTAAGGAAGCTGTTGAAGGTTTTATTTCTGATATGCAAAGGGAATAAACAAAGACCCATGCTATGGTCATAGGAAAGGAATGTACCGTACATATAATGAGGATACAAAAATGACTAATAGTATGAATCTAGCAGTTCCAATTAAAGGTATGTTTTGATTTTGTGATGATAAAGTTCTGTATGGGTTGAAAATGAGGCTTCAACTACAAATACATGAGAATGAAAAGCGACTGCTTTTTGGGGTGCTAATGTTTTGGTGCCCAAAATAAGTTTGCTCTTGATGAAATGATGTGGTTTTATGAGTGAGTATACACATAATATGAAGATTGAAAAGATGTTTGAATAAAAGGCTTAACTTAAAGAAACCTCTCAATTCCTGAAAATAAGACGCCAAAAAGTAGGATTAAATAGGGTCAGCTGTTAGCTCTGCATGGAATCTGGGAGTTATTGAAGGAACATGATGATATTTATGGCTATTTTAAAAGAAACCAGATGGAGATACTGCAACTGATAAAAAAAATTAAATGATTTATAATGCAAAGGTAAAACAACTTATTCTCTCTTTAGATGGGACATTTAATCAAGGAGATAGATTAGAAATAGATTGGGATATAAACTATTATGCAAAGGCTTACAAGTCTCATCAAATGGTTTGGAAAACAATGGAAACTAGAACATCACTCAGAAAAGTGCATACCTCCACCAGGTTAAACAGTTTAGGTTTTGTATCCCACGGATAGGCCGGATCTGCATCCGGACCTTAACCAAAATCTAATCAGCTTGGTCTCGTCACCGACCAACTCGTCCACCAAGTTTTGGCATAATCCGTCCACAACCTATTGAAATTTCATTATATATATATATATATATATATATATATATATATATATATATATATATATATATATATATATATATATATTGTTTCTGGGCCCATTTCTCAATGGTGAATTTCTCAATGGTGAATTTTAAAGAATCACATGAAGAAAAAAAATTTCTCATATCCGCATAGAGATCTTCACCAAGATTGAAGCAACTTGTCCTTGTCACACACCCAACCTGTCCACCAAGTTTTGTCTGACTCTATACACAACTTTTTGAGATATCGTGCTATATATCGTTTTTGGCCCAATCTCTCAATAGTGAAGAAGCACTTCAAAAAATTGAAAATTCTTGTATCTGTATCCGGATCTGGATCTTCACAAAAATGTAATCAATTCATCCTTGTCGCATACCCAACCTGTCCACCAAGTTGTCTGAATCTATCTATAACTGTTTGAGATATCCTGCTCACAGCCAAACAGAGAGACAGGGGTGAAAACATAACCTCCATCCACCATCAGTGGCAAATGTAATAAAGATCGTGTTTTTGATATGATTCCATTCAAAAGCTAATATATACAGGATATGCAATTGACCTCAGTGCTCAAAAAAGAAACAATAAAGTACAATAGGGTTGATACTTCCTTATACATTGAAAATGGAGCGTCAGAAGAAGTTGATGCTTTTCGTTTGATTTTTGAAAGAGAATGACACATTAATGTAGAAAATGGCATTGGGATTAATCTTGTATAATTCTTTGCTATATCAATAAAAAAATGAATCAATATCAAACTATGGAAGTATAAATAAATCAAAGTAATCGAAAAAAAAATTATGTGCATCCAAGATCAAAAATCTTGCAAGCTATAATTAATGCGAATACAATTCAAAGAACAGCAGTTCTAAGAATTGATGTTTGGTTATTTGAAGGCCAGGTGAAAAATCTAAATGAAAATGGGTTGCTTCAATTAAAAATGGCAAAACATATGTGAAATAAATATTCATTAAGGGAGACAAGTGGGGGATTTCTACTGTTTCTAATTCCTTCATTTGAGGATATAAGTGCAGCAGGAGCTCTCACAGGAGGAATTTCGGTGGCAGTAAACGCAGCTCATGAAAAGAAACCTCAATAATAAGCTCAAAAAGAGTTTGAAAGACATAATAAAGAGATTGAGATACAAATAACAGGTTCAGGGGTAATTGTATATTTTGCCCAAAAGCTTAAAAGTCTCCCAGATAAAGCAAGAAAGTGAGTTGAAGATATGCTTTCTTCTATTGCACAAGGTGGTGTGAAATGAACAAAAGTGGCTAATGGATTCTTACTTTCACCCAAGTCAATTATTCCGATTAATCAATGGTTTAAAGGATATGGAAGAAATACATCCAGCATGCAACTTGGAATTTACCATGATATATTGAATGCCTGTGTTGAAAATGTGGATATTTTGTGTGATGGATCATTGAACTAAGTTGTCTACGAATTAAAATATATATATATATATATATATATATATATATATATATATATATATATATATATATATATATATATATATATATATATATATATATATTGTTGTGGTTACCAGATTCGCAAACCACCATTCAGGTCCCTTAGGTGAGGTATCTCGGTAAGTGCATGTGTAGTTAGGCCCAAACCCGTTGTCTAGTGGGAATACATGTCATTTATACGTGCTGCGACTCTTCAGGATAGCCGTTTTTCTTTTACTATCTTTATTTTGGACCAATCGCCACCATCACAACCACAACAACAACCACCAACCACAACGCCGCTTCACCACAACCGCCATGACCTTTACCGTCACAACTCGCCACCATCGCATCACCGTCATCTCGCGCCACTCATGGGCACCGATGCTGGACTCGTGTAGGGCGCACGTTGAACAGCGTGTACAAAATCACGGATTTTGTGCTTCAAAAACGGATCCAAAACGACACACGCCCACTTTTTGCCGTCCAATCGGTGAGCGAGGGGCGAATTGGCCCCGCCCCCAGGGCGATCGATATATGCAAATTTGTGGATCAAAAAGCCTTCACGCCCACTTTTTCTCGGGCCAATGGGGAGCGAGGTGAAAGGTCAAAGGGAGGGGGTCAAAGGCGAAGTTACGGGGGGATAAAAGGACGGTGTTCGTCAGTCAAAGGAGTCGTAAAAGTCGGAGCGAAAGAGTCAGCAGAACGAGAACGAGGGGTCGGAGAGTCGCAAGAGAGAACGAGAGAAGGAGCAGAACGAGGTCGGAGAGTCAAGAAGAGGAGAGTCGGAAGCAGAGGGTCAAGACTTCGCGGGCGGTGGAGCTGCTCGTCGTGTGCGTTGGAGTCGGAACGGAGGGGACGGAGCTGTGGAAAGGCGGCGACACCAGACGAGGGGGTGCTCGCGTCGTGCAGGAAGCTGCACCCGAGGGAGGCCGACAGCGCGACCTGGCCGAGGTGGAGACGCTCGTCGCATATAATAAAGATCCTCTATACCCCGAGCATCAGCAACCCCCTCCTGTTTCCCCCCGCGCTGAGATAGTGCGACCAAGGGGGCCCCGTTCCCACCCCCTGCCAGGCACTGTCCACGAGGCCCGCGGGTTGCGGGGCCATCGCCGCTCCGCGTCTCATCACCAGACGGGTAGGCCCGACCCGGTCTCGGCCCCAGGCCTACCCCATTCTTGGGGGATTTCTTTTCCTTGGTTTTGGGTATGTGTTGTCGGCGCCGTCTGTGAAGTAGAATTGTATAAGTGTTGCCGTGTGCTCGGTAGTCGGTATTAGCTCTGCACTGTGTTTTCACTTTTATATTTGCTTTTTGTGTAAATGGAATTGTGTTTTCTTTTTTTTGTGTGCATTTGGTGGAATTGTATTTGTGTGCTTCCCGTGTGCCGAGAATAAATGTGCTTTATTGTTGAACTGTTTCCCGCTTCGCTTCGTCTTTTTCCCCATTGAACCCCTATCTTGCTTCACGTAAAGGGTTGGTAGTGGGCTGAGTACGCCCGATAATTAATCGAACCGTCGAGGTCGACGATAACACCGCTCGGTTATTCTGATAGTACGGAACGGGTCGCTTAAGTGGCCCGTGTCCGAAGTCGACCTGCGGCGAGGTGCGATCGCCCGGTCTACCTTCCGCGTGGGTACTTAGGTAGTTCGAATTTGGCGAGCAACCCTATCCCACGCGGGGGCTGATTGGCTCGATCGCGGTGAGACCGAAAGGTCCACCCGTGACTGGTTCCCGGCGTTAGTCCGAGAGGGTCACGACTGGATTGTCCGTCCGGTGGGCGACGTGCCGCGATTCGAGTTACGTGGCCGTTCGCACGCCGGCGGGCGCGAAGACCGCAACACTGGTGTCAGGTCGTGCGATACAAATTCATCGCCCTCCTCGCGGCACTGGTATTGGAGAGCGGGACAACAGGCTCTCCTGTCTCCAGCGAAATTCACGGGAATCGGTCCAGGGGTGAGAGAAGCGACCCCCGATTCCCTCCAAATTACGAGCGAGCAAATTAACCCTTCACGAGAAGCAAGATGGCGTCTCAAGGCGAGCGGGAGCCGGGGGTATTAGAAATGTATATGTGTAAGAATGTGTAGAATCCATGGTCCAGGATGGAATCCCCGTGCAGGAAATGTTGATTGTGCAGGAACACGGACTCGCCCAACTGAACCCAGGGCCCGAGGTGGGTGCGGCAGCGGCCGCAGTGTATGACACCTCCCCCCCCCCTCTCCACCAAAACCCTTCCCCAACCCTTGCCGAAACGGCTCAGCTGAGTGCATCCAACATGGCCCAGCTATGCGCCATGCTGGCGGCAATGAACGAAAAGATGAATGCGAAAATGATCGAAAAAATGGATGCAAACACAAATGAAATGAAAAACGAAATGAATGAAGTGAAAACGACGATGGATGCGAATACACAACAAATAAACGAAAAGATGGATACAAAAATGAACGGAATGGAAACAAACATGAAGGAGGAAATGAAAAAGCTGCGGGGTGAGACGCAGAACATGGGCCGAAGCCTGCAGGCGGGCATGAAGGCCGTGACCGGGGAGATAAAAATGGCGACTCCACGTGTGGGAGCAAACGAGCTGGGTGGGGGTGCAACGGCTGACAGGCCCGCGGTGGAGGCGGGTGAAAAAATAATTCGTGGAACGTGTTGGGCGAGGGTCGTGACGATGACCGAAAGGGAAAAATTAAATGGGGAGACCAAAACGTGTGAGACGAGACACGAGGTGACGACAACAGAAATAATAGTTGAGACAAGGGAGGTAAAGGGTGAAGAGTTGGCAGAGACACGGGAGATGGGAACGATAGAGGGAAGACTACACGATGAAGACGGGGTAAGTGACGCACACACACACACGGAGGTAGTGGAGGATAATGGGGGTGAGCTGGCGGACTGGGTGGAGACCCAGTGCGAGCACCTGGATGGCCTCCTCCAGGAACGAGGGGAGGGAGTATGCCCCCTTGAGGCGAGTCACGACCAGGTGAGTTCGGTCGTGCTTTGCGAGGTTGAGGGGAGGAGTGCTGTGGACAGGTGCACGGAGAGCTTGGGGGGTATAGAGGCCCCGGAGACCCTTGTGGGGACACGAATCCCCAGTGTGGTTGTCCCTGTGTGTGTGGTGCAAGGTGTGAGTGCGTCCCCGTGTGTGGAAGCGACCCCGTGTGTGAGTGGTGTGGTGGCGATGGTGCCGGAGTGCGTGCTTCCCAGCACGCCGTGTGTGGATGAGGCACCGTGTGTGAGAGAGGCCGTGTGTGTGGATGAAACGGCCAGTATGAATGAGGCACCACGTGTGAGTGGTGTGGTGGCGATGGTGCCGGAGTACGTGCTTCCCAGCACGCCGTGTGTGGATGAGGCACCGTGTGTGGAAGAGGCCGTGTGTGTGAGTGAAACGGCCAGTGTGGATGAGGCACCGCGGGTTAGTGCCCCCGCGTGTGTGGGTGAGGAACCGTGTGTGGATGAGGCAC
This sequence comes from Eptatretus burgeri, assembly GCF_056783735.1. NCBI lineage: Eukaryota > Metazoa > Chordata > Myxini > Myxiniformes > Myxinidae > Eptatretus > Eptatretus burgeri. Next base: position 30,790,013 of record NC_140978.1, on the reverse strand, counting down.
GGTGTGTGGATGAGGCACAGCGGTTGAGTGCCCTCGCGTGTGTGGGTGAGGCACCGCGGGTGAGTGCCCCCGCGCGAGTGAATGGAGCACCACGTGTGAGTAGTATGGTTTGTGTGAGTAGTGAGGCACGCGTGAGTGAACGGCCGTGTGCAAGGTCGCTGTGTGCCAGGGAGACCGTGTGTGTGAGAGAGCGGTATGTGAGGGAGATGTCGGTTGGCATGCGGGAGCACGCAGCCGCGTCTCCCCGTGTGAATGTGATGGTGTGGACTGTGTGCGTCGTGACACGCAGGTATGCGTGTGTGGAATGGAGACGACGACGGCGACAGAGGAGAGAAAGCCGAGTAGCGGCTGTAGTTGTTTCGAGGACCGTGCCGGGTTCACCCAGCAGTGAGCACGCGGTTCGTGCTGTGCAACGCACGAGACCACCACGTGCTCGCTTGCGAGAGTGAAGTCCCGGTCCGGAAACGCACGCAGTGGATTTGCCGATCCCGCGGACGGACAAAGTTTAGGCAGGATAACGGATTTGGACCGGACGGGTTCTCCACGCGATCGTGTGTGTTAAGCTCCAACGGGCAAAGCACATGTGTTCGCGTGGGGAACCCCTCGAGACGTGGGGCTTGTGTTTTTTTTTTTGCGCACGGTGACGTCATGGCTGCACGTGTGGTTGGAATCCGGCAGGAGGAGTATCTCTGCCGGATGGTACCGTCCAAGGAGGGACGAGGAACACGTGCAGCTGCATGACGTCACGGGCAGGTGTAAAGTGCGCGAGCTCTGAGTTGCCGCGCAGGTGCTGCGCATGAAAAAAGGAAAAAACAAGCCTCACTTTCGGGTGTACAGGATTCCTGGGCAAGGGGTGAAAGACCCCCTTACCTGGGCACAGGATGAAAACTAGTTAGGGGGAAGGGTTAGCTCAGCTAGACCGACTCCATGGGGCAGGGGTAAGTCCTCATGGAGTCCGTGGAATGGATTAGTTAGAGGGATTGTAGCCAGATTTAGGTTGGGAAATAAAATGGATTATTTGGAGACCGTGACAGACTTGTGAATGTGTAGAGGGGACGTAGTTTAGCTACGTAGTGTTAAAAGGAACGTGCTTTAGTTTAAGGGACGACGTGGGAGCACGAGTTAGTTAGGGGAGGTAGATAGAAGGATGGCAGAGTTCAGTGGTGTGTGTGTTGAAGAGTTGTTGGTGAGTAAATTGGAAGCATGTGCTTGGTGAGTGAGTGAGGCCAGCGGGTCTGTGTGAATGGAGTGAATGGGGAATGCATGGTGCGATGAGTGATTGGGGGCAGGAGTGACTCCCGCCCAAGGGACCCCGGGGTCAGAGTAAAGTGAGTTAGCTGGGTTAGTCAAATTGAAAAATGGAGGTCGTTTTGTTGTTGGTGGGAAAGTAGGCTCGAGACCCGTTTGGAGGGGTGCAGGAGCCCTGTTGACGGGTTGGGAGCGTGGCTGCGAAAGGTGAGTATCGCTGAGTGGGTACCCCGGGCACCAGGCTAGTCGGCCGCGGTAGGCCAAGGGCCCATGGGGGGCCGGGATAGAGTAGTGGGCACGGGTGCGCCTGCTTGGTGCGGGGGCCCGGGGCGCCATTAGCCGCGTGGGCAGTGTTGTGGGCACGGGTGACCCTCGGAAAGGGGCCCGGGAGGCCGGCCTGCCACGTGTGCGTTTCAGGGGAGGTGCCATGGGGGGCACTCCCCGGTGTTAGGGAGCTGGTAGGCTCGGAGGCAGTGTAGTGCCCGGGGGTGCCATAGCGGGAGATTCGGCAGAGGGTCGTGCCTGCCAAAGGGAGCCACGTGTCCCAGCCAGGAGACCGTGTGAGGGCACGGAGAGAAAATTGGGGGGCGAGGCCCGAAATTGTGAGGACACCAACACAGGCGACGGGAATCTGGGTTGTTAGAACCAATAGTTTAAGCGAGAGGCGCTTGTTGAAAGCCCCGGGGTAGTTTAACAGTTAAATGGATAGGGTAGATTAGGAAGTGTACCCCTCCGCACCATCCATCCCCTCGCTGTCGTTGTGGGCCGCTGGACCCACTTTGGTTATAGATCGCCGAACTCTGGGGAGGCCATTTTGAGGCTTCGTTGGGCCTCGACACAGGACGTTAGCTCTCCCTTATTCCCCTCCGGGAAGGGAACGTAGGGGTTGGGAGTAGGCTAGGTGACAGGATAGGTTAGCCGAACAAGGACGATAAAGGGGGTTAGGGGACGATTTATAGTGGGGAAGTAAAAATAAAAACAACAGAAAAAAAATAAGTTGGGGCTAAATTGGGGTTTGACAAATTAAGGGAGTGGGTATGTACAGTGACAGGCAAAGGCGATAGGTTGGGAGGGAGACAGGTAGGTAGGTCCGAGCCCGCCTTCCAAGTGGCCAGCACCACCGCACTCCCTCATCCAACTTCCACTGACGGCAAAAGCTGGCCAGCTTCATCTGCTGGCTGTGTTACTGCAAGGCCTGTGCCGGCCAGTTCATCTGCTGGCTGTTTTTCTTCGAGGCCTGTGCCGGCCAGTTCATCTGCCGGCTGTGTTTGCCTGCAACGGTCTTCTTCTGCGGGCTGTGTTTGCCTGCAGCGGCCTTCTTCTGCGGGCTGTGTTTGCCTGCTGCCTTTGCCATGCCATGCCCACTGCCCCTGTTCACCAGCCCCCGTTCAATTTTTGCTTTGCCCCCCCCTGTTCATTTCCATGTGCGCCAGGATCGTAAAAGCAACAGTTTGCAAGCTGCAAGAACTGCCCTGTTGGCAGCTACAACACGGGCCTGCAGTGGCGGCCCGTGCACCGTGTTTGTGTTCATGCATCCATTCGTTGTGCTCATTGCGTGTGCCACTTGAGCTGGCACGGAGACTGCGTTGTGCAGCCCAAGCACCGTTGTGGTTCACTGAGTTCAGTTCAAAAGGGAAGGCCTTGGACTGCGTGTGAGCAGCCAGCCACGTTCCCTGTCACCTGCATTGTTTTGAGCCAGAGACTGCATGTGGGCAGCCTGGCTCCCTGCTAACTGCCTTTCTTTGCAGAGTTCAATGATCCTGGGCCATGGTTTAGTGTAAAATTTGTAAGTTAAGGTAAGATGTACTGTAAATATGAGTGCGCCCCCGGCATGTCTGTCTAGCGCCGGCAATTTTATTTAAGTCGTCCGTGTGAGTGAGTTTGTTTAGATAGTTACGCAGCCCTCAGGTTATTTATTTTGGGGACACGAATACCATGAATGTCGCACTCAGGGATCCGTAGGTAAAATGTACTTGGGGAAAACTACACATGATGGCACACGAAAATTTGACGACTCGGGACGAGTCTGTAAAAAGGGAAGGGGGTAGTGTTGTGGTTACCAGATTCGCAAACCACCATTCAGGTCCCTTAGGTGAGGTATCTCGGTAAGTGCATGTGTAGTTAGGCCCAAACCCGTTGTCTAGTGGGAATACATGTCATTTATACGTGCTGCGACTCTTCAGGATAGCCGTTTTTCTTTTACTATCTTTATTTTGGACCAATCGCCACCATCACAACCACAACAACAACCACCAACCACAACGCCGCTTCACCACAACCGCCATGACCTTTACCGTCACAACTCGCCACCATCGCATCACCGTCATCTCGCGCCACTCATGGGCACCGATGCTGGACTCGTGTAGGGCGCACGTTGAACAGCGTGTACAAAATCACGGATTTTGTGCTTCAAAAACGGATCCAAAACGACACACGCCCACTTTTTGCCGTCCAATCGGTGAGCGAGGGGCGAAGTGGCCCCGCCCCCAGGGCGATCGATATATGCAAATTTGTGGATCAAAAAGCCTTCACGCCCACTTTTTCTCGGGCCAATGGGGAGCGAGGTGAAAGGTCAAAGGGAGGGGGTCAAAGGCGAAGTTACGGGGGGATAAAAGGACGGTGTTCGTCAGTCAAAGGAGTCGTAAAAGTCGGAGCGAAAGAGTCAGCAGAACGAGAACGAGGGGTCGGAGAGTCGCAAGAGAGAACGAGAGAAGGAGCAGAACGAGGTCGGAGAGTCAAGAAGAGGAGAGTCGGAAGCAGAGGGTCAAGACTTCGCGGGCGGTGGAGCTGCTCGTCGTGTGCGTTGGAGTCGGAACGGAGGGGACGGAGCTGTGGAAAGGCGGCGACACCAGACGAGGGGGTGCTCGCGTCGTGCAGGAAGCTGCACCCGAGGGAGGCCGACAGCGCGACCTGGCCGAGGTGGAGACGCTCGTCGCATATAATAAAGATCCTCTATACCCCGAGCATCAGCAACCCCCTCCTGTTTCCCCCCCGCGCTGAGATAGTGCGACCAATGGGGCTCCGTTCCCACCCCCTGCCAGGCACTGTCCACGAGACCCGCGGGTTGCGGGGCCATCGCCGCTCCGCGTCTCATCACCAGACGGGTAGGCCCGACCCGGTCTCGGCCCCAGGCCTACCCCATTCTTGGGGGATTTCTTTTCCTTGGTTTTGGGTATGTGTTGTCGGCGCCGTCTGTGAAGTAGAATTGTATAAGTGTTGCCGTGTGCTCGGTAGTCGGTATTAGCTCTGCACTGTGTTTTCACTTTTATGTTTGCTTTTTGTGTAAATGGAATTGTGTTTTCTTTTTTTGTGTGCATTTGGTGGAATTGTATTTGTGTGCTTCCCGTGTGCCGAGAATAAATGTGCTTTATTGTTGAACTGTTTCCCGCTTCGCTTCGTCTTTTTCCCCATTGAACCCCCATCTTGCTTCACGTAAAGGGTTGGTAGTGGGCTGAGTACGCCCGATAATTAATCGAACCGTCGAGGTCGACGATAACACCGCTCGGTTATTCTGATAGTACGGAACGGGTCGCTTAAGTGGCCCGTGTCCGAAGTCGACCTGCGGCGAGGTGCGATCACCCGGTCTACCTTCCGCGTGGGTACTTAGGTAGTTCGAATTTGGCGAGCAACCCTATCCCACGCGGGGGCTGATTGGCTCGATCGCGGTGAGACCGAAAGGTCCACCCGTGACTGGTTCCCGGCGTTAGTCCGAGAGGGTCACGACTGGATTGTCCGTCCGGTGGGCGACGTGCCGCGATTCGAGTTACGTGGCCGTTCGCACGCCGGCGGGCGCGAAGACCGCAACAATATATATATATATATATATATATATATATATATATATATATATATATATATATATATATATATATATATATATATATATATATATATATATATATATATATATATATATATATTACTAATTTAGAAGATGATAATTGAATGATCATCATTGGGTTTGTATTTATATTAATGAATAGAAAAGCAAGTAAAGTGATCTGTGTGAGCATATGAGGGAGATGTGAGACTTTTTTTGTATTTACAATTAAGGTTTGGGGAAGAGCTAGAGCAGAATTGAAGAGAACAAAAAGGAAAGGGAAAAGCACCAACAGCAGAGTATAAATGAGATTGGGATCAAGGGGAGTGTGAGAAGGACACATGGTCGTGAACAAGATGCATACAAGCTGAATCAAACACAGCAACAAGGGGAAGGGGAAAGCAGAGATGAAACAGAATAGGAACAAAGCAACCGATTATGAACAAATGAAAAAAGGTGAGGGATAGGCGGGAAAATCACAATAATTGGAAATAGGGTCATTTGCGGCACAACAGATAATGAGTATGGATGGGGGGGGATGATTTGAGGAAGTGGCAAACATCTGCCTTGAAGCCCTGGAGGGACGAATGGGACTGAATAGACTGGGGAAGTTGATACCGCAGGTGAGACAAAAGACGATCGAATCAGTAGAGGTGAGCAGTGGGCCTGTATTTTTGGAATTTAACTAAAAAGTGGTTACTGACAGACCATGTGTGTCCTGTGGAAACATGGGTGGGACAGAGCTAAGAGGGTAGAGGGTGCAAGAGAAAAAGGAGGCGGTAGAATACAAAGAGGCCACCAACCTGTCTTCAATCTGCGATGAGACCGTGCAAGCAAGGTGAAAGAGGACAATGACTACTACAGGGAGTTGTCCAAATGAGCTTTCACAATTGAGGGTTTCAAGTCACAATCAACATATTCATACTACTCACCTCGATATGCAAATCGTAGATAGGAACCTGACTATATCTATTAACTGGCAGATAAAGAAAATAAAAGGTCAGAAGGGAATGCCCAGCTTTTAATAAAAGAGAAAGGCTGACAGGATGACTGAGGTATGCACACTCACCTCTGAGCTGTCAAGCCGAGGTTTGAATTTCGACCCATTGAACTTCGAACCGTCATCCTGGTGTTTCGTGGGCAGGGAAATTTCTCAATGTGTGTGCCATCCCTTGGATGTATATTTAAACTGGGTGTCCCATCTTCTGAGATTAGTTGGTGACATTAAAGATCCCAATCTGTCCTTCACGAAGAATAGGCAAGGATTACCCACATCCTGAACGATTTTCAAAATTCCGATAATAGACAGTGGTATTACTTCAGCGGCACAACCGTGCTCCGAAACACTGACGTAACAGCATCCCATGAAACATTCAAATATATTGTACCAGAAATTGTCACTGCCTTGCTGAAAACAGCCTTTCAGTCAATGAACTGTTTTAAGCAATGAAGTCACCACTGCCAGCAAATTCATACCAATAACTTCTGACTTAATATGACCACCACATTTGCAGTACTTCTAGTGTGACTGAAAAGCTCAACATTTTGAATTAAATGAATGAAGTTCAGAACAGTGAGAATATACAGCACTTTGTGTGCATCAACAGAAGAGCAAAACCGATGGTGAGAGAAAAAAAGTGGGACATAGCCCCTGACAAAAAGCAGGCATAAACCCCCAAGAGAGCAGCTGTTCATAGAGACCCAACCCTGGAAATCATGACATGGGAGCAGAATGACAGCAAGAGAGAAGAGAGGTTAGGGTCACAGCCACACCTCAACCTCCACATTAGGAGTCAGGCATTGCTGTTAGAATGCAATGCAGAAAGGTAGTGCATGTACAACCCAAAATAAAGACTTTGTTTGGATTGTAAACTCAGTACAGGTGGTACAAGTTCAAATAATGATGACTACAGCAGTGGCAGAGCTAGGAAACAAGTAAGGACAGAAAGCTGGCATATGGAGCATTGAGGAAAATGATCAGCAGCACTAACTGCAAGAAGGGCTGATCAACAGAATAGAGGAAATAAATGTGAAGGCATTCAGTGAAAGAGCACAACTTTATTGAATACAAACACACATTATTGAATGTGTGTGTGTTTTAGCTCTTCCACGAGCCTCGACATGGTGAACAAACCCCCCCCCCCCAAAAAAAAAAAAAACAGTGTATGGAAAAAGGAACATATCCACAAACAAACAGAGCACTCAAATTTGTTTTTGAGAAAACAGCCCATAACAGTTGAATCAACATTGTTGATTTTGCTGCAGCACTACACGTTCAAGATAAAATGAGACCAAAACAAGACGGGTGAAAAAGGTCTGGACTTCAAAACACAAACTGAACATCACCATGGAAACAGAGATTCTAAAAGCAAAGAGATTGATTTTGTAATTGAAACAGAACAAATGAAACAATTCAAGAAAGGAAACAAGATAGAGTATTTAATAATAGCCTCACTGGGGTATATAGATTTTATTTTAAATGAAAATTCGCTAACCATTTTCGTTGCTTTGCAAAACTATGTGCGTGTGATTTTTAATTTTTTATTGCTTTAGAATGAACTACGCAGATTACTGGAGATCTTAATGTGGGCAAACTCACCCTCAGAAATGTGTGCACCGAACTTGGACATCATTCCACATTTAAGGTATGAAATCAACTTATGGTTGAATGAGACATTAAAATGTTATTCGGCAACTTTGTCTTACTGTGCTAAGGCCACCTGGACATGCTAGTCAAGTCCGGAGGCCTTGCGGGGCATCTCAGACCATGAATCCAACGATCCAGCTCAAAATGTGAATGAGGCTGCCCAAGCACAATTTCTTGAGCCCGTGATCTTAGGTGTACTGCAGGGACTGATAGTGGGGCAACTTCGCTAAATATAGCAGAACAATTGTGCATTTTGTGAGGAAAGCACCAAATTTGGCACACGAGTAGCCTATCATATTATGAACAAATTTGGATATTGGGCCATCTCAAATCCAGCCGCTGATGGCTGTGGCAGCCATTTTCCACTGCCATCAAAAACTTTGAGATGGCCCAATATCGAAATCTGTTCATAATATGATAGGCTGCTAGTGTGCCAAATTTGGTGCTTTCCTCACAAAATGCACAATTGTTATGCTAAGTTGCCCCACTATGAGAAATCTGTGAATGTTGTATTCAAATACACTTTGTTGTGGCCTTCGTTGCTGCACAAAATGAATGCATTCTTCGTTCTTTGTTATGGTGAATAAAATAACTGAACAAATACAGCAATGGAGCATCAGGAAGAAACAAATTAGACAAATATGGAGTCATCAGGAGGAACCTTGATAGAATTTGGGTTTCGGCTGTTACTCCTCCACCCTCAAAAGCCCATCCAGGCGCAGCCAAGTGAACCTTATAAAAACTATTTGCAAGATTCACCCCTCCATAGACAAAGAAAAATAAAGGGGAGATGGAGGACAAAAATAAACCGTGCACACCAACAGAAAGTGCTTGCGCGCGCACGCACGCACGCACACACATCTATTGTCCAGAAATACCTTACTACTTCTTACCTTACTGCACCACAGATGAGGTTCCTTTTCCGGTGTTAGGTAAACACTAATGACACACTTCCAGTTTGATTGATTAATTAAATATACTGTATATACATATATTTTAAACAACAACACCACCACCAAAAAAAAATCTCTATTATTTATTTATTTAATTATGTCATGCAACTTCCAATGCCAGCAGTATTCCATTGAGCTAAATTAGACAATTTATTCGCACTTAATTATGGAAAAAAATAGATTTTAACTGCAATGTTTCACAAAGGTTTTGTTTGAAAATGAATTAGAGAAATTATGAAACGGAAGACCAAGTAGGAACATGAAGAAGCAAAGAGCAAAGATGGAATCATCAGGAGTAACCTGGATAGCATTCGGGTTTTTAAGTCACTACTCCCCCACCCTCAAATCCATCCAGGTGCAGCAAAGTGAGGCTTAGATACATTTTTTTGCAAGAATTAACTTCTCCTTTGAGAGATAGACAAAGAAAGAGAGGAATATAGAGTTAAAAGAGAAGAAAAAGCAATAATTATAATGAATAATGAATAAAGAGAATTATAAAAGAAAATAAATAATTAAATAAAAATAAAAATTAGAAAGAATTATGAAAGAAACAAAGAACAACGATGTCGTGAAGAACCCGAACAGATACATTTCAGCAGTTACTCCCCAGGCTCAAACGCAGCAACATCTACAAGCGAGCAGAGGAATGAATAATTATGTCAAAGATGTCATTGCAGGGTTTAAGCTGTCATTCGCCAAATGTGAATAAAAGTTAAATTTGGCGGATGTTTGACGTTCTAAATTTGCCCAAAATCGAGTTCATAAGTTTGTTAAATATGAACGCACCCCTCCTGTTTTCAGGTAACTATGTTGTGTGAAGACATTTTAAAAACCATTGATATTTGGGAATTGATATTTTACAATGAACAGCTTTTTGTTTGTTGAAGGAAATCTTGAATTTGACAATTTCCAAAGACAGGTGTGAATAGAAGATGTCACACAATAAACTAAAACAACACCAAATACAGCCCCAGTGATTGCAAAAAAGACAAAATAAAAATATAACGTGAAATATCAACAGATACATACCGACAACTGGGAAAATGACAAACGAGCAGGAAGGTATACAAAAGAGTTGGACAGATTGGGAATAGACAAAGAAGACTTATTGGAATGGTTCAGAAGAGGACAGCTCAAGTGGGATGGAGAATGAATCATTATAAATGCCCAAGACCAGTGACACATGACCAATGATTGAAGAAAATTGAGGGACTGAGTCAATTGGACAAATGTAGGTTTTGCAAAGAATAAACCACCTTTCATTGGGAAGTAAAAACTCATGTCAGAGCAGCTGTACACACAAAGGCATAACAAGGTATGTAGAGTAATCCACTCGAAAATCTACAGAAGTTTCAATATCCCAGTTCCAGAAAACTCATGGAAACATGAACCAAAAGCAATCATTGACAACAAGGAAGTAATGCTCACGTACGACCTAATGATCCCATCAAGCGTGAACATAGACAACAAAGCATTGTGACCAGATATAGTACTGAGGTACAAAAAAGAAAAGAAGGCATTGTTAATTGAGGTGCCAGCATGCAGCGATTTCGGCCGAAACAATGCAGAAACCAAGAAAATGACCAAATAGCAGGACCTCAAAAATGAAGTGAAAAGATCCTGGAAAACAATCCCAGGGAATATTACTAAAAATGAACTGCAGTGCAAAGCTGTCTAAGGCTTGGTTACAATCCTCAAAAGAGCCCTTGGTACAAAACTTTGAGAACAAGAAAACTTCACAAATTGGTCCATGAATCATGATCCCGTACTGATATGGAGGTTGACACTTCAAGACCTGAGAGGACTCCGTTCCACCTTCTGCAGCCCACATATGGAGATAACAACGGATGACACAAACATACACAGAATCGATTATAAAAAACCCCGTCTCCCACTGTGCCAGGGGATGGGCTAACAAGCCTGCCATCTCATTTTCCTCACTAACCACTCTCCCTCTGCTATTCTTTAATGGGCCAACACTTGGCCTAACCTGTTCTTTACCCCTTATATACAGAATGCCTTTCCATTATGCTCAATATTCTTGCGATGACCTTCTCAATTTCTCTTTTGGCTTGCTGAGTTATTTTCTAAACTCGACTCGACTTATTCCTTTACCGATAGGGGTCTGACTCCAGTCCTGTTATTTTATATCCAATAAATACCTTCTGCTTCTCCTTAATAGCACTCCTTCCTTTCTTCCTTTCATGTAAGTGCTGCTTCACCAGGATTAAGACTACCGCTCTGTGAAGTCATTATCTTACTACTCAACCACCCTGGCCTCTTTCTGCCTCAAGTTTTACACCTCATTGGAATGTATTTACTCTGCACCCCACATATTTGCTCCTTGAAGGTTTCTCATTTATCTGATGCTGATTGTCCGATTGTTACCTGATCCCAATCGAGCAGCATCCAGCTCTCTCCTCATACCTTCAAGGTTGGCTTTCTTGAAATACCATATAATAGCCTAACTCTACTATCCCAAACTCTAACTGTTAACAGAATGTTATGGTCACTGGTTCCTAAATGCTCTACGACTTCCACTTCTTCCACCCTTTTGAAATCATCACTTAAAAGGAGGTCTAACACTGCACCCCTCTCCTCACATTGTGGACTTATGTACAAGCTGGATTAAAAAGCAATCCTGGACTAGATGTAGAAAATCTTCATTCACCCCTTTCACTATCCCAATCTATCCCTGGCAAGTTTCTCTTCGTTTATATGCAGCATAAGGCTGTGGGGTAACACCACTGGCTGAGGGCATGGCTGTGCTGCTGATGCAAAGCCCTTTGTAGGTTCGAGCAGGAATTTGTAATTTGCTCATGTTGTCTGTGATAGTTCACTGACTTCACGAAAAACACCATAGGATCTTTAACATCCAGCAACGAACACTGGCAGACTGGACTCCCGTTTAACATCCATCCGAGGTACGACACGCATGTTGAGGAATCACCCTGCCTTGTGAAACACTGGGATGATGATTTATAGCTGGGTCGAGATTCAAACCTATGCGAGACAGGTTAGACGCAAGTGTGCATACCTTTAGGCTATCCTTTTAAGCCCTACATCATGCAAGTTAAAATACCCCATCATCAATACTCTTCCCTTACGTGACTTTCTGAATTCTTCATGTCGGATATTCTTCCTTCCTCCTCTTTCCGCACACCTGGAGCCAAATAAAAGCATCCTTCCAGTATCTCACTGTTTTTATAATATCTGATCTCTATCCACACAGAATCCTCTCCATCAATTCCCTCCTTAATGTCATCCCAAACTCTCAATGCAATGCTGTCTTTTTCCCAGCTTGATACTCCTCCGATTTTCTTTCCGATCACACCTATACATCTTGTAGCCTTCTCATAACAATATTCTGAAACTGCTGGCTGAGCTCAATTAAGCAATCTCCTCAATAATACCACAAGGTAAAATGACATACTTTTGTCCAAAACATCATTTAACCTAAGACCTTTTGATGAATCATCCATCTGAAATTTTGGACAATGGATTACGGAGTTATTGGGCTGAGTTGAACTCCACTGATAATCCTGATGAAATGGTAAAAAAAAATTACATAGTACCCTTGTGTTGCAATCCAAACGATGCCGTCATGAGATAGTGATTAAGCAGAAACCTAGGGACAAACCATGGTTCAATGATAATCTCTGTCGTTTAATAATACAACAGGACTCTACACATGATTGTGGCAATTTTGAGCGATACCATCAACTAAGGAACATTGCCCAGCATAATATCAAAAATGCTAAGTCAGGTTACTTTCAGAACAAAGTTAAACACCTTAAAAGATCGAAGCCTGGAAAATGGCACAGACAGATCAGATTATTGACCAGAATGAAGAAGCAGTCCTATAATCTTGCTTTTGCTCATCAATGTCCTCGTCAACTAGCCAATGATCTTAACATGCATTTTCACGCATCTGTATGACGTTAGCTCTGCAGGATCCAGCAACGCTTACGGCGTACCTTCCAGCGTCTGCACCTCCACTGACAATCCATCAGCTCGAGGTATATTTTCGCCTTAGACGTCTCAATGCGTCCAAGGAACTTCATCCCAGTGATGTACCGACTCGTCTTATTGAAGAGTTTGCACTGTAAATCTCAAGCCCTGTTACAAAGATATTTAACAAATGTTTGCAGAATGGTTACTTCCCTGCGAAATGGAAGCATGTCTCAGTATGTGTGATTCCTAAGACTCCTCATGTTACTGGATTTGATCAGCTTCACCCCATCTCAACTGCATTTGTTTTAGCGAGGGCATTTGGAAGTTTTCTTGCTGACTGGTTGATGGTCAATATTAAAGCTCACATTGATCCTAAAAAGTATGGAAACATGAAAGGAAGCTCCGTCAACCACTATTTAGTCCACATGTTAGATGTTATATATCAAAATCTTGTCCAACGAGGGCATGATGCAAACACCTGCGTTAGGCTTTACTGAGGAGTTCGACCTTGTCAATCACTCCAAGGTCATTGAAAAGCTCATTCAGCTTGGGGTTGATGCTTCCATTATACCCACAGTGTGTAGTTTCCTTACCGATCGTTCCCAAGTGGTTCATTATCGAGAGCAGACATCGAACCACTTTAGTCTCTTATGCGGAGTTCCACAAGGGACAAAACGAGGACCAATTTGGTTCCTTGTTTTGGGGAATGATGTTGTTGTAACAGGATACCATAGGAAATATGTGGCCGACTTGAGCATGGTCAAAGTGTTGCACAGAACTCAATAAAGTTCGCTGCAAGCCCATGTTGATGCACTTGGTGATTGGTGTTGCTTTAATGACGTTAGCCAGAGAAATTCAAGATCATGCAAATATCTTTCCTTCAAAAGTGCCACCCCAATTAAACATTATCATTGATAACATTCCTCTGCAAAGAGTTCAATCGTTCACTCTCCTTGGTGTTATAATCCAATTGGATCTGAAGTGGAATAGTCAGGTCAAGCAGATGGTATATTGTGCTGCACGACGACTCAACGTTCTTTGTACTTTGAAGAAATTCAGTGTGAGACGTGAGTGCTCTTGATCTTGTTGAAATATACAGTGTTCATCCGCTCTTTGCTGGAGTTCAGTGTGCCCATGTGGGGATTCTGGCATCACTAGAGCTCAGAGCTCACAGATTGAACGACTCCAGAAGTGTGTGCTTCGCTTTATTGCGTACCCATTTATTCAGTCCTCCGCACAACAACTTACTCATTTTGATATACAATTGTTGAGTGAACGCAGGAATGAGCTTCTCTTGCATTTTGGACTTGGTCTTTCAAAGTCTGAGTGTCACCGTGGCATTCTTCCTTCCACCCGTCAATCTGTGTCGAGGCACAATATTCAACTCAGAAATGCTCAAAATCTTGACCGACCTCAGTGTAAGACTCAAAGGTATAAAAATTTGACTATTCCTTTTTTGACTAAAATGCTTAATTTTATTATGTAGATGTATGTATGTATATATATATATATATATATATATATATATATATATATATATATATATATATATATATATATATATACATACATATATAAGTTACAAGTATAATGTTTGTTTGAATTGCATTTTAACTCAACTTGTGATCTTGGTACTTTTACGTTAGTTATTAACATGATTATTCTTGCTGTTCTGATGTAACCTTGTATCTATCAGTCTTTTGACTATCTTTACCAAGGATGCTTTTAAAAAAAATAAACCGAAATGAAAATGAAAATCCGATGAAACCAAAGTTGAGAAGAGGATATGGAGTATTTTTAAAAAATGAAATCACAAAAATAAAATCATGACATAGGTCATGAACCAAAGCAGAAAAATTCTGAACATTTACTTACATTATTGAGCTCAAAACGTTAAAACTACATGGAAAAGTTCACTTTGTGAGACAAGGATGACACTTCAAACATATGCCATTATATTTGTCACAATCAAAGGGGATACAGACCCCCGATGAAGAGGGCATTGTCAATTAATCTTTTCAGCATTGACAGTCATGGGGGAAATTAGTGAAAGACACATTCGTCTCGCTGTTTGACCGAGCATGACATGCCCCTGATCCTTTATCTCAGCTCACCATGTGTACAATGACATTGGAAGAGTCAAGGATGTTTGTATAACGCCTTCGCTCTGTTGGTTGTACAAACATTTCATGTTGTGTTTTCCAGCACAGCCCATCGGTTGTGATGAAGATGGATTGTGAATTTTAATGACCAAATTCCAACAATGCACAAAAGAAAATCGATTGTATATTATTATTGTTTTTGTTCATATAATAATAATAAATATTATTATTATTATTATATCCACACAATCCTCTTACTGCCTGATGTCACACTCGATAACCACATAAATGTTAAATGTGTTATATGTGATTTATTACCCTCGTCAAAGAAGAGGGTAGTGAATTTAGGTCCGTTTGTTTGTTTGTTTGTCCGTCTGTTTGTTTGTCCGCACAGAACCATCATGTTTTCTTCTGCAACAGCTTGTTGGATTGAAACGGATTTTCACCATTGGTGCGCCTACTCGTGCAGAATGTTTCTAATGATAATTATGACGTCATAGGTCACGTGGTGTGCAGCCATATTGGAAAAACTGAAAAAAAAATTGGATCTCTGTTTCTCTGAAACCGCAGCAAGGAAAAAATTGAAACTTGGCACATCGCAAGTACTCCTCATGGGGGTTGAGATAGATTTTATATGACATCATAGACATCATAATTGCATATGTAGAACGCCACATCCGATTAGTATGAAAATTTTGGAGGGTCATCTAGGGATAAAATGGTCCACAGAAAAAAGAAAAAAAAATCATTACGTCATCGGTCACGTGGTTCAGCAGCCATATTGTTAAAATAAAAATAAAAACCTTCAAAAATCTTCTCTGAAGTGGCCGAACAAATCGAGGTGAAACTTTACACACATGACAGCCTGTCCATGAGAAACAAAAGGTTCACACATATATCATATCATAGGTCACATGTTTGGCAGCCATATTGGATTTAACCAAAAACCTATCAAAAATACACCACTCAAAAGAGGTCCTGGTGAGGTTCTGCAATCTCTCATTGCTCTTTTTCTTGTTTTGCATGTTATAAGATTAACTTGGCAGTTCTTTCTATAACCAGATGCTATTCAACCTGATAAGAAGGAAGGGGTCGGAATAATAATAATGAAACCTTGAGAGAAGTTGATGGTGCACCATCGCAAATCCCCACGCTTCCCACCTAAAGCAAAGTTGAAAGATGAAAAAAGGTCCACCAGGAATGACCCAAAGGAAACGATTATAATATCCTCCCCGTTTTGAAAAAGCGTTGGGATAAAAAACAACAAGTACTGTTCCTGACAAAGAACTTCAATGCAGAGGGAGGGCATGAGGCCCATCTCACCTGCACAATGTTTGCTAATCTATGGTGTTTGTCCATGCTCTAACCTTTTAAAATGCTGAGCATCTCAAAGCATCATGTGTCATTTTTTGGAGTTTTTTTTTGTACGACTCAGCCAAGGTTCAGTTTGAACCATCAACCTCTGAGACTCAGAGCAGACACTCCAACGATCTAGCGGTTATGCTACCTCCTAGATTCAGAGCAGACATTCCAACGATCTTGCCATTATGCTACCTCCTAGATTCAGAGCAGACACTCCAACGATATAGCCGTTATGCTACCTCCGAGACTCAGAGCAGACACTCCAACGATCTTGCCATTATGCTACCTCCGAGACTCAGAGCAGACACTCCAACGATCTAGCCTTTATACTACCTCCGAGACTCAGAGCAGACACTCCAACGATCTTGCCATTATGCTACCTCCGAGACTCAGAGCAGACACTCCAACGATCTAGCCTTTATACTACCTCCGAGACTCAGAGCAGACACTCCAACGATCTTGCCATTATGCTACCTCCGAGACTCAGAGCAGACACTCCAACGATCTTGCCATTATGCTACCTCCTAGATTCAGAGCAGACACTCCAACGATCTAGCCGTTATGCTACCTCCGAGACTCAGAGCAGACACTCCAACGATCTTGCCATTATGCTACCTCCGAGACTCAGAGCAGACACTCCAACGATCTAGCCGTTAAGCTACCTCCGAGACTCAGAGCAGACACTCCAACAATCTAGCCATTATGCTACCAAGTCTGGTCAAAATGATTGTTGTTTGGCCTGTGCTACCTCAATTATTAAATCAAATCATCGGCCAAATGATGTGATAGATATTTTGAATGAAACCGCCTCAAACACCCACCGCTATTAGGAGATACAGCACAGTAATATTTCCTTGGTGAATTATGCTTAATCTTCAGGAGCAAGCACACAATTGAGGAAAATCACTCCTGACAGATTGAATTGTTCAATCGGTTTTTGTTTTCACCCTGTTGGGAGTGCAGTGATGTCATTTGCATTGTGTCATTGTCTTTACATCTCACATAATCGCCAAAAATCTCACCATAATTTGTGTGGAATTTGGCAATGTTGCCTGGCTGCCAAAGAACAAGCACATTATATGGCATTCCTGTCTGCATGCTGCAACATATTTTGTTTTTTTCATGATGTGCCATAAAAGCAGTACAGAAAACTCTTGAAATCAACCTTTTAGACTCGATAAAATTCCACATATGTGGCCACAGCAATGATGGGTCCTGCAGATACTTCCTGGTTGACAAAACTTGCACATCTCTACAACCAACGACAATATGCAGCACCATTTATGGAACTTTGTGTGCCATGAACTAACGACCACACCAATGTCTCGTGCTCCTGATAGTGTTTTAATGGCTGCAGCTGCTGCCGGTGTTTTCCTTGGTTTTACAAAAGGTTGGATAACTCTAGCAAATGGCAATACAGAACTGCAATTCATGCATTGAAAATTACTAAATGCAGTGTGACAATATCAAGATTGTTTGGATGGCAGAGCTCCGTACAGGATTAATTTGGTCAGTCGCCCTACACGGTATACTTTATAGTGCCAATCCATGGAATTGTTTTTTGCTCAAGTCCAACCATTTTTTGAATATTTTTATATCAACAAACATTTGAGTGGGGAGTGCGTATTCACAGAATTGGACATTGGGTAATTCATTGGAAAACAAGATTTGCAATTATTGAATGAAGTGTTCCAGGTGATTGACCAGCTTCGGGAAAATACAAAGCTGATCAATCACCTGGAGTACACCAAGCAATGCTTAAAAGTCCCACACACTTGCTTTGTCTCAACATAAGGACAATATGGCTCACCCTACAATTTACATCTGGGAGCTCAACTGCAGTCTTTGGCCCAGGAAAGATCATGGCTGATTTAAGTCCAAGGTGCTGCAATCACAGGTTCAAGCAGGTCTCCAGGACAGAAAGGGACCTTGGAATCCTCCATATGTTATCCCCTATTCCGGTTCCCAATATTATCCATTCTCATGAACACTCCCCTCATGTCTATCTCCATTTTTTACATGTATGATGTATATCAGCATTTCCTGTCGACATAGCCCACCTTGTGCCCTTCAGCTTTTTCTATGCTTCGATTTTTTCTGTCTGTGTGTTTGTTACTTATCCATTTGTCTATCCTCCCTTGTATGCCATCTCCCTCTGCTCCATCACCATGTCAACATCACTTCTCCATCATCAAGCTCTTCCATGAGTGGAAATCTGTCAACATAAGGTTTAAATGGATGCTTCTTTTTCACAGGATCTAAGGCTCATAGTGGAGCTGCCATATACTCATTTCACATGCATGGACATACAAATATACGAGACATAACACAGCACTGTTAGATGAGACAAACAAAGCCACTGAGCTTGGAGGAAGTGCCATCACTTCTGGTGGCAATCTGTGTACAAGCATTGCCACAACAACGGAGCCGTCTTTATCACCACACTCAGTGGGGCATTTCCTCCTCCACAAGGATGCTAACCTATGGGGATTGTCCATGCTCTCATCTATATATTAAAGGAGCCGGATTTCCTCATCCTTCTGTCCGTCTCTCTGTCTGTCACACTCTTTTCATTGAAAAGTCATTACAGCATAACGTCTCGTACTAAGCTAGGCCTCGATGGACGTGCAAGTCATCCAGTACTCAAACCGTTCTGTCGCTTCGTTGACGACAGTTGAACACCATTATGCAGATATCTGACTGTCTGACGATATGACATCCCTCGGTAATGGGCTGAAAGCCAGACGTTAGGCGTCGGGATGACTGATCTCGTAAGATGGCGGTGTCGTAAGACGACATAACGTTTGGAACATCATTACAGCATTACATCTCGTGCTCGGTTAGACCTTTACGGCGATGCATTATTCATGATTCAATGAGAATTGCATTTTGCAACTTGGGGGGGGGGAGGGGTGGAAACGACGTAAAGTCTGATCTCTGGGAACATGAAACAAATCAATAACGCTGTTTTTTGGTGAATAAATGTGCATATTATGAAAATTAATGCTGGGTTGTTCGCAGTAAATAAAACGAGCATAACCCGCGCTCTGCGCGACATGTTGGGGTGGGTGTGTTTGAGAAAGGAACGGATGCAGAGTATCAGTAGTAATTTTACTTTAATGCAGTAAGTGGAATACGATTTCACTGTTTCAGAACCATTTTATTGACTTTTTTTTGTACCATGCACCTCATATGGTCTTTGAGATAATGTAAGCCGAATATCACGTTACTCGAGCGCAGAACAAAGTCGAAGATAGCGCGACACGAAACCACAAACTCGGAAATAATATATAATTTTATATTATTTCTTTTATTTTATTTACTTTTTTTTGTACCATGCACCTCATATGGTCTTTGAGATAATGTAAGCCGAATATCACGTTACTCGAGCGCAGAACAAAGTCGAAGATAGCGCGACACGAAACCACAAACTCGGAAATAATACAAGATGTTTCTGGAAAAAAAAGAAACAATTGTCAATATTGCCAGTCAATAAATTGTATTGCTGTATTGTATGACATATGTAAGTTATGTTGTTCAACCACCATCGGTGAAGTAAGGGGTTCAACGGTAGTCCTTTTTAATGTTGAACCGTTTTTTAGACGTTGGTATGACTCGGCCAGGGTTTGACCCACCGACGCCCCAGACTCAGAGCGGACGCTCAAACTATTACACCACCAAGTCTGGTAATTACAACTTCTATTATTGTTATTTATTATCACAATTATCAACAGCATTGTTATCATTTTATTCTGGAACATACTCGAAAGATATTAAAACTATCTAGGAGGGCACTCAGTAGAGCGCATACCTCTGGCAGTTACTGCCTGATCTACGCGAACATATCGGGCCCAGTACATTTTTGAAGTATCATGCTCTACAGGACTATTTCGTTTTTGGCCCGATCAATGTTGAAGAATCACTTCAGAAAATAAATAACTATCGTATCCAGATCCGCATTCAGATCTTCACCAAAATCGAACCAATTCATCCTTGCCACCTACTCAACATGTCCACCAAGTTTCGTCCAAATCCGTCTTCAACTTTTTGAGATATAGTGATATATATATATATATATATATATATATATATATATATATATATATATATATATATATATATATATATATATATATATAGTGATATATATATATATATATATATATCGGTTTTGCCCGATCTCTCTATGGTGAATAATCAGTTGAAAAATTCTAGTAGCTGTATCCGGATCCGGACCTTCACCAACATCGAATCAGTTCGTCCTTGTCACACACCGAACCTGTCCACAAAATTTCATCCGGATCTGTCTGCAACTTTTTCAGATATCCTGCACACAAACAAACAACCAGACAACCTAACAAACAAACCGTCATAGACTGGTACTTACGAAATCGTCAACTTAACCTCTGACCTTGTCTAATAAAAGCTGTCTCTAGAGAAGGTAGCGACGCAAACCAGAAGTTTCTACGATGATTCTGTACCAAACCATCAAAAATCGATTGTTTGACCCCACTGTGACCTTGACCTTTGACCGATTTTGACCAAAATCTAATCAGCACTCGCCATCACCCTCCTGAATCACGTGGTGTAATTTGACATTGGTAGCTTCTTCCGTTCTCGAGTTATCGTGCCTACAAACAAACAAACAAACAAACAGAAACGGAAGTCACCAATATACTTTCGAAATCTTTAGATTTCGTAAGTAACAAACACACACACAAACAAACACACAAACAGATGACGGAAGTCATCAATATACTTTCGAAATCTTTAGATTTCGTAAGTAACAAACACACACACAAACAAACACGCAAACAGATGACGGAAGTCATCAACATACTTACGAAATATTTAGATGTTGTAAGTAACAAACAAACAGACACACAGAATGACACACATAACCGACCAACAGAATTGACGAAATACGAAGGATTCCGGCAATTAACAAGCAAGAAGAAGACATCATGCAGAGCACGATAGTTGCAAAATCCATAAAACAAATTTAACGTTAAAAATAATTCACTGGTTGAATTCAGTTACATGAAATATAAATCCTCTTCAAATTTCAAGTCAATCAGATGAAAATTGAGGACTTTGGAAATATCACCTTAGTTGTTGACCTTGGGCCTATGTGGACCTTTTGACCTTTTGACCTCAAAAACAATAGACTTCTTCCTTGTGGAAAACTCGACAATGAGGTGAAGTTTTGTGAAGATCTGTTTAAAATTGCGACCTGCAGGCGATAAACAGACAGACAGACAGAATAACAAAATCAACTGACCAATATACTTGAAAAATCTTTGAGCTTGCAAGCAACAAACAAGCAAAGAGACAGAAAGGGGGTGAAAACATAAGCTCCTTCACCTTCAGTGGCAGAGGTAATGAGCAAAAAAACAAAGATATAGAAATCCGTATGTCCTGAAAATGCTTCACGCGCAGGTCTCGCTGCGACATAAGATCTGAGCACTTATGTTCGAAAAATAACAGCTTTCTGAGTACATTACACAAAACAGTACATGGAGGGGTGCTGGTGAAATGCAGGAGGCAATTAATGGCGAAAACCTGCAGTAATAATAAAGCAGCACAGATGGTGATAAAATCATTGAATCGAGGATCCAGCAATCAGGTCTCTGTGACATAGGTTAAGGTCAGCCACAGCTCCTCGGCACTTTAAACAAGTGGGACAGAGAGCACGGGGAATTTAATGCAGATATATAGATTGCTTCACCACAGTCATACATTAAACAACAGCTGTAAGACTTCCAACCTCCCCCCCCACCCTCTCTCAATCCCCCACCCTTACAATGTCCTGAAGAAATTCCAAGTGGCCTCAGGCCTTAGTTATTTTATAACTTGGTTTACGCAGTTCTCCAGCTAAAATGTCGGGTCGGTAGGTCGAAATATAAATTTAATTTCAATTTTTAGAAATTATATATTTTTATCAATTTTTTTCGGATGTTCCATGGAAAAGACAAGGGTAGGTGGAGGGGGGGATAAATATGAATCCCGGACCAGAAGGATCTAACAAAACATTGAAGATGGAAGACCATTCAAGTGCAGGATGCCCATGTTCACTGTATCATCTGATGTGAAAAACAATAAAGAAGGATTAAAACTTGTTTTTACAATATAGTCTGGCATGTTTTTCTTATAGAAACCTGTTGGATCATCAAACAAATGGAAACAATGGTGAGAAAATTACTGTCCAAGTCGTAGATGTGTGCGTGCACACCAGTGCATAGTGCTGGACATGATTTTAAAAAAGGTGTCTACTCGGAGTCAACACGCTCAAAACGGTCAATCAGAGCCATAACTAGCTCTTACTTTTCAGTGGGCATCTGATCATACCGTCTCCCCATCCCCATGAGCACATCAAAGGCTGATTTCTGGTCCGTTGAAGGCTGAATATCAGCATCTCGCAGGGAAACTTTGACATACTTGGCACCGAAATCTATCAATACGAACAGCGGTGTACAACTTTCGATGGAAACAAAATCGGCACGATTGAGAGTAGCCTGCGAATCATCCCTGCTGCTGCACTGAATTGATGCAATCGTTTGGCCAGAATATTCTTCGTCAAGATGTTGCGTGATTAAACACCAATACAGTCACTCGAATTTATACCGCCGACATACTTCTTAACAATCACTTTCGCCCCAAAAACCACAGTCAATCTGAACCACGCTGGCCACTGCTTCGATGCCATGAACGAAGATGACTGCACAGTTTGGTTAAAGATGACTCGGCATTTTGGCGTGCGTGCGCAAAATTATATTTTGAAAATAAATGCCGACGTTTACATTTCGGGTTTTGAAACTTTTGCACCTTCGGCGTAAAATGTATAAATATAAAAGGCTAAAAATGTGTTTTATATTTATATTTCATTTCGGAAAATATACTGTTGGCGGATCTGTAAACAAAGTTAAAAAAAGAACTAAGGCCTAAGCACTCATGCAAAACTCCAACAAAACGGTTGATGAGAACTGCTTTGGCAAGCGATCAGGGATTGCTGATCGGTAATATTAACACCATGTACCCGGAGATGCCGGGAATATCCAGCAAGGTCCGAATCAGACATATGAACACTTTTTTTGCAGTCGAAACTGTTGCTGAGGTCAATTAAGAAGTTTAAGTTTTGAAATTTGTCTTAGTTGAAGATATTCTAGACGTTATGGCATGTGTATAAATGAAATAAAGCGTCCAGCACTGGCATCTCCCGGTGTTTATAAGTACTGTAATGTACCCAGTGATTCGTAGGTACTGTATGATGATCAGACATTTGATGATATCAGTGAGGAAAGTGAAAAAAAAACCTTTATAATTAAAATGGTAGATTAAGACCCTGGTGAGGGACAGTGAGGTGACCCAGGATGAGCCTTGAGAAATGATATAATTAAATATGGCCATTAATTATCTTCAAAAGGGGTGTTTAAATTAACCCAAACACCCAATATTCACTCATGCACTTCCTTGGTGTTCCCTTATTATGCATGCAAAAATTCAGGCCATTCGGTTTCATGGTTTGGGAGTTATCGAGGAGATACACACTGACTGACTGACTGACTGACTGACACACTGATATTTATTCTTATTGCATGTGGGTAAATTATTGCAATATTATTGCATGCCCTAGTAAGCCATAATTGTCAAATTTTACCTGAAAAGTGGGTAAATTTGGTGGCCATTTTGATTTTTTGCATTTTACCAACCGAAGACATTATCCTAGGTCAAAAATTTCAACGGATTCGTGATCAGCATGAAAAATGGCCATAAAAACACTCCTTTCAATGGGACAACAGAGAAAAAGTCGATGTGTGCCCAACCCTAACAAGAGTGAGAATTGCTTTGCAATACATGTCACCTACTGGTCCCAATGTAGAAGAAGAAGAAACCATATAATCCACCGTGTTTGGGTCTATTCAGCAAAATAAAAGGAAAAGCAATTTTCATTTACTGATATCTTTTGTAGACTAGAAACAAATAAAGACAACGAGGACAACAAACCGGCGATAAAAATTAGCTTGCTTTAACGCACACTCGAGCCAATACCAGAACCAAAATGAAGAAGAAGAACTTTTCTAACCCAATGTGTTTCGTTCGTTTCTAGGATTTGGCAATTTCATATTAAAAATAACACAATGTACACACATGAAGCAAAAACATGCATACAGCTTCTGTGTATATATAATACATCTTAGTGATATACCTAGGATAATTCCAATTACACTGGGCATTGACGAACAGCCAGGCCTAAGGCTTGAGATCTGCTGATCTGTGCTGCTTCAAGCAATGGGTAGTGCATAATTTTATTAGGGTAGAGTCAGGGCGGCTGTCCAGCCAATGGATGTAAATCAGTGGTGTGGAGTCAGGGCAGCCAAACACTGACCCATGTATAATATGTGATATTTTCTAAGTCTGAAAAGGGCGTAAATCTATGAAAAATTGACGAAATGCCCTGAAACTCGAACTTTTTCTGTAAGTTATAATAAAGCTATGTAGCAAGTTTCAGTCAAATATGTTAAAGGATATGGGAAAAAAAGTCTGAAAAACCACAGGTGGGATGGACGGACAGACAGACGGAGAGCAAACCTTGAGTCCCCTCCAGTAAAACAGGTTGGGGACAAATTACAATGTACCATACTCTTTACAATGGTGATTATTCCATAGCGATCTCTTGGCAATGGGTTACATTTCTGTATGGATCGCAACTCTGATGCTCGATACTCGATTGAGGGAGCAGAAATTTGGATTTGTTCAGGATGTCAGAAATAAGTCGTCTCCTTTTCACAAAATACACGGTGGGATCGTTAGCATCCACTAACAACCAATGCTAGCAAATGGGTCCTCTGGTTTAATGTCCATCCGATGGATGGCACACACGTTGATGCATCACTCTGCATGTGAAACACCAGGATGAAGGTTGGAGCTGGGTCAGCATTGATACCCAGGCAAGACAGTGCAAAGGCAAGTGCACATATCTCTATTGCCAAGGCTTAGCTGGCCTTGGCTGTCTGGCCAACCAAAAACATTAAACCCTGGATGGTTTGCTCCTTTACAATGTATGCAATTGTACTGGTGATGAAACTTGTGAGAGAACTGCAAAGCCTCATGGGCTGAATGAGTCTCGAAATCATTTTTTTCTGTAGAAGGTTCAGGATTGATTCCAATACTTTTGACTTCTCTCATGTAGACCACTGAGTCACTGCACCCTTCATCTTTCATAAAGCAGCTGTTCAGTGTGCAGTGCCAGTCAGAAATTAGCTGTGTTACAATCAGAAATAATAGACAGTAAAACCAATCAAGGCATTTTGCACTACAAATGGTTTGCCTTTGAGATAAGAGGTGGACTTCAATTTGCCAACATTGGAAGTTGGTTTGTTTGTAATCCTTCCTTCTTCGTTTTGTGTGAGCAATGTCTCCCCATTAGATCAATCATCACAATGCCATCTTCATCATTTACTTCATTTGCCAATTAATGCAAACTGAAATAACCTGCCTGGAGAAAGTCGCAACATTACTCTTGGTGTTTTCCCTCCTCAAAGCATCAGCTCCCATTAAACGAAGCCATTAAGTTCCTTCTGTTCTGTAACATTAGAAGGAGGCTCCCGAGAGGCTCACAGAACATCTATGGAATTCCACGTCCTGTGAACCCACTCCCCAACTAACATACATCAATGCAGATCTACAAATCATATATTGGAGTGTGATGCAGTAATTCAATCTTGGCTTGGAGCAAAGAGCACTAGAAAGGCACTCGGTAGAGCACTTCTGTCCTCCACCCTGTAATGCCTGATCCACGAAAACATATGTGGCACAATACATTTTTGAAATATCGTGCGATACTGTATAATGTTTTTGAGCACTATATCTCAATGGTGAAGAATCAATTTAAAAAATTATCCTATTCGGATCCGGATCTTCACCAAAATTGAATGAATTCTTTCTTGTCACACACCCAACATGTCCACCAAGTTTCGTCTGAATCCGTCCACAACTTTTTGAGATATCATGCTATGTATCATTTTTGGCCCGATCTCTCAATGGTGAATAATCAGTTAAAAAATTCTCGTAATTGGATATGGATCCAGATCTTCATCAAAAATCTAATCAATTCGCTTTTGGCACACACCGAACATGTCCACAAAATTTCAGCCAGATCCCTTTCCAACTTTTTGAGATATCCTGTGCACAAACAGACAAACTAACAGAAAGACAAACAAGAAGAAGACATTGTGCAGAGCACGACACTTGCAAAAGCCATAAGACAAATTTGACTTTAAAAATAATTGATGGTTGAATTAAATGACCAAACATACAACTCTTCAAATTTCAATTGAATTGAAAGAAAAATGTCAATTTTAGAATTTCGTTCTATGTTGTCCTTTTGGCCTATGTGGACCACCAAAATAATTGGCTGGTTGATGTCGGTGACTTGAAATGTAAATGGTCTTCAAATTTCAAGTCAATCGGATGAAAATTGGGATTTTAGAAATACCACCTTAGTTGTTGACCTTGGGACAATGTTGACCTCAAAAAGAATTGGCTCGTTGAATTGATTGACCTCAAATATAAATCCGCTTAAAATTTCCAGTCAATTGGATGAAAATTGAGGATTTTAGAAATTCCACCGTAGTAGTTGACCTTTGGACTTTGTTGACCTTTTGGTCGATGTTAACCTCAAAAACAATTGGCTGGTTGAATTCAGTGACCTGAAATAAAAATCCGCTTCAAATTTTCAGTCAATTGGATGAAAATTGAGGATTTTAGAAATCTCACCGAAGTTGTTGACATTTGGCCTCTGTTGACCTTTTGACCTTTTAACCTCAAAAACAACAGGCTTCTTCCTTATGCTAAACTCTATTATGTGGTGAAGTTTCATGAAGATCGGTTGAAAATTGTTACCTGTAGGTGACAGACAAACAGATAGACAGACACACAGACAGACAGAAAAACAAAATCGACTGACCAATATTCTTCCAAAATCTTCGATTTTGCAAGTAACAAACAAGAAGAAGATGTTGTGCAGAGCACGATAATTGCAAAATTCATAAAACAAATTTGACCTCAAAAATAATTGGCTGGTTGATTTCAATGACCAAATATGCAACTCCTCTTCAAATGTCGTCAATGGATGAAAATTTACCATTTTAGAAACTCGGCCTATGTTGAACTTTTGGCCTACATTGACCTCGAAAATAATTGGTGGTTGAATTCAGTGACCTGAAATATATATCCTCTTCAAATTTCAAGTCAATCGGATGAAAATTGAGGATTTTAGAAACACCAACTTAGTTGTTGACCTTGGGCTTATGTTGACCTTTTGTTTCATGTTGACCTCAAAAATAATTGGCGAGTTGAATACAGTGACCTGCAATATATACCCTCTTCAAATTTCAAGTGATTCGGATTTATATTGAACAGTTTAGAAATCTCACCTAAGTTGTTGACCTTTACCCTCTATTGACTTTTTGACCTTTTGACCTCAAAAACAATGGGCTTCTTCCTTATGACAAAGTCGACCATGTGGTGAAGTTTAGTGAAAATCAGTACAAAAATTGTGACCTGTAGACGATAAACAGACAGACAGACAGAGACAAACAGAATAACAAAATCGACTAACCAATATACTTGAAAAATCATAGATTTTGTAAGTAACAAACAATCAGACAGAAAGGGATGAAAATATAACCTCCTTCACCTTTGGTGGTGGAGGGAATTTCGTGAAGGAAAAGGCTACGTGCCATTGTTTGACGGCTAACCCTTGTAAAACTGCATTTCATGAAGGCCGGCTTCGACATGCTGTCTTCTTCCTGAAGCAACTGATGTCACTATTGAAGAACATGTCAATATTCGCATGACATCATCGTCGTTACGTCAGACGGCAATTTTCTGTAACTGATCATTATACCTGCCAGTTTGCTTCCATCTCCAAGTTCTTATTCTGTGGCGGAGGTTACGTGTTCACGCCGTTTATTGTCTGCTTGTCTGTATGCCTGTAAGCAGGGTCTCTCAAAAAGTTTTGGACGGATATGGACAAAACTTGGTGGACAGGTTGGGTGTGTGACATGAACGAATTGATTCAATTTTGGTGAAAAATTAGGTCTGATACGAGAATTTTTCAATTTTGGTGAAAAACTAGGTCTGGATACGAGAATTTTTCAATTCTGTTTTTCATTCTTCTACATTGAGAGATGAGACCAAAAACGATATATTGCACGATATTTCAAATAGTTGTGCACGGATTACGACAAAACTTGCTGGATGAGTTGGGTAGGTGACAAGAACAACATCATATTAATTAATTAACAAATTAACATCATAAAAAAAATATATACATATATATATATATATATATATATATATATATATATATATATATATATATATATATATATATATATGAGCAAGACATCTCAGCATCAAGAAGCAATTGCTCATTATCAGAAAACCATAATGCAAGTTCCTGCTTGAGGCCGAACTTTACATGGGAGCTAAGGTTGTATCCCATGGAGCCTTGGCCATATGCTCGGTATCTGTGGGGGAAATAGGATAAGTGAGGGACAAAGAGCGACTTGCACTCCGAACGCCAAAATAATATTTCGTTATCTACAGTGTGTGCTCAGCCATGATTGATGTTTTACAATATCGAGTTATAATTGTCAAATAGTTGGCACCATCAATTTCCTCATGGTTGTTTTACGAATGCTCTTCTTGTGATAATGATATGATTTATGCATCTAACAATGTACTTCAATGCTTCCAATCTCACAGTAAATGATTTGGAGATTGGAGAAATTGAATATGTATGACCAAATGGCAGTAGAGGGTGTGAAGTCTGTAAATTCACAAACGAAAGCACCAACATCGTCCGGTGAGCTGCATATTTGCTAATATACATATATGTTCTGCATTTTTACGTCGCTGTCGTCATCGCATTGTGGAAGACGAGATTCCCAGGAATCATTTGCAGAAAAAGTTTGTCAAGCAGTACTAATTCCTGTAATTGCAGTGAATGAAGAGCAGAGTAACACTTTCAATTTTCTGCCAAACTTTTCGACTTTTATTGCCTGCAATTAGTTGCTCAACTGCAGTTCATTCTTTATCCTCATAATGGAAACTGGATGAAGGAGGAACAGTAAAATGTGATGTCAAGAGAAAAACAAAACATGGAAGGTCAGAAATTAAATCATGTATTTGTGATAGGATGGAAATGTTTTTTTTGAATCGGAAGATCCATAAATTTTGCACAATACTCCAGCAAGAACATGAGTTCAGGGTCGTATCTCTGGACATATCTCATGCTTTTGATAGTCGGGCATCCCACCTTGCTCTCAAAACTGTCTGCCTATGGCATCAAAAGCCAACTCTACACATGGGTGATTGACTTCCTCCACTCTCATAGCCAACATGTGGCTCTCAACAGAATCCTTTCACCTCCTCTCTCTGTAAAGGCAGGAAGGCCCCAAGGCAGTGTTCTGGGCCGAGTATTATTGCTGATCTTCATAAATAATCTGTCTGGCAACATCAATAATCCATCTGGCAACATCCTCCCACCCTCCCCCTCCCCACCTCGCCCATCTACTTTCTGAACAATCCTCTTTAGGAGGTTCAGTCATTCAAACTCTTGGGTCTCACTATCGGCCATGAACTTTCTTGCACAAATGAATTTCAAAGTTGGCCTCCAAAGCCAGGCGCTGACTCAGCATCCTCCATCGTATAAAGTCCTTCTTTGGCACACCGAAACCAGGCCAATCCTCACGATCTACAAGGCCATCATCCACACCTTGATGGAGTGCTGCTCTCCCCTCTGGGTTAGCTCGCCTGCCACACATTTTGCTCAGTGAGATGCCGTGGAAACCAAGGCTTTCAAGATCACTGGAATCTCCCGCACTGAAGCTGAGTCTATGGGGTCTATCATTTTGCTACCGCAGACAGGTCAGTGGTATCTCTGTCTTCTACAACCTCCTTTCTGGTCTTGCACCCTCTGGTCTTTCCGTGCTCCTCTCACCTTCCCCCAAGGTTTATGCAAGGCTCACATTGTCTATTCTCTCCATTTCTTCAAGATATCTGTTCAGCACCATCTCAGGTCATTCCTAGTCAAAAACCATGATCTTGAATACCCTCGATAATGGAGGATAAGTGGGGCTTCTGAGGCAGCCATTCAAATGAATGGGGGAAAAGGGAAAAACTTTCTAACTTAAACCCCAAAAGCCCAAAATAGGAGACTGATTTTCTCCCCCCCTTCCATACAAGCAAATGTAAAATTGAGATTGATTTTCTCCCCCTCCCATACAAGCAAATTAAAATTGAGACCGACTCAAGCCCCAAAAGCCCAAAATAGGAGACTCATTTCCTCCCCCTCCCATCGTCCATACAAGCAAAAGTTAAATTGAGACTTACTGATTAAATCACTTCTTTCCTTTTATATTTTCATTCCACTTAAAGAGCGAACCAATGAATATTTGTCCATGTTCTCCTTTAGGAATAACTTAATTTTTCCTATTACATTCATCACCATCGAGTATATTCACAAATATCACTTTGGAACTTAGTTCTTGATTTAAGTGTCTTTGCTGAGCAGAAATGAAATGATAAACTTCTCTCAATGCTCTAGTTTGACCACCTCCTGAGCCACATATCATTTTGAGATTGTTGTAAATTGTTTTTCCATTGCCCAATTGATAACCATCAAAGTTTTCAGTCCATTCAAGGATATAAATTTTTTTCTTTACATCCTCCAATTTATTTGTAATTAAATTTATCCGCTTATTTATTTTATCTGCTTTTACCCCGGTTATTTCTTCAATAAGGCTTATTTGATATTTCTCACATTCTTTATGTTTTCCATTTAAATACCAAGGCTCATTACATCTCCACTCTTTGGTTTGGTTATTGCCTGGTTCTATCATATATAAATCAGTAAAAAGATGGCGGTTGCCTGTTAAAATTCCCAACCCAATGTCTTAACACTTACACTTATAACCATAAGGGATACCATTGATTCCATTCCCTAAAATATATCTTTTATCATCAAAAGCTCCTAATGCTTTCTTATTTATCTCTTCTGTATATAATTGATCTTTATAACTTCTTATTGTATTCATTTTTCAGTACTCTTCCTTCTTTAAGGTTAAACAGCTGTAATAATCTTTAAAGTTTATCGTTACCTTGACTATATTTTTGTTTATTCCCTTTTGCTTCTTATTCACAACTAACATACATCTTATTGTACGTTGTAATCTTTGTAATCTTATTTGTGTCAGGTCAGGTTAGATCTGTGACCTGCTACAGGAACCATGTAAACCTGTAATAACCTGTTCCATGGTCGGGTTGTCGGCGACTAAACCGTCTCCCCCACCAGGTTTTCTGGTGAGGAGGGTGTTTGGATATGGACACCCAGCAGGATTAAAAACAAAACCTGTCAAAGGGCGGAGGAGCTCATTGTGAGCCAACGGCCATCCATATCTAGTGCCCAACTGTGTCTGCAGACGTCCTCCTGCAGTTGGGTTACTTCTTATTAGGAGGTTGGTGGCAGGATTTGCACTCCGGCCACCATAAAACCCTTCATTCCACAAAAACACAAAAACGCAAAAAAATCTGAAAACCCACTCCGTGGGAGTACCTCCTGTGCAGCTTCCCTTCGCAGGGCAGCTCACCAGATGGCGGGATTGGGGCAAAGCCTTCGGGACTTCCAATCTTTGATGATAGGAGGGAAACCACGGGGTAACATCCCTGGGTCAGATTGCGGGAGAGTGTGTCGGAGTGGTGCTCAGGTTTCGTCCACCAGACGGCGGTCTCCTTGGGTTAACCTGAGGCGGTCCCTTCGGGTGGGTGCCTGGAATGTCCTATCCCTAAGAGAGGATGATCACCTGTCTCTGTTATCATCTGAGCTCAAGCGTTTGGACATCGGGATTGCAGCTCTCTCTGAGGTTCGGAGACCGGATTGCGGCGAGATAATGGTGGGCGGTTACACCTACGATTGGTCTGGTCGCTCTGATGGTTGCCATACCCAAGGAGTTGCTGTGGCTGTGTCCAATAAGCTGACCCCAATGATAATTGAGGTAACACCGGTCAACAAGCGTATTATGAGATTAAGGATTCGTCACTACTTTGGTGTCATTTCCCTGGTCTCTGTTTATGCGCCGACCGAGGCGAGTAATCTCACCGTGAAGGATGCATTCTACGCCACACTCGAGTCTGTGGTTGATCAGTGCCCCAGACGAGATACACTTCTCGTTTTGGGGGATTTCAATGCATCGACTGGAACTGATAGGGATGGTTATGAGATGTGTGTTGGTCCCCATGGGTCAGGAACTATAAACCAGAATAGCACTAATTTCCTTGACTTTGCAAGAAGTCATGGACTTAGGGTGGCTGGTTCATGGTTTCAGCGCCCACACGCTCATCGCTGGACGTGGTATTCCAACGCTGGCGGTGCGGCAAAGGAGATTGACCATGTCCTCATTGACGGTCGCTGGAGGATGATCCAGAACTGCAGGGTCTACCGGAGTGCTCAGTTCCTCAATACTGACCACAGGCTTGTTGTAGCAACTCTGAAGCTGCACCTTAAATCCTGGAGAATGGTACCATCCCAGCCTAGGCTGGATGTTGGCAAGCTCAGGGATGAGAGAGTAGTTGAGGAGTTTGCGAACAGGCTGAGTGGACACTTGGGGGGTCTGGGTGCTTTGTCGGGTCCTGAAGAGTTCTGGAGTGCCTTCAAGACCACCGTCCTTGATGTTGCCGGTGGATGTCTTGGAACTCACCACAGGGCAAAGAAGAATTTTGTCTCTCAAGGGACACTGGATACCATTGACCAGAGTCACAGGGCCAGGCTGAATGGCAGAGCTGAGCTGTTCAGGGATCTGAGGCGTAAAACTGAACGTGCACTGAGGGTGGACAAGGAGGCCTATGTGTGAGGAATCTGTGAGGGGGTAGAGCATCATCTGTGGACAGGTGATTCTCGTACCGCTTACAGGGGAATTCGCGCATTGCGTTCATCCAAGCCCATCCCTCGGAGCACTGCAGTTAAGAGCAGAGAGTGGTAGGTGCTTGACAGAGGATTCTGAAGTGAAGGCACGCTGGGCCGGTTACTTTGACTGGTTGTACCAGGCTGATCCACCAGTTGGATCCACTGTCGAGTTGGACATCAGCGGTGTAAGGCTCCCTGTTGCTGATCCTCCAATCAACTGTGGTCCACTTTCGCTTGTGGAAACACGGGCTGCGGTGAACCGGTTGAAACGGGGCAAAGCTCCAGGGATCTGTGGCATCCATGCCGAACTTCTCAAGGCTGGTGGAAATGCTGCACTCATGTCGTTGCATGCAGTTTTGTGCTCTGCCTGGAACACAGGCATCATCCCAACTGATTGGAAGAGGGGCCTTACCTTGTTGTTCCTCTCTGGGAAGGGAAGGGTGATCGCCAAGACTGCAACAACTATCGAGGGGTGACGCTGCTCTCAGTGCCAGGCAAGGTCTTTGCTCGGATAATTCTTGATAGGGTTCGCCACCATCTGCTTGAGCACCAGCGTCCAGAGCAGTCAGGCTTTACACCAAAGAGGTCAACAATTGACCGTATCCTTGCTCTTCGTGTCCTCACCGAACGCAGACGAGAGTTTCGGCAGGGGCTGCTTGCAGCCTATGTTGATCTCTGTAAAGCGTTCGATTCAGTGAATCGGGATGTCCTCTGGAGGATTCTTCGTCTTCGTGGGGTGCCAGCAAAACTGATCAATCTGATGTCTGAACTCTACTCTGGTACTGAGGGTGCTGTGAAGTGTGGTGGTACCATCTCTGACTTATTTCCAGTTGTTACTGGAGTTCGTCAGGGGTGTGTACTGGCTTCCACACTTTTCAGCACTTGTATGGACTGGATTTTAGGGAGGATATCGGAGAGATCAAGCTGCGGTGCATCGTTTGGGAATGTCAAGATCTCGCACCTTGATTTTGCAGATGATGCAGTCATCTTTGCGGAGACTTTAGATATCCTTTTCGGGGCCCTCGATGTGCTGAATGAGGAGTCGGAGCCGGTGGGATTATGGGTTTATTGGGTCAAAACTAAGATCCAGGATTTTGGTGACATCTTGGATGCTGCTGTCCTGTCTGTGTCTGTTTGTGGTGAGGTCGTGGAGAGATTCACTTACCATGGCAGTGATATTCAAGTCTCTGCTGGCTGTGAGTCAGAGGTCAATAGATGTCTGGGTCGGGCCTGGGGAGTCATGGATTCACTGGATCATGGGGTGTGGTGCTGCCGGTACCTGTGCGGGAGGACGAAAGTCCGAGTCTTCAGGTCCTTGGTACTTCCAGTCTTGCTCTATGGATGCGAGACTTGGACTCTGACCAAGGATCTGAGATGGAGACTTAATTACTTTGGTACCAGGTCTCTTCAGAGAATCCGTGGCTATCGCTGGTCGGATTTTGTGTCCAACGAGCAGTTGCTGAGAGAGACTTGAATGAGATTTGTTACCTGCATAGTCCGTGAGTGTCAGTTGCGGCTGTATGGACATGTGGCTCGTTTTCCTGACGCTGATCCTGCTCACCAGATTCTCTCAGCCGGGGAGTCTCGTGAGTGGAGGAGGCCAGTGGGCCGACCACGTGCCTCGTGGTTGCAGCAGGTTGACCATCATCTCAAGGAGATGGGGATGGGCCTGGCATTTGCCTGGGGAATGGCCAGACGCAGGCCCCTGGAGTACCGGTGGAAAGTGGACGCAGCGACGCGCTGTTCTGGCACATACTCCCATTCCTGACCTGACCTTCTTATCACACCTTTCAAAGTTATTATTATCAATATACCTAAAAAGCATTAGACTTTCATCTCAATCCTATAAATTCACTCATGACCTTCACACCCAATTCATCTTTAAACATACAAAATTACCTTTTTATTCTTTGATGAAAACAACACATCACCTGACTTATAATTACTTGTATCATATATATCAATATTATCAATCGTATCCTCATATCCATCACTTGTCTTAATTTCTGATATAAAACTATCTGTATCCATATATAACAATGACACATTATCCTTATAGTTTGATTTTAAATTATTATAATAATAGTCATACATTAACGCCTTTGACAAGTCAAGAATTGATGTTCCTATATAAATAGGTTTATCCATTACAATACTCTCTTTTTTCAAATGAAGAGCAAAAAAAGTTCTCTGAAAACACCTCCGCTTGTTCAAAACTTGGTCTATTAATTCACTTTGAAGCCTGTTTCCAAGATGCAGCAAGTCTTATGTTTTGTCGATTCCCAACATTTTCCACAGTCATTCCAAATACAGCATTATTCATTGATTTATAAAAGTCCTTCTCAAAATCTGTTTTTGCTTCTGTTCTCCTTTTGTTTTAAAATCAATATACTTCTTTAACCAATGACTGTTTAAATTTCAAAATCCGATGAATTTTCCTCACTCTCAACCCAGCAGATAAATATTGTCTCAAGTTCCTTTGATGCAAAACATAACTTTCTTTATCATTTAATGTAGTAAGTAGTTTTTCTGGAGCTTTACCTTTTATATTAAATAACTGTTGGTAATCACTTAACCATTCTTTTCTTGGACTTTCTTTATCAGGGGCATAAGGGAGGTCTTTATGTTTGTGATGAAGTTATTGTGGATATTTTAAATCAACCTCAAAATAATATCCAACTTCAGCTTCATCCAATTCTTTTTGAGAAGAGACAACAATGTCTTGTAAAACTTTTTCATAATGTTTTTCTTTACCCCATTGAAGTTTTCCATGAGGTAAAGATTGAGACATAGCCCACCCATACAAATTGTTTGCATCATAATACATCAGGTAAGCGTTGTCCTCATTCTTATTATAATCAGGAAGATATTTGTTATTTGCTTTAGCATATCTCTTGGAACATACTTGAGATATTCCTCCTCTCTTAGCCTTCTCTATCATTAAAAGCATATCTATATCACTGCTTAATTCCAAATTTTGTTTTGTCATTTTTACTATTGCACTCCAAGCCAAACCCGGGGCTGTGTAACAGTGAATAGGGTCCAATCCATAAGAATTGTTATTATGACAGACTGTTCTAAAAGTTTCAAACACATCAGCCAATATAACAATACATCAGTTTTAAGATACAAATCATGATATTCTCCAAGATTCTTTATATTAAACTTCTCCCAAACCTTTTTCGCTTGTGTATAATCTCTATCGTAAATATGAGTTTATCAGAAAAGTTTTATTCAACTTGCCAGAGAAACTTTCCATTGAAGGAAGTTGTGTTTCTTTGAACTTCTCAAATGAATCCATATAGTCATATGGATATATTCCCTGTTGTGATAAGAGATCAATCCCTTCTTGATTTGAAAAATGTGACTTAAGATTCGGTAAGTTTTTAATATTTGATACAAAGTTAGAAAATGGACTTGCCATAAATGTGAATGTGTCAAGAAATCTGATATGGGTTATGGGGGGATGTATGAATTGTTTTTGTAAATGAGATGTATTTTTGTTTTGTGTTTGGAATGGCAGAAATATCTCCAGATGTCTTTGAAAGTTCATTTATAAATAGATGTGTGTCATCTATTTATAAATGAGCGTTGTGAAGTAAGACAGGAATAAAGTTTGGAGGCTTGTAATTGAGATGACAACGGGAATGAGCTGGACCTCTATATTTACCAGTAAGATGGCAGTGATCCCTAATCTTGACCTCGGTATCATAACTGAATTTTGTTCCAACAGAGATACTATCATCACTCTCATATTCTTCAAAATCTTCAGTTGAATAATGACTCATATTTAATGAGGAGAAAAAAACATTACCATCTCCATCGACATACTTTTTTTCATTAACAGATTCAACCACTACATTTTTTTATTTTGAAGGAAATTTTAAAATGATCCTTAACTACTATTGAACGAAATGTCATTTCACCTGATATATTAACATCCTTTATTTCATCAGGATTTCCATCTTTAGGGTTGTTGAAAAATATACAAATTTCTCCTTGCATATTACAGATGATCTGATCTTTTCTTTCTAAAGCTTCATCCATGAGGTTTTTCTTTTTGGATACTTTTTCTTGTTTCATTGCTTTTTCTAGTTTTGAATATATTGCCAGAAGGAGAGGAGAAACTTTTGTTTGAGCTACTTTAATTGATGTTCTTCCAGATATACGAAAAGCCCTTCCACTGAAGAAAATTGAAGAACTCATATTATTCACCATAATTGTTTTTATCCAATAGTTGTTATATTTATCTTTATTCAACTTTACATTCTCAACATATTTCTCAGTATCTTTTACAAATGAAGAGATTGATTGAAACTTGTCTTTTGTGTCTTGATACATTGTATTTATTAAGTGAAAAAAAGTTCGAGGATAAAATGGTTTTCAGCACAGATTCACCTATAAATTAAACGAAATTTTCATCAAGAAAATTTTATTTTAAGCAAAGTTTTTTTATATAAATATGGTGAATACAACATACTGCGATGTTTGTAATCATGAATATAATTGTTATAAAAAAACACCTTCAAGCCACCAAACACACATTCAATATTTTAAGACAAATATCTCCACTTGACCAAGAAACAAAACATTGTGATAGATGTGATAATGATAGTCTTAAATTTTTTTTCTAATAAGCACCTTCAATCAGGCAAACACAAGAACAATGAAGAAAGGGAAGGTGCCACTAAATTCTGCATTGAAAACACTGATGGGGCATTTAAAGGACATATAAAAATAAGATTGTTTTGCTTTCAAGACTCTGGACCATCTTCAATCATGGAAGCTGTTGATGTGGTTAAACAAAGTATTGAAACAATAATTAAAAACACTTAAAGTGAAGTGAAAACTTTTAAGTTTTATGTGGGAGTAAAATTGAATATGGTAAGACAAGGCGATGAAACTACTCCCTATATGAGGACAAACCCTCACTTCATCTCATCATTTCAAGATTTTGTAAGATGTGATGTTTACAATGAACTCCAGAGACAAGAACAACATGTTGATAACACTGTAGTAGGTTGTGGTTTTACAATTACAAAAATAATCTTTTTCGATATAAACATCTTAAAATCAGATCCTCTTCAAGCTTCTTCTTATATTGATTTACCAAAAGAGATAAAACTTAAGAAAGAGGTTGTTAATATTCAAAACAAAGATAATAAATGTTTTCTATGGTCTGTTCTTGCTCACCTACATCCTCCACAATGGAATCCTGAAAGGGTTGAACATTATAAGAAATACGAGAATACATTAAATGTTAAAGATTTAAAGTTTCCAATGTCATTGAGAGATATTCCTAAATTTGAGAAAATGAATAATCTATCTGTTAATGTGTATGGATTAACGGACACAAACAAAGTTCAGATATTAAAAATTTCAAACAACTATAAAAAATGATAAAACACACAATGACTTTCTCCACTTCATTTCAAAGGAAAAATCACATTATGCTTTCATCAAAAATTTCTCAAGATTAACCAAATCGCAACTATATAAGAGAAAATGTAAAAAGTATCCTTGTAAGAAATGTCCCAACTCCTTTCACACAAAAGAACGATTAAATAAACATTTGAAATATTGTAGTAATCATAAATCAACCGAATCAATTCTACAAAAAGCAGGTTCAAACATATCATTCAAAGATTTTAACAAATTTATAAAACATCTGTTTGTGATATATGCTGATTTTGAAAGTATCCTTGAAAAGATAGATACTATTTCTCCAAATCCAAATAAATCATACACAAATAAATCTCAAAAACATACTCCTTGTGGTTTCTGTTATTATATCAAATCATCTGTTGGTGATAAATACAAGTTAGAACTTTATAGAGGAGAAGATGCCTTAGAGGAGTTTGTAAGATTATTGGAAAAAGACTGTGTAAGACTGAGAAATAATGGTTCAAACCTACAAACCAATGTCATTAAAAAAAGGGAGAGAAAAAGGAATTTAGAAAGAACAGTATCTGTCATATTTGTGAGGAGAAAATTGAGGGAGAGGTCAAGGTTAGGGATCACTGCCATCTTATTGGTGAATATAGAGGTCCAGCTCATTCCCGTTGTAATCTTCATTACAAGCCTCCAAACTTTATTCCTGTCTTTCTTCACAACAACACTCACGATGGCACACATCTATTTATAAATGAACTTTCAAAGACATCGGGAGATATTTCTGCCATTCCTAACACAGATCAAAAATTACATCTCATTCAAAAAACAATTCATACATCCCCATAACCCATATCAGATTTATTGACACATACAAGTTTATGGCAAGTCCATTATCTTACTTAGCATCAAATATTAAAAAGTTACCGAATCTTAAATCACATTT
This sequence comes from Eptatretus burgeri, assembly GCF_056783735.1. Classification (NCBI taxonomy): domain Eukaryota; kingdom Metazoa; phylum Chordata; class Myxini; order Myxiniformes; family Myxinidae; genus Eptatretus; species Eptatretus burgeri. The sequence continues at coordinate 30,750,621 of NC_140978.1, read as the reverse complement.
CTCAAATCAAGAAGAGATTGATCTCTTATCACAAAAGGGAATATATCCGTATGAGTATATGGATTCATTTGAGAAGTTTAAAGAAACACAACTTCCTTCAAGAGAAAGTTTCTATGGCATGTTGAATAAAACTCATATTTCTGATAGAGATTATACACAAGCTAAAAAGGTTTGGGAGAAGTTTAATATAAAGAATCTTGGAGAATATCATTATTTGTATCTCAAATATAATCTATTATTATTGGTTAATGTGTTTGATACTTTTAGAATAGTCTGTCATAATAAAAATTCTTATGCATTCGACCCCGTTCACTATTCCACAGCCCCGGGTTTGGCTTGGAGTGCAATGATAAAAATGACAAAACAAAATTTGGAATTAATCAGTGATATAGATATGCTTTTAATGATAAAGAAGGTTAAAAGAGGAGGAATATCTCAAGTATGTTCCAAGAGATATGCTAAAGCAAATAACAAATATCTTCCTGATTGTAATAAGAATGAGGACAACTCTTACCTGATGTATTATGATGCAAACAATTTGTATGGGTGGGCAATGTCTCAATCTTTACCTTATGGAAAACTTAAATGGGTTAAAGAAAAACATTATGTAAAAGTTTTACAAGACATTGTTGTCTCCTCTCAAAAAGAATTGGATGAAGCTGAAGTTGGATATTATTTTGAGGTTGATTTAAAATATCCAGAAGAACTTCATCACAAACGTAAAGACCTACCTTGTGCCCCTGATAAAGAAAGTCCAAGAAAAGTATGGTTAAATGATTACCAACAGTCATTTAATATAAAAGGTAAATCTCCAGAAAAACTACTTACTATATTAAATGGAAAAGAAAGTTATGTTTTGCATCAAAGGAACTTGAGACAATATATATCTGCTCGGTTGAGAGTGAGGAAAATTCATCGGATTTTGAAATTTAAACAAAGTCATTGGTGAAAAAGGGATATTGATTTTAATACAAAAAGGAGAACAGGATCAAAAACAGATTTTGAGAAGGACTTTTATAAATTAATGAATAATGCTCGATTTGGAAAGACTATGGAAAATGTTAGGAATCGACAAAACATAAGACTTGCGACATCTTGGAAACAGGCTTCAAAGTTAATTAATAGACCAAGTTTTGAACGAGCGGAGGTGTTTTCAGAGAACTTTTGTGCTATTCATTTGAAAAAAGAGAGTATTGAAATGGATAAACCTATTTATATGGGAACATCAATTCTTGACTTGTCAAAGTCGTTCATGTATGACTATTACTATAATAATTTAAAATCAAAGTATAAGGTTAATGTGTCATTGATTATAATGTGTCATATGGATACAGATAGTTTTATCTGAGAAATTAAGACAAGTGATGTAAATGAGGATATGATTGATAATATTGATATATATGATACAAGTAATTACAAGTCAGGTGATGTGTTTTTTTCATCAAAGAATAAAAAGGTTATTTGAAAGTTTAAATATGAATTGGGTGGGAAGGTCATGAGTGAATTTATAGCATTGAGATCAAAGTCTTATGCTTTTTACTTATATCGATAATAATAACATTGAAAGGTGTGATCAGAAGCTAAAGGGATTAAAGAAAAATATAATCAAGGAAACAATAAACTTTAAACATTATTACAACTGTTTAATCTTAAACAAGGAAGAGTGCAGAAAAATGAATACAACAAGAATTTATAAACATCAATTATATACAGTAGAGATAAATAAGAAAGCATTAGGGGCTATTGAAGATAAAAGATATATTTTAGAGAATAGTATCCCTCATGGTTATAAGTATAAGTGTTAAAACATTGGGTTGGGAATTTTAACAGGCAACCACCGTCTTTTTACTGATTTATAAATTATAGAACCAGGCAATAACCAAACCAAAGAGTGGAGATGTAATCAGTCTTGGTATTTAAATGGAAAACGTAAAGAATGTGAGAAATATCAAATAAGTCTTATTGAAGAAATAATCGGGGTAAAAGTAGATAAAATAAATAAGCGGATAAATTTAATTACAAATAAGTTGGAGGATGTAAAGAAAAAAATGAATATCCTTGATTGAACTGAAAAATTTGATGGTTATCAATTGAAGAATGGAAAAACAATTTACTACAATCTCGAAATGATATGTGGCTCAGGAGGCGGCCAAACAAGAGCATTGAGAGAAGTTTACCATTTCATTTCTGCTCAACAAAGACACTTAAACCAAGAACCAAGTTCCAAAGTAATCTTTGTGAATATACTCGATGGTGATGAATGTAATAGGAAAATTAAGTTATTCCTAAAGTAAAACATGGACAAATATTCATTGGTTCGCTCTTTGAGTAGAATGAAAATAAAAAAGGAAAGAAGTGATTTAATCAGTAAGTCTCAATTTAACTTTTGCTTGTATGGACGATGTGAGGGGGAGGAAATGAGTCTCCTATTTTGGGCTTTTGGGGCTTGAGTCAGTCTCAATTTTACATTTGCTTGTATGGGAGAGGGAGAAAATCAGTCTCAATTTTACATTTGCTTGTATGGGAGGGAAGGGAATCAATCTCAATTTTACATTTGCTTGTCTGGAAGGGGGGAGAAAATCAGTCTCCTATTTTGGACTTTTGAAGTTAGAAAGTTTTTCCCTTTTCCCCCATTCATTTGAATGGCTGCCTCAGAAGCCCCATTTATCCACTACTCTCATTAACCACACCTAAATGCCTCCTCATTTTACAGTTTTTCCTCCTTGGAGATTCCTTCTCCAAGCATGTGTATTTTTCATCCTGCTTTTGTCTGTTGCACCCTGATCCGTTCAATTTACTCGCTCTTCTATGAGCCTTAACAATGTATACAAAAAAAACTTCATCTACCAAATTTAGTCAGAATCCTCCATAACTTTTTGAAATATTGTGTTATATATCATTTTTGGCAAAATCGACTGCATCTCTTAATGGTGAACAATCAATTTTAAAATTCTCGTATCAGGATCCGAATCAGGATCATCACCAAAATCTAATCATTTAGTTCTTGTCACACACCCAACCTGTGCACCAAGTTTCTTCCAAATCGGTCCACAACTTATTGAGATAACCTGTTTAAAGACAAACAGACAGAAAAGCAGACAGACAGACAGGTGTGATAACATAACCTCCGCCCACCTTTGGTGGTGGAGGTAATAAGCCTTGTTGGCTTAACGGTTAATGTGTCTCGATTAAGATCTTAGGGTCTTGAGTTTGAGCCCCTGATGAGCCGTTAAATAACATCAGGTGGGCTGACTCAGCCAGTCATCCTTCCGAGATCGGCAAAATGAGTACAAGCTTACTGCAAACAGGGGGCACTGCATTAGCAGCACAGCTGCGCTCCCAACAATAATGCAACCAACAGCCACAGGCTGCAGACAAAATGATGATGACTTTAAAAATTCTCGTGTCTGGATCCAAAACCAGATCAGCACCGAAGTCGATTCAATTCGTCCAAGTAAAACACTCAACCTGTCCACCAAGTTTCGGCCGAATCCTTCGAAAACTTTGAGATATCCTGCTTACAGCCAGACAAACAAAAAGACAGACAAAGGGGGTGGAAAGATAACCTCTGTCCACCTTCAGTGGCAGAGGTAATCAGCTTCAAACTAAACTGGATGGTAGGATAGCTCAACTGTATGCATGATTGAGCTGTCAAGTTTGAGTTCAGAACCCAGGGCTCCATTCCCTGATGAAGCCAAACTCACCAAAAAAATGCAATTCTGATGCAGTGTCATCAAGGAAACGTTGTCTCATCTGACTCATCTCAAATGTTGTCTCGTCTGACTTCACTACTGGATGTTACTGATCCCATTGTATCTTTCAAAAAGACTAGGCCATTGTGTTGCAGTACCATGGCCAAATAATATATCGTTTGGGAAATTAAGTGGCCACATGCCAAGGCTTCATTTTTTATGCATTGTTAACCAAATTGCACGCCCCATGTAGCCTGACTCGATATGAGGAACAAGTCCGATCACAAAAAAGTCATTGCATGGATTTAAAAGGAAAATATTCCATGGCGTACACTGTTTCCAACATATTGTTTGCCATTTATTCAGTACAATGAAATGATGTCAACACTTCTTTGGACATTAACATTCGGTCCATTTGCTGAGGGTTTTCGAAAATCTTACCACTATTGATCATTTCTTCCTGCTATTTTTTTTTAATGTACCTGCAGTTATTGTGCTTTTCCGATTCTTTTTTGTTATTTCATCTCTTCCTTTCAATTATGCTTCAATTACTCTCTATGATCATTTTTCCTATCCAAGCCATAAACCATATCAGTAATGTCACCCAGACATATTTGAATGCTCATCTTGACCTTCCAATCATTAAGAAACTAAAATATCCATCCTATTTAGCATTCTTCTCCCTAATTGTGTAATATAATTTATATATTTTTGTTCCAACACTAATTCATGTATTCTTTGTAATTCTACTGCTTTCCAACCTTGTAATCCACCTCTAATTGCCACACATGGCTTCCTGTCATTACATCAAGTTTTATGTGACATGTGAGCTTTCTATTTATACCAGAAGATTGAATATTAATCAACCTCGTGCGTGGATCCTGAAAATTCTTTATTACAAAATCGACACTCATCGAAGGAAGAGTTGACAAGGATAAACAGGGAGGAATGGTGGCTAAAGCTGAAAAAAGCAACATATAGTCACACACAATGGCAATGTAGTGGCATTAAAATACAGTGTGGTGACACAGTGGGGCTACAGGTTGGTCCACCAAACAAGGGAATCAGCTAACAACAAAAGAGGAGAGATGGGAAGAGAGGACAATATCCTGCAAGTAAAAGGGTTGAGTGAGATAGAGTTCATGGGGTAGAAAAGATTACAGGTCAGGATGGGGGATGACAAGAAAAGGTAGTGTTCCTCTTGCTTGAAGCCCCAGAGGAAAGAGTGAAATGGAATCAACTTGGGAATTCAGTAAAAAAAGAAACTGCAGAAAAGAGCAAAGAAAGGAAACAGGTGGGCAGTAAACCTGGATTTTGGGAGTTTACCATAACTATATTTACCATTTGAGATTTTGTCATCAAATTTTCAACAAAGCTGTATTTTGAGAATATGAAGAAGACAAATTCATAATTTGGTCAAAAGGTCAAAGGTCAGTGTTTCATAAAATCATGAATTTTCATCCAATTGACATGAAATTTTAATTATCATTTGAGCTTTTGTAAGCCTAAGTTTTTATTTTTTTTATTTTTTTACCATTTGAGCTGTTTTATCAAATTTTAAACTCAGCTTCATCATGAAGTTATGGAGAACACAAACTAAGAAATTGGTCAAAAGGTCAAAGGTATACATACAGCATACATTACACCATTTAGCATACAGAAGAAGAAAAAGTCCAAATACAAAGCAGACAGGCTTTACATTTTCAGATGCTTTCTAATTTTATCTGTTATTGGTGTGGCGCAGGCATGATGGTCCGCATGGCCTCTTCCTGCATCTAAAATTCCCTGATATTCCTCATTTATATCGACATTAAAGATCACAAATTGCAGACATTTCGGGTTTTAATCTGCAGTTCAATCCGAGAGCATGTCTCATTTGCTTTGACGAAGGATAAAGCCTGAAACGTCAGCAGATGACCTTAAACACTTTATTCTCGTGTTTATATTCTCCTTTAATGCAAATTCAGACCACAAGTTTTTTCTGGAATTAGAAACTATTTTTGAGTTGTACCTTTCTGGTTTGTCAAGGGATTAATTCAAATGATACAGGATATCCACTCTTGGGCTGGCTTGAAGGAATGACTTTGGCAATTTATTTGTGTGAAAGTATGGAAGGTAACATGTCCGGGTCTTGACATGACAGCTTGGAAAAGTTTACACAAGAGATGTGTGCTGCATTGAAAGAGTGGGAACCTTGCTGTTTACTTTATTCAAGATGATAAGTGGGTATTACGCTCCCACAGTGAGCGAGTGTGTCTAGCTGTTGTAATTTTAGAAAATTCAAGGAAATCAATCACGATAACATGATGTGACGATCTTGCAAAAAGCCATTGAAAAAAAAGTGTAAACAATAAAAACCTCTTACATTTGGAATTGTCCGGACTAAGGGTGGTCTGGAGAAGCAATATTTCCAGTTCGTGTATGTCGTTAATTGAATAAAAATTTATTTGGTGGAAAGGTAGGGTGTTTGTCGAGGACAAATTTATGAAATTTTTGTGAATATTTGGATCTGATAATTTTTAAGTGATTCTTCACCCTTAAGAGATGGAGCCAAAATCAATAGAAAGCAGGATATCTCAAAAATATATTGACGGATTTCTACGAAACTTGGCAGACATGTTGGGTGTGTGATGAGGATGCAGACATTAGATTTTTGTGAAGATCCGGATCTGGATCCGATAACTATTTTAGTGATTCTTCACCATTGAGAGATAGGGCCAAAAATGATATAAAGCACGATGGCTAAAAAAGTAAAATCTCAAAAAGATCTCAAAAAGTAAAAAGTCACCACAAAACTTAGTGGATGAGTTGGGTTGGAAACAAGAACCAGCCAATTCGATTTTGGTTAAAGGTCCACAGAATCAGAAATACTTTTACTTCCACCACCAAAGGTGAAGAAGGTTTTGTTTTCACCCTTGTCTGTCTATTTGTATGTTACTTGCAAAATCGAAGATTTTTCAAGTACATTGGTTAGTCGATTTTGTTATTCTGTCTGTTTGTCGCATAAAGGTCACAATTTTAAACTGATCTTCACGAAACTTCACCACATGGAAGAGTTTGTCTGAAGGAAGAGCCCTATTGTTTTTTGAGGTCAAAAGGTCAACCGTGGCCAAAGGTCAACAACTTAGGCGAGATTTCTAAAATCCTCAATTTTCATCTGATTGACTTGAAATTTGAGAATATATATATATTTCAGGTCACTAAATTCAACAAGACAATTATTTTTGAAGTCAACAAAGACCAAAAGATCAATGTAGATCAAAAGGTAAACAGGCCAAAGGTCAACAACTTAGGCAGGATTTCTAAAATCCTCAATATATATATTTTTTTGTATACCTTGTCGAGGCTCGTATGAGAGCGAACACACAACGCACAGCAAGGGGGGCATGAGACAAGAGGGGTGGGAGAGGGAAGGACAAAACAGTGGGG
>NC_140978.1:30668500-30736000 GCF_056783735.1 Eptatretus burgeri | reverse complement strand
GGTGGCCCCAGGTCCGGCTCTACCAAGGTCAACCGGGCATTTAATCCCCCTGAGTGACATGCGGGTGGCTCGGTACCCGTGGCCACAACAATATATATATATATATATATATATATATATATATATATATATATATATATATATATATATATATATATATGTATATATATATATATGTATATGGTGTCCCAACCGGGGTCGTGGCGTGCACGTGTAATCCGGCTTCTCGGAGGCTTGGGTTGGAGGATCGCTTGAAGATGGGGGCTCTGTGCTGTGCCGCACTATGAGAGGGTGTAGGGCAGCCCGGAATCATGGCGAAACCCAATCCTTATCCCTGTGTCGTAAGAGGCGACCAGGGTTGCGTCAGGAAGGACATCCGGCGTAAAACCTATGCCAAATCAGTTTGCAGATCATAACGGATGATCTGCTGTGGTGACCACTAACAGAAGCAGCCGAAAGACAAACATATATGGGGTGTCCCCAAAAAATATACAACTTTTAAAATGCTTCGTTTGATCCTAAAAATGCAGTCATTTTGTCACTTATGCTTCATTTCTTGTTGCAGAGACCCTGAAGTTTATTTTGATAGCAAGCAAGCGCCAGAAAAATGCCAAGACTGACCGTACAACAACGGACGAAAATTGTTGAACTTTGGCACCAGACGAAAAGTGTCATACAGGTGCAACGTTTTTACTCGAGACATTTCGGTATCCACTTGTGCCATGCACCAAACTTTCGGAAAATAAAGTGCACCATCGCAAAGTTTACCAATGTGGGAACCATCTGTGACCTTCACAAGGGTCACAGTGGTCGGAAGAGCACAGGTCGTAGTGAAGAAAATGTGGAAATGGTGAGACAGGTGGTTGTTCAGAGTCCAAAAAAATCGATTTTACGACTTTCTGTCAAGACAAACATTCATAAGAGCACCGTTCAGAGGATCCTTCGCCAAGACATTCATGCCTTTTCATACAAAATTCAAACGGAAACGGTGCTTACTGATCAACAGAAATGCAAACGACTAGACTTTGCAAATTGGTTCTCAGGAAAGTTGGAGGAAGATGCAGACTTCCTCAAAAAACTTCACATGATGGACGAATGCCATGCTCACTTGTCCGCAGAGGTAAACAAGCAAAACTTTCAGTACTTGGGAACCGAAAATCCTGGTAATGCATCAACTGAACTGGTGCCTCGATCTGTTCTCAAAGTCACCATGTGGGTGGCGGTTGGTTGGTATGGGATAATTGGTACATACTTCTTTGAAGATGACCAGGGACGCACTTGCACGGTAAACCAGAGGAACTATCGCGAAATGATTCAGGAATTCTATCTGCCTGAGCTACGTACTCAGGCCCGTAAGAGAAAACCTGATCCAGAAGAGAACCCAGTGGTTCCAGCAGGATGGGGCACCGCCCCATAGAGCCAGGGAAACAAGGCGTTTTCTCAACCAACATTTTGAGGGCCGCTTTATCTCCCTCTACGAAGACGTTGAGTGGCCACCGTATTCCCCTGACCTTACTCCTCCAGACTTCTTCTTGTGGGGGTATCTCAAGGACAGGGTCTATGGAAACCCTTGCCATCAGACTCTTGATCAGCTGAAGGAAAACATCCACCAAGAAATCCAGAACATTCCTCAGGAAACGTTTCCCAAAGTGATGGAGAACATGACAACGCGTTTGCAGGCAGTGATCGGACAACGTGGAGCCTACGTCGAACATGTGGTCTTAAAGAAAACGACGATTCTATACCAAAATTTAAATTTTGGTGGCAATTTTGACATTGGTACAATAAACTTCAACCTTTCAGCTTTCTATCCAGCCATATATCTTTTTAAAAAATATATGTTATGACCATCCTCTTTGCAGATGAAAAGTTGTATGTTTTTTTGGGACACCCTGTATATTGTTTTGGATTTCAGAATCTGATCTGACGGATGCATACAAACATCGAGGTCCTCAAACAGTTATTTCCCTAAATGCATGTCCAGGATAGACCCATCCCCATGTCTGGTGGGATTCTAACTGTGATGCATTGAGAAAGGTAAAGAATAGATTCCCTCTCTTATGGAAAGCTCCTTTTTCTCTTAACGACAGACATTCATGCACGTAAGATAGCCGTTAGCACAATGGAGGCCCGACACTCGCCTTTTTCCATCGACGTTCGACACCCACCCCTTTCACTAATGTTGACACCCATCTTTTTCCATCGATGTTCGACACCCACCTCTTTCACCGATGTTGACACTCGCCTTTTTCCATTGACATTTGACACCCCGTTCAGCAGCTCGATGGACTCTAACTTGCACTTTTTCGCATCGGGCTGAACATTGAGGTGATAATTGTTGTTGACGTTTTCTGAGCACTTCACGTTATCACTTGGTAATTCTGGCAAATGGCTGCTTCATGCCGTTCGTCCAGCACCACAAACATGGTATCGTAGGCCAGGGAAGATCACGAGATTGGCTGTTTATCACGTCCAATGATGCGCCAATAGCCAAGGTGGATTTGGCTGAAGTCTGCTTGAGGCTCCGCCGATAAAAAGGACGTGAGGATCGTTTTTTTTCCAGTGAGTGAGTGAGTTGGAGTGAGTCAGTTGGAGTCAGTGAGTTGGCGTCAGTCAGTTGGCAGTGGCTGGTTGTGGTTCTGGCAGGTTTAGGAGACGGCCGTTTCATCAGCTCTAGTCAGATGGTTGCTCATTGGCTCCAGTCAGATGGTCGTTTCCTCAGTTCCAGTCAGACGGTTGCTCATCAGTTCCAGTGAGACCAACCTCGAGCTGGCGACAGTTGGTGATGGCCTTGCAGCCTTATGGTTTCTCACAGCGCCTCAGCGTCTCACAGGTCCAAACAGCTGTCCCTAGGTTGTGGCTCCTGGTGGATCCTGATGGTGAGTGAGGCTTGGACCGTTAATGCTGATTCTACTCGAGACCTGCTCTTGGCGTACCTGATTCTTGTGGGTCACGTTGACTGGCATTCAAGCCTGTTTGTGAGTGGGCGCTTGGCAAGGCTTGGCACTGGCAATGGACAAGGCACACGCACACATTTCAGGAAGTTATATTTGACGTACGACGGCTCCTATTTGGTGAGCGAGACTGGTTTTCTCCCCCCCCCCCCCCTGAATGATCTGCTGGGTACCCTTGTCTCATGTTTAATTGTTAAGTAAGGCATAATGATAAGTATCTGCACTTTGTGTCTTTTTCTATCAGTGCCTGATAAATTATTTATTTGCTTGCGATCATTTTTATTGATTTGAATTACCTTATTCTTACCACATGTAAATAAAAAGTTCTTTTTATTTAATTTTTCCTTATTAATAAATTCCTTTGTTGACGTTCCAACCTGTCCATGCTTGTCCTTTCCTTCCATTGATCCAGCATTATCTGAACCTAGATAGGCTGGGAGGTAATTACCAAACTAATTGACCTGCAATAATCGGCACGCATCAGCTGTTAAACGCTCAGCCGCCCAAATTAAGATCTAATCAAGATATGATTGGTGCTTTGCCGAGGGTGCGCTCTCCATTCACGAAGCCACGTGACCTCAAGTGAAATGGCAAAATTAGACGGTGAACACTGGAACTCATGGTTAACTGATTGGAGTTCATGGTTGTAAAGCAACCCACTGTACCACAAAATTAATTCTAAGCAGTGGCCCCAGGTCCAACTCTTAGGACAACCGGGATTAATCCCCCTCAGAAACTCAGAAAACACTCGGTACCCTTGGCCGTAACAAAAAATATATATATATATATATATATATATATATATATATATATATATATATATATATATATATATATATATATATATATATATATATATATATATATATATCAGGAGGCGGTGGCGCTAACAAAAAGACAGGAAGCAGAGCTGGAGGTGGCAGAGTTAAAGATGCTGCGATTCTCGTTGGGAGTGACGAGGATGGATAGGATAAGAAATGAGTGTATTAGAGGGACAGCGCAGGTAGGACGGTTTGGAAACAAAGTGAGAGAGGCGAGATTGAGATGGTTTGGACATGTGCACAGGAGGGAAACGGAGTATATCGGGAGAAGGATGTTGAAGATGGAGCCGCCAGGCAGGAGGAGAAGAGGAAGGCCAAAGAAGAGGTTCATGGATGTGGTGAGGGCGGACATGCGGGTGGTTGGAGTGTCAATGGAAGATGTGGAGGATAGAGCGAAATGGAGACAGTTGGTCCGCTGTGGCGACCCTTAACGGGAGCAAACCGAAAGAGGAAGAAGAAGATATACATATATACATATATATATATATATATATATATATATATATATATATATATATATATATATATATATATATATATATATATATATATATATATATATATATATATATATATATATATATATATATATATATATATATATATATATATATATATATATATATACATATACATATATACATATATACATATACACATACACATATACATATACATATACATATACATATACATATACATATACATATACATATACATATTCAGCCTGGTGTGTTGGCGCAGTGGTTCGGGCAGTGGCTTGGGATCCAAAAGGTCCTGAGTTCAAGCCCTGTTGGGCCACTGAATTAATACACCAGTAGGTTGACTCAGCCTGTCATCCTTCCGAGGTCGGCGAAATGAGTACCAGTGTACTGGGCCGGTGTATACCCCGGTTAAAATAGGTGTACCATATCCCTGTGTCGTAAGAGGCGACCAGGGTTGCGTCAGGAAGGGCATCCGGCGTAAAACATGTGCCAAATCACTATGCGGATCATACGGATGATCCGCTGTGGCGACCCCTCACGGGAGCAGCCGAAAGAAGAAGAAGATGAAGATATATACATATCTCTTTCTCTCCCCCCCCCCCCCCTCATCTTCTATGCTCATTAATGTGTGTGTGTATGCGTGCATGTGTGTGAATGTCTCCTTCATAAATACATAACCATGCAACATAGCAGCCTGAAAGTTTGCAAGCATACTCAGAAAACTTCAAGGAAGTGCAAGAGTGGAAATTGGGTGTTTGGGTAAATTAAAACACCCCTTTTGATAATTAACGGCCTTATTTAATTCCATGCTTTGTCAGGCGCCTCCTCGGCCACCGCTCTCTCTCGGGTCTTAAGGCGTATCCTGGGTTACCTCATTGAGGTCTGAAGCCGCCATGCTTTTTAGCCTGCTCAACCATGCCTTGACTTGGAACAGGCCACAATGATTTCTTCATGGTAGTTTTTTTTTTCACTTCCCTCACTCATGTTATCCAGTCCCTGTTCATCATACCCAAAAAATGCTGCATACATTGCAATGCTTATAAACGCCCGGAGACACTGGCATTCGTGGCTTTATTTCATTTCCGCACATGCTATAAACTTGAGAATCTCTTATACTGAGCTAAATTACAAAATGTAAGCTCCATAATCGAACTTTGGCACCAGACGAAAAGTGTCATACAGGTGCAACGTCTTTACTCGAGACATTTCGGTATCCACTTGTGCCATGCACCAAACTTTCCGAAAATAAAGTGCACCATCGCAAAGTTTACCAATGTGGGAACCATCTGTGACTTGAAAAAGCGCAGTTCCAAAGCTGAAAAATTGTTCACTTGTCCAATTTTGACATATGATACTTGGGCTTCTCCAGGAGGTGCATGTTTAATTTGGCGGTTCAGTGATTACTAATCGCATGCCAAGGGAGCCGCTTCTTATCCATCATTTCATTGAAATGCTTAAACCACTTGGTGAGCAGTCTACAATATTCTCACTCTCACTGAATACTATATCGATCGAATTGAACAAAGTTCAGGGGTCACTCACACGTGTGGGCGACGTATTGTTCCGGAGTGTGTTCGGTCATTAAGAATAACATATCATTCTCTTTAATAACCTCTCCCTCACCCTCCTCCCCTCACCTTTCTCCCCCCCCGACTGCCTCTCTCTCTCTCTCCCTCTCTCTCTCTCTCCTCTCTATCCCCTCATCACTCCCACCACCTAATAAAATGCGGCACTGTCCTCCCACACCTCTGCCTCTCAACTCTGTCCCTGTCTATCTCTCTATCTCTCTGTTTTTCTCTGTCTCTCTGTCTGTCTCTCTATCTCTCTGTCTCACCCCCTTCCTTGCACTCTGTCCCTCTCTCACACTCCCTTCCTAGCACCCATCCCTCCCCCAGTATGTAGCAATGTTTGGTGAGGCCTCACTCTTCCCCTCTTCCTAGCCCCCCCCTTCCTCACCGCCTCCTATCCTCCCCTCCCTCCTCTCCCCTCCCTTGTCTCTCCTCCCTCCTCTCTCTCCACTCTCTCCCACCCATCCCTCCTCTCTCTTCCACCCTCTTTCTCTCCCCACCCTCAATATCACTGTCAGCAAAGCAACACACACCGTTTTTTAAGTCTTTGATATAACTAATGACTTGGCCATGTTTGAAAAGCCAACCTCCTCGACTCAGAGCAGACACTCTAAATCTTAAATAATTATGTCATCAAGTCCACCTGTTGTTAAGGTTAATTTTCCTTTGGACCTCTTTGAATTTTTTTTATTAAACGTTAATTTTAGGTCACAATGCCAAATGGAGGTTTTTCTTGAAATGAAATGATCACGTTGCACTGCAACCTTTGTTCAAAGACTTTCAGTATAGGCAACTATTATCAAGAATACAAGTGATAAAGAAAACATTTAAACTTTTCCCATTACTGCGCTCTCATAACATAAAAGAAAAGCAGTTTATTTATCATGTTTCTGATCACCAGATAGAATAAGATTTGCCTTTAAATTATCTCCCATGGTTAGCACTTATTTCGCAAGCAAGTGGCGCAGCATGTCCAATGGCTTCTTACTTTATTCTTCCCGTTCAACTCTTGCTCTCCATCCTTTTCCCTGCTGTTTATTTTTACATCATCCCACTTTTGATATTGCTGTATAATTGAGTGTTTCCTCGACTGTAATTTTGAGAAGTTCTGTAATATCAGGAAAAGGCTGTTTTCTTGTTCTGCTCTCTTTTAATCACGACCCCATTGTATAAAGGTCACCACATTTAATGTTCAAATTCAAAATAATCTTCAGCTCCCTCTATAATTTTATCTCTTGTGCAGCAAGTCATTAAATGTAATCGCAATGGGGCAATTATAGACGAAAAGACGAGGTCCAAAACAGTAAAGGACAAGGATTTTGTACAATAGGCAATTAAATGAATTCAATTTCTAAAATTTGTTCAAGGAGTTATTCAAATTGAAAAGATCCATGGAGGGTAAGGAAATTTTCTACAGATATAATGGCAAAGATCAGAAATAATATAACTTGTGAAGAACTCATTCTTACAGATGGTAAGTTCTCCCAGATTGAGTGGTATAGGGTTCGAGACATGTTGGATTTTGTTATTTGGGTTTTTTTTTTGTATAAATGGTGGAGGCTCGTGCAAGCGCTAGAGCAGAATGGAATGGAACAAAATGGAAAGGGAGAATAAACTATTTGCAGAATATGTGAGAGTGACATCAATGGTTGGAGGAGAACAAGACATTGGGTAAAGAGGGGGGGGGGTGAAAAAGCTGAATGAAACACAGCAAGAAGAGGCAGGGGAATGGCTTTGGAGGCCAACAAAAGATGCAGGAGTTTGAATTACTGAACTTCCTCAATGCAATTGTTAAAAAAATAGAAGATATGAGGGTTTGCCACATGATCTTTTGGAGAGAGAGAGAGACAGACAGACAGACAGACAGACAGACAGACAGAGAGTTTTGACTTTTATGTCCTTATATTATGAAAGTATAAAACCATTTTGCAAAGCATATTTAAACAAACGAAACAATTATTGAGGCACAATTTGCCTGAGGGTCATGAAAAACATCAAAACGTGAGAAACAAGTGCCATTTCTTTAGTACAGGTGCTAAAGCTGGGTCCGATAAACAACAAAGGTTCAAAGATCAATAATATCGTTGCAACTTCATAAACAAATGTAAACTTCATTTTCAATACATTTACACAATATACCACCATTGCACCATAAGTCTTCAAACACAGGAAGACTACCCATGTTTACATGATATGCATGTTCCAGTTTTATCCTTGAAAAAGGAAAAACCATGCCTTTGAAACAAAAAAGTGCATTTTCATCTTTCCTATTCACCAATCTGGCTTTTGTGGTCTTATAAATTGCAAGCTTAACCATTCCAAGTAAAAAATTCAAAAGCAAAACCACAGATTTGTTTCCAATGTTGAAAGCGAGCCCATAAATAAAGATTGAAAAAGAAAAAACAATTTTTAATTTACAAAAAAAATACGACTCAGCTACAAAAACAGAGGTGACAACCTCTTGTACTCATAAACACGTGATACAAAATTTCGATACTCTTACAAAAGGGGCATGAATTAGCCACAGAGGGGTTAAACGTCTGGAGTAACACCTGAGTGGCCAGGGCCTGATGGGCCAATCTCCAATTTAGGTTTCCCATGCAACCAACAGTCAGGGATCTATACATCACCTTCCAATTTAGAGTAAGGAAAGCTCCTGCAGGTAAAGTCTCTTTCCAATGGTTTCTTAGTTGTGCCACACAGCCCGGTAAAACCACTTCTAGACAAATTCCATAGATAGGTTTTTTCCCATGATGTGGAACACACCGGACTCGTCACTGAAGAGAACATGTCTTGGTGATTTTGAGCAGTGATTGAAAGTTCAGGAAAGCTTAAGTGAAAATCCACTTCTTCATTTACTCCATTCCACCCAATATTTAAATGTAGAAAAGTCTGGGTTACTATCCCCATGACCTTACCCACTATTCTAATTGAATGCAATCCAGTTTTTTTTAGAAACCGAGTCAGCAGGCAACCATCGCTTCAAGGAAGGCTCCATAAGATCTCACACTTTATTTATTCCATGATCTGTAAGGTATTCAATGAAGGATCGGCTGGTAGATATTCCAGCAAATAATGAATTTTGGTATAGTGGCCCATGCACAAACTTCCTGGCATCAGAGGAAATCACGAATCATTGCACTCCTTGAGCCTGCCAGGCATTCAGAGATTGATGAAAAGCAGGGAGCCGAGCTCTATGAACCTCCTTCAGGTCCATGGGGAAGAGTTCCCGGTCATAGTCCATTCCACCTGTTTGCCGAAGCAAGGTATTAGTGAGAGGACGCCAGGCCACTACTTCACCATATCGTCGACGTTTTATTGTCATTTGTCGAAAAGCCATTATTCGACTAGGGATGTGCACCAAGTTTTGGCCACCAGAATTTTGTGGCCTGTAAAACACATCTGGCTTGAGCCAGTGGTGGCATCCCCAGAAAAATAATCAATGAGACTCTTCTGAATGCTTGTGATCACAGCTTGAGGAGGCTGGACGCAATGACCTTGTGCTGTACGGTTGGAAGTATCAGTTTATTTATGATTGTTGCCCGTGCTTCAAGTGACAAGAACTGGAGCATTCCTTTCCACCTTGATAGTTTCTGCTTCATGTTATCTTTTTATTCATTCATGTGACCCATCCCAATTATTTTGCATATAGCTTGAAGTTCCCAAATGGATCCCGAAGTATTTAAACCCATCCCTTTTCCATAACATTCCTCCTGGAAGAGTTGGGAGGAGTGCACATGAAGAGTGTGATGAGGAGAGTGCATTTGCATATAGCCAAAGAGCTACACTCTTATTCCAATTAACTCTAGCTGATGAGGCAGACTCCACAGCTGATTCCATAGGCAGACAGTTTGAAGAGCAAGGCAGGATGCCAGGCTGCATCAAAAGCTCGACATTTGTCCAGAGAAAAGGCTCTGATGTCATATCTGATATCGAGGGCTGCCATCCATTCTTGGGAGAGTAGAAGCAACAGTTCTCGCAAGCTGGCCCAAGCCGATATAGTAAAAATTAAATGTCGAAAATATGCCACTCCACAAGGTTGCACCAATTCCACCTGATAACAGGACACTTCATGCAAAAAATAGACAGATTGGAATACGTTTAGAAGTTGATACGCTTACCACTTTTTTCGGTTCATATCATTGTTTTTCAATCAGGACTTGTATCTTGTTTCTGTCAGGAACAGAGCCACCAAAATCACACTCTTCCATCGTCGATCATGGTTATGTGTGGTTCCATGTTAATTTTTAATGGGTACCAGTATATGTGCGGTGGAGGAATGCCACAATTGTCTATACTTGTATGTATATGAATCCTTTGGTTTGTGCCACTTCTTGTATTTCTTACCACTGACAGCTGTTTCCCATTTTTAGATACATGTTCGATGGCTCATTGAGGAGCTAATATACACACTTCACACGTGGACATACATGGATGAACAGATGAATAACACAGCGGCTGACGTCACTTCCTGGGGTCCTCTGCATTCCACCGTAGAAATACAGTGTAATTCCAAGATAATATTGATTTTCAATGTAATAACAAGTGGAGCTTCATGATAGGTGAAGTAACCTTGCATCCTTTTTCTCATGTATTATACACGTATGGTTAAATTTCAATATCAATATTCATGTTTATTATTGATCATAATTATTGTAAGCCTTCAGGTTGTGATAACAAAATCAAACAGTTTTGAGACATCTTGCCAACTCTTCGAACATTCATTTTTTCTAATACTTCATCTTAACTGTATTTTTTTGGCGCCAGTCACAGATTTGTAGTCCTCATCGAGGCCAAGCCTAAAAAGGGAGCTCAAATGCTCAGATCACCTCAATGCTAATCTATCCCTTGATACCCTACAAAATAGATATTATGATGTGTCTTTTTCCTATTTCCGAATGATAAAGTCACTAAATTTGTGATTAAAAGTCGAATTCTTCTTCTTTTTCAGATTAACCATGATGTCGCATCAGGAAGTTGACTGCCACATTCGTCCTGTTTATAGGTTTTTTATTTTCATTTGTTTTTTGCAAATATAAATCGCCACAAACAAGGCATAAAGCCAATCTAGGTAAGGGGCTAAGGGAAGGTTCGATAAAGATCAGGATAAAGCAAAACAAAATAAAAGAAAGAGAAAAATAACAAGAAAAAAAAATACACACAGGAAACAGCAGAATTCAGGTGAAATGCGATGCAACCTCAAAGATGTAAGAAGTAGGAATCGGCATTCCTCTTAAAGCTGGGTCAATCGTTGGATAATGGAAAGCATGTTACATGTAATGAATTCAAAAGCGAGACAGCACAAGGGATAAAACTATCTGCATAGCCTTTTGCATCTAGCCCTAACTGCATCTTGGATCAGCTAACGTGCATGGGCGTGCAGAGATGGCAAACCGAGTCTTGTGTCCAAACACTCGTACAGGAGGAACCAAGTTAGAAAGTCCAGCAGAACATTTGGTATGAAAATATCTGTAGAACAAACACAGTGTCAACTGACCTATGGTGAGAGAGCGGTTGAACAGTTGAACCCATCTCTGCACCATCCAGGGTCACTATGCATTTCTCGAGCCTGTCAACTAAAGATAAGTGGCAGGCTGGTGCTCCAGGCAAATGTGGCAACAGTAATCCATGAAGGGACATATAGTTGTCTTATACAGGTACAAAACAGCATCTGGAGGTAAATACTTCTGTGCTTGATAAAGACAACCAACTCGCTTGGAAGCACTCTGAGCAATACCAGAAATGTACTTATCCCAACCGAAGTGAGAGGAGATGTCCAGACCAAGAAGCTGAAGCTCAGGTGATTCTGCTAAGGTTGAAGACCCCATCTGCACAGAAGGGAAAGACCTGTTTCTGGAGCGAGACATGAACAACAATTTAGTTTTCTTTGCATTAAAGCAGGCGTCGGCAACCTAAACCAGGCCGCGGGCCACTGGGCCATGTTCGGGCCACCTCGCGGGCCGCACCCCCCTCCCAACCCGAAAAAATAACAAACACACCTAAAATCAATGATAATAAATGTAATTGTAAATTGAACCTTTAGACTTGCAGTAATCACGGACCTCGCAGAAGTAGATCAGGTCGCCGAATTCTGCCTCAGCGTCAGCCAGGAGATCGCGGAACTGTCTGTGGTTGAGAGCACGGGTGCAAACAAAGTTCACCGCCCTGACGAGGACAGTCATGACCTCCGTAATGGTCACAGACTTGGCGCACAGAGCCTCCTGGTGCACCAGACAGTGAAAGTGCTTCACATCCTGCTGGTGTCCAAGGCTGCGCAGGTACTTCACAAGAAGCGCCGCAAAGCCTTTCTTGTCCCTGACCATGGCGGGCGCTCCGTCGGTCGTGATGCCGCACATGCGAGAGAGGTCGAGGTCGGCCTCCTTCAGCCAGTCTGACTGCCTTGCACACGTCGGCGCCAGTGGTGGTACCACTGAGTGGGATGAGTCGGATGAACTCCTCAAAGATGACGAAGTCGTCCCTGCCACCGCGGAAGAAGATGGCAAGCTGAGCTGTGTCCTTGATGTCAGTCGACTCGTCCAAGGCAATGGAGAAGAAGCGAGCGGACTGACACATGTCCTTCAGGGTGCCCCGGACATCAGCGGCCATCTCCTCTATGCGGCAGGTCAAGCTCCTGGCAGACAGGCTGATGGCCGCAAACTCTCTCGACTTGTCAGGACACACGTCCTCAACCACGGCCATCATGCACTCCTTGAGGAATTCACCTTCGGTAAACGGTTTGAGGTTGACGGTAAACGGCACCTAATGGAAATCCGGAAAAGGCGCCGCGGGCCGCACAGGAGGAGCTCGCGGGCCGCATTTGGCCCGCAGCCCGCAGGTTGCCGACCTTGGCATTAAAGATTACCAACCAGTCATACCCCCACTTCAACACATTCTCCAAATAATTGTTCAGTGAAACTCCAACCTTTTTACGAGTAGTGTTGAGTGTATCAGCAGATGCACAGTAAAGTGAGGAGTCATCAGCATATGTGGCTAGCTGAAACAGAACATTATCAGGAAGATCGTTGATATAAACAAGAAACAGAGTGGCACCAAGGACAGATCGCTGTGAAAGACCAGAATTGATGGAGCAAGTAGGAGAAGATTGACCCTCAAGAACAACCTTCATCTTGCAATTTGTAAGGAAAGCCAAAATGATAGAATGCATCACTTCAGATACACCATATGACTGAAGCTTGGGGAGCAGACACTTGTGCCACACTTTATCAAAGGCTTTCAAGATATCCAAAGCAACTAATCGAGCTTCAGCCTTGAACTCCAATGTCCTGTTGAAATGATCCGTAATTAAGGATATCAGATCACCATTACAGGGAGAATGGTGAAAGCCATATTGGCAATCAGTGAGAAGTTCATTGTCCTCCAGATGGCTGAGAAGTTGTTCATTGATGAGGCATTCAAAAACCTTATTTATTATAGGAAGCAGGCTGATCGGGTGATAGTGGCTTGGCTCAGAATGCTCACCAGCACCTTTGAAAACAGGGCCAACAGAAGCCACTTTCCTGGATGAAGGATCGCGGCATGATTTAACTCAAACGGTGACTAATTTTCGATTTTCTTCAAATATGTCGACTTAATGCGTCCTTGAAACATGTTTAGTAATACAAACCAACATGGTTTCAAGCTAAACCAATGATCAAAAGACACGAAGCTTGCCAGAAATTGGACGAGCTTTGTCTGAATGTTGATGGTCCATGTGCTCATTGATGGTCGCTGGAGGATGATCCAGAACTGCAGTGTCCACCAGAGTGCTCAGTTCCTCAATACTGACCACCAGCTTGTTGCAGCAACTCTTAACTTGCACCTTAAATCGAGGAGAATGGTACCATCCCACCCAATGATGGATGTCGGCAAGCTCAAAGATGAGAGGGTAGCTCAAGCTGAGTGGAGATTTGGGGAGACTGGGTGCTTTGGGAGATCCTGAAGAGTTGTAGAGTACCTAAAAGATACTTTTTTATCCTTGATGTTGCCGGTGGATGTCTTGGAACTCATCAGAGGGTGAAGAATAATTTTGTCTCTCAAGGGACACTGGATACCGTTGACCAGAGTCGCAGGGCCAGGCTGAATGGCAGAGCTGAGCTGTTCAGGGAGCTGAGGCGTAAAACTGCATGTGCACTGAGGGTGGACAAGGAGGCCTATGTGCGAGGGATCTGGGAGGGGATAAAGCATCGCCTGTAGTCAAGTGATTCTGGCCCTGCTTTCAGGGGAATTCTCACATTGCATTCATCCAAGCCCATCCCTTGGTGTACTGAGTAGAGGGTGGTTGGCTCTTGACAGAGGAGTCCGAAGTGAAGGCCCGCTGGGCCGGTTACTTTGAGCGTTTGTACCAGGCTGACCCACCAGCTGTCGAGTTGGACATCAGCCGTGTTACAATCACTGTTGCTGATCCTCCAATCAACTGTGGTCCACCTTCGTTTGTGGAAACACAGGCTGTGGTGAACCGGATGAAATGGGGTAAAGCTCCAGGGATCTGTGGCATCCATGCTGAACTTCTCAAGGCTGGTGGAAATGCTGCACACGTGTCATTGCATGCAGTTCTGTGCTCTGCTTGGAACACAGGAATCATCCCAACTGACTGGAAGAGGGGCCTTGTTGTCCCTCTCTGGAAAGGGAAGGGTGATCGCCAGACTGCAACAACTACCTTGGGGTGACGCTGCTCTCAGTGCCGGACAAGATCTTTGCTCGGATAATTCTTGATAGGGTTTGCCACCATCTGCTTGAGCACCAGCATCCAGAGCAGTCAGGCTTTACACCAAAGAGGTCAACGATTGACCGTATCCTTTCTCTTCGGGTCTTCACCGAACGCAGATGAGCGTTTCAGCAGGGGCTGCTTGCAGCTTATGTGGATCTCTGTAAAGCGTTCGATTCAGTGAATCGGGATGTCCTCTGGAGGATTCTTGGTCTTCGTGGGGTGTCACCAAAACTGATCAATCTGATGTCTGAACTCTACTCTGGTACTAAGAGTGCTGTGAGATGTGGTGTTACCATCTCTGACTTATTTCCAGTTGTTACTGGAGTTCGTCAGGGGTGTGTACTGGCCCCCACACATTCCAGCATTTGTTTGGACTGGATTCTGGGGAGGATGTCAGAGAGATCAAGCTGTGGTGCATCATTTGGAAATGTCAAGATCTCTGACCTTCATTTCGCAGATAATGCGATCGTATTTGGTATTTTGCTGAGATTTGGTATCTCGTATTTGCTGAGACTTTGGATATCCTTTTGGGGGTTCTCGAGTTGCTGAATGAGGAGTCGGTGCTGCCTGGATTATGGGTTTCCTGGGTCAAAACTAAGATACAGGCTTTCAATGACATTTTGGATGCTGCTGTCTTGTCTGTGCCTGTTTGTGGTGAGGATGTTGAGGTCGTGGAGAGATTCACTTACCTTGGCAGTGATATTCATGTCTCTGCTGGCTGTGAGTCAGAGGTCAATAGATGTCTGTATCGGGCCTGGGGAGTCATGGATTCACTGGTTCATGGGGTGTGGCGCTACCGGTCAGTACCTGTGTGGGAGGACGAAAGTCCGAGTCTTCAGGTCCTTGGTGCTTCCAGTCTTGCTCCATGGAAGTGAGACTTGGACTCTGACCAGGGATCTGATAAGGAGACAATTCTTTTAGTACCAGGTTTCTTCGGAGAATCCTTGGCTATCTCTGGTTGGACTTTGTGTCTGAGAGAGACACGGTTGCTGAGAGAGACTCAAATGAGATTTGTGACCTGCATAATCTGTGAGTGTCAGCTGCGACTGCATGGACATGTGGCTCTTTTTAGCAGTGTCTCGCGTAGCTCATAGAGAGCTTGACGTTGGTGAAATGAAAACGAGAGAAGAACCTTCAGAGTGTAGGCTTTATTCCATTTGATTGAAGCCGCTTCTACGGGCACATCAGGGGGTACAGGTGCAGCAAGGAGTACATAAGCAGTAAGGTATACACGTGCAAATAATCACCGCAAAATAAATCAGTATAAGCCCGGAGTCCGATATACTCTCAATTCTCACCATTCAACGAGCACCAAGTGAATCGCCGCCGTAAACGACAATGCCCCTGGGACAATCCCCCCCGACCGAGCGGAACCTTAGCTTTATCTATTCCGTGCTCGAGCCGTGCAACATGTGATCACACGTCACGACCTTCAATTCACCACAGTTGGTGGTGTTGTTCGTCTTCGTCTTCGTCTTCGTCTTCGTCTTCGTCTTCGTCTTCATCTTCGTCTTGTGAAGACAAAACCTTAATCTCTTGGACTCGGCTCTTGTATATACAAGATAAGGATCTCCTTAAATACTCAGCACATGTACACATCCTCACATAGATGGTGCCTTTTGAGAGCGTCTATCATGAACTTTTAAATATATTCGGACATTTGCTTTAAAGTTTTGAAAAGTTCACGTTACTATTTAAAGATTATTACATTTATCGTATTGTAATTTCGTAAATACATTATTTATTTCGTAAATACGTAAATACATTATGACGGGTTTCGCTATTGGCTTAATCAAGGCACGTGACGAAACATCGGAAGTTGTTGTTGTTGTTGTTTTAAAAAAAAAAAATTTTTTTTTTAGCCGACAAAACCTTTAGGACGCTGCTCTTGGACACATTTGTCCTTGTTCCTGATGCTGATCCTGCTCACCAGATTCACTCAGCGGAGGAGTCTCGTGAGTGGAGGAGGCCAATGGGCCGACCACGTGCCTCATGGTTGCAGCAGGTTGATCGGTATCTCAAGGAGATGGCGATGGGTCAGGCATCTGCCTGTGGGATAGCCAGACGATGGCACCTGGAGTACCAGCGGAAAGTGGACACAGCGACGTGCTGTTCTGGCGCATGCTCCCATACCTGACCTGAGCTGGTACATGTATAGTAATACAAATCAACATGGTTTCAAGGTACACCAATGGTCAAAAGACACTAAGCTTGCCATAAATTGGGCGAAGTTTGTCTGAAATACCCGAGAGTGGATCGGGCCTATAAAACGTTTGCTTTTCCTCTCTGAACATGTTACAGAGAACTGTTATGAAACAACAGATGGCTAGATCTTGTGGATATCTGCCACGATTGAAAGAGGATGCCATCCCCATGAGTAAGTGGAAGAAACAGCCATCGCTCAACACTGACAGCGTCTCTACCCCTCCGCCAGTGCATGTACACTGGTGATTTGAGCGGTGAATCAAACACCCGTTGCCATTGCCCGACAGTTAACACAAGACCACCTGAAAATAGTTATCTATTTTGACACAAATTTCTATACATCAAATGAACCACTATCTATTTATAGTGGACAGAAAGTATATATTGAAAGTATGCCTGTATTATCTACTCCTCAGAGACGATTTGAACTCAGACACAAACATTCAGGGTCCCTCCCCCCCCCTCCCCCTTTCATAATCCTCCACTCACAGTACCACTCCTGTCTCCACTATCTCTCATCAACCATCACTCCCACAAAACTCACCACTATAACACACCTCCCCCTCCACTATTCGCCCACAATCCCCACAACCACCCCATACCCCCTCCCCCCTAGCACCACTTTCCCTTCCACTGGGGCATGACCTCGACACGGCACAATATGAACACGGCACCACAGCACGAACATGACATGACCACAGCACGACCACGGCATAGCAGCACAGCACCAACACAGCACAAACACGGCAAGGCATAGCACCATAGCATGAATACAACATGGCACAGCACTACAGCACAGCATGACACAGCACAAATACGGCACGAACACGGCATGACACAGCACTACAGTATAAATACAGCGCGAAAACAGCACCACAGCACAAATACGACATGATCACAGACACAAATGGCGTCCATGGAAACTATGAAATGGGACAATTCCATAACAAACAAGACACGTGTTCAGCCTGCGAAGGTGGGACAAAGCATTAGTCACTGATGTTGTCTGCGGCATCCAATTGCGCATAGGCAGTGTCGGCTGTCAGGTGATGAAGGGTATTTCTGCTCGAGTAATATTATATCACCGATTTATCAATTGATCCAAAATCCCTCCCTTATAAACTGACGATTGAATGGAAAAACAAAATCTACCAATCAGTAAGTTAGCGAATATGCGACTAGCGTTTTCATCTTCACAACTAACACATCCACCTAATTGCTCTGAATTGCTCGCACAAGGCTCAAAACGATACGTCTCCACAATTCCCGTGAAAGTGTTTCCATCACAAATTTGTCTCCAATAGTTTCTTCAAAATCCCACTGACCACTTTCAACTTTCAGAGAACTGACAGAGTTGCTGATGATGTTGGAATCAATATCTGATTCCGAGATCGACATGCACTGTTTCTCTCTGCAAGCCGTCGTTCGGATCAATATGGCTTCAAGGTGTGACATCACTGGCGAAATCGAAAAGACATTCTCGGGCTTTTTTCGACACGTTGTGATTGGCAAAAAAAAATTCAATTTTTTTTTCCCCTTCAAATTAGACTGTGATTAATGATTTTCAATGGTTTTCAGAAAAAAAAAAAGAAATTGCATTTGGGTTCCCCTTTCAATACAATAACTGCAAAGAGAGAAAAGTTAAGAAAGAGAGAATAGTTTTAAGAGTTCTTGAGGAAGTAAAATAAAAAAAAGGATTTTTGAAAAAGGAAAGGTCATAAGTGTTTGGAAAGACATGAGAAGGTAAAGAGTTCCAGAGTTTGGCCATGAAGGGGAAGAAACAAACTTCGTAACGACCTACCCTTGAGTTGCCAATGGCCACACAATAATCAGGTGATGTAGTGGCTTGTCGAGTGAAATGTTTAACATCTATCAACGAACAGGGCCGGTAGATAAGTCCTCCGGCTTAACCTCCCTCCAAAGGATGGTTCACACGTTGATGCTCACCCTACATCTAGAGCAGTGGTCCCCAACCTATTGATCCCACGGGCCGCATTCACTACTCCCAAGGATGTTGGGAGCCAGGAAAAAAATCTAAGAAAAAATTGAGAAATCGATACAACGTTTGGGGTTTATTGGAGTATTGTTTTTTTAATTAATATATTTTATATGTATTCGATCGATCCATTGTTCACACACTGTAATTCTGAACAAATTTCCGTTCGGGGTGTAATTAATTATAAATACTGCCGCAAGATGCAGGAAGGTAAAATCAAATTGATTTGATTCCTCCCGGCAGTAAGCGGCAGTGGCCGGCAGTGGCATTGTGTAAACCCCTTTAAAATTGCTACATGGAAATGTGTTTTGATTGGAAAATCCTCGCGGGCCGCAGTATAGGGCTACGCGGGCCGCAGGTTGGGGACCAATGATATAGAACATCGAGATGACCGTTTATCGTTGGGAAGAGATTCAAACCCAGAGTAGATCCAGTGCACACTATTGAAGGTCTTTGGCCTTGTTCCTGATGCTGTTCCAAGTTGGAAATTTAAAAAAAAGTTCAGCATTTTAAAATAGAATAACACATTTTATTGAAATGCTGTTACTTCTGAAATGCAAAACTGAAAAGCAATGACAATTTAGGGGCAACAACTGAATCCAAATGTTTACGAGGGGATTTAAAGGTGTCATATATAAAAAAGGAGAGTAAAAACAGAGCAGGACAGATGGGTATATGATGTAGTACCCTCCATAAAAGTAACTTTTGGTGTTTTCTCTCTGCAATACTCATGCTGTACTTTAGCTCACATTACAATTTACGATGTGCTTATTTAAAGGTGAAGTCTTAGCATTCGAGTGCTCTGCAGGCGTCAGCAACTCATGTCAGCAAAGAAGGCTCTTTCTTTAGGTTTTTCAGTTCCTTCGCTTCTTGGACTTCATCATTTGTCTACGTTTCAAACGCTGACACTGTGACATCCATCACACTTTGGGTTATAACGTTGTCGACGGTCCTTGATGCATGGGTTTTATCAAGCTGAGATGATAGTATCTTCCACATGACTCCTGACGAAGGTTTTCTTAAAGGAACGTTGTCCGATTTTGATAATGCCTATCTCCCATCCCTATTCCATCTCATCCATCCTTATTTAACATTTCTTTGTCTGAAAGTACCTTCCAGAAAAAGAAAAATGCTGTTTTTTAATCCCTGATCCCATTTCCTCACAATCCAACAACAGTTGACTGCACACATTCACGTTACCTTGTACAGGTACCAATAAGACTTTATTATTGGTGTGGGGGGGGGGCTGACAGGATGGCCTGGAGGTATGCACACTTGTCTCTAAGCTGTCGAGCCTGGGTTTGAATCCTAATGCAGTTATAAACTGTCATCCTGGTGTTATCACAGGCAGGGTGATTCATACATGTGTGTGCCATCTCTCGCTCGGATGGACCTTAAATGGGGGTTCTGTCTGTCAGCATTACTCGGTGGATGTTAAAGTTCCTTTTGTTTCCTTTGCGAAGAGTGGGCGAGTTATCGCTGACACCCTGGCTGGATTCCAAATTCCTGCCAGGTGAACATCAAGCCTGGCCAACCAGTTTCAGAAGGACTTGGATCAGAACCGTCCCCCCAATCCCTGCCCCACACCGACTGATCCCACAAGAAGGTGGGAATAATTGTGACCTTTGAAGAAGAAAAAAAGAAGAAGAATTCTATATGAAAACTGAAATTTCACCAAAAAGTCACAATCATGAAACACACACACAACTTGGCTATCAACCGAGATCTCTTATCCTTGTAATGTTTAAATTATTTAAAATGATACCTGAGAAAATGTCTGCTCTTACAAGAACCAAAATCCACATACGTTATATTATTTTGTTTTTGCATTGAAAGGGTGCTTTTAATTGCCTCTTAATTTAGAAGTACGTTTCAAGGAATCCTTTCAGCGGATCATCGTTTGGTGAAAATTAACAACTTCTGTTTGACCTAATACAGAATTCTTAGCTGCAGCCCTCATTTTGCGGAGATAAAGCAACAAAGCAGGAAGATTACAGATCTCCAAGGCCTGTTAGGATATAGAGGGCCTGCTTTGTCCTTTCTAATTTCCTTTTCCCTCATCATTCATGATTAATTGAATTGACCAATCCATAGCGAACTGCCAATGCTCCAACAGACAAAAAACCACCAGGCTTATGAATCCTTTCCAACTCGGAATTCAATGACTTAAAGACTTTGTGTTCGAAGGCCTCAAGTTATGAGGAGTTTTTGCAACTTTGGCCAATGCTTCGTTCATCATGATGAGTGCTTGAGATTGCACCCAAGCAAGCCTGATAGGCCGAAGAGTCTCTGACAAGGCATTGAGGCCTTCAGTGCAGCATATTGAACGTTTTTATTCTTTTTTTTTTTAAGAGTGGCTTGCAGCTTGTGAAGAAGCATGCCATTCTACAGACCACCCCAGCTGCCTCATTGACTGGTGAAAAGGAAAATACGGATCTGGATTGCTTGGATAAGCTTGGCTGCCATGCTCATCCAATTTCACCTTATACTTCTAAATGATGTTTGTATGATTGCACTTCAATCTCAAGAAAAAGCAAAAACAGAAGTAGAATTGAACAGATAATGTCTGAATGTGGATCAGTTCTCAAATTACATTCCACGTAGGATTGAAATAAAGGCCTTTTGCAATAAAAAAATGACCCGACTCAGTCTGTCATCTTTCCTCCTCATATCTCTCCAAATCCCATTTTTTGCTCAGGTCAACACCCTTCTCCCTCTCCCTTCCTCCCTATCCAGCTTGTCTTGCCTTTCCTCCACTCCTCTTGGCTTTTGATCACACTCTTATGAAAATGTTTGGCTCCTTGGCAATCTTCAGAGAACGGCCAAGGTGTTGACGTGGATGACAGTTCGGCAAGGCAGATTGGTTTGGTGTGAAATAACCATCTCCTTCACAGGCTGGTGTATTACATCCCATTGGTTCCTGACATCAACACTTCCTGGAATTCCTTCCTCGACAGACTACTTTCTCCGCTTCACCAATGTGCTCCATCACATTTACAATTGTCCTCTTCGACATCCTGACCCTGGTACACTGCAACATTTGGCGAAGGAAGTATTTGTGAAAACGCAGCCTGTGTTCTCCACATGTCGTCGAAAAGCTATTTCTGGTCGGGCTTCTTGTTAAATCATTCGCTGAACTCACACCACAGACAAGGTCTGATTGCATATTCTGTTCAGGAAACCATCCTTGAATATGCCAAGGGAAGGTGTAAAGTCAAATTGTGGAATCAGTTGTTTTTCTTATTGTGATAGATCGGGGTCAGCCTCCAAGTTATGGAAATGGAATTTAGGGATGTTGTAATAATATCACCGATATCTTCTTGTCAGTTGTTTTATTGTTTTTAGATAGATAGGGTCCATCACACATCATCATAAACAACATAGTCATAAGCATGGCCATACTCCAAGCATCAAAATTTAAAATGCTTCTCAGTCGATGATGTCAGCATCATCCATGGATATCATTAAAACAATCCTTTACATTGATCATGATTATCATCATCAGCATCAAACAAATAAAATCTGTGAATGGAGTATATGTGAGGAAAAAAAAAATTGAAAAAATGATGAGCTTCTCCATTCACTTCGCTTTACAAACCAAAATCGAATATCACAATGCACGTTGAAAAGTGTCATCGTTGTTCTTCTCAGTAATGGAGTTGGAAAACAGTTCCGTAACTTTTGAAAAACTCTACCAACAGAAATCCATATCGAGTGACCTTGAGCTGGTTGTCTTGCAGAGGCGGTATCTTTCAAGCAAGTTGGCCAATTTGGTTTCAGAACAGGTCACTCCACCTTGGACATGCTTCTACTCACCACACAATGGATGGAGGCCTTCAATGTCAGACATGAGATCAAGGCCATCTCTCCAGACATATCTCATGCTTTTTATGCAGTCTGACATCCCACCTTACTCTCCAAACTCTCTGCCTATGGCATCCAAAGCCAACTGCACACATGGCTTACTGACTTCCTCTCCCCTCGTCGCCAGTGTGTGGCACTCAATGGAATCCTTTCATATACTCTCCTTGTCAAGGCTGGAGTGCCCCAAGGCAGTGTTCTGGGCCCAGTCCTATTCCTGATCTTTATCAATAATCCCTCTGTCTCTGGAAAATCATTTTTATCTCTTTCCTGATGACTCCACACTCTTCCATGACATCCATAATCCTTCAGATAGGCAGGCTGCAGCCTCTTCCTTCTCTTCAGAGGTTGAAAAAAAAATCACAAGCTGATCAAACACTTGGAATAGTTCTTTCAATCCTGACAAATCTCACACTCTCCCGATCTCTCCTTGAAAGAACCACCTGTTAAACCCTCCTCGCTACTTTCATACCAATCCTCTTGAGGAAGTTCAGTGATTCAAACTATTGGGTCTCACTATCAGCCATGATCTTTCATGGGCAAACCACATTTCTAAATTGGCCTCCAAAGCAAGCTGCTGACTGGTCATCCTCTGTCATACAAAGTCCTTCCTTGGCTCACCTGAACTCCTATCCACCAACAAGGTCTTCATCCACAGCTTGATGGAGTACTGCTCTCCCCTTTGCACTGGCTCACCTGCATAGTGTTGGGCACCGATAACTAAAAAGTTAACTTCGATAACGATAATCCGATAACCCCAATTTTTAAGTCCGATAACGATAATCCGGTAATTATAATACAAAATTATTGGAAGTTAACGATAAGCTGATAATGATAAGGCCAAAAAAAAAACATTTGTTTCCTATTGCATGGCCAAAAAAAATTGGGTGGGGAGGTCGGTGGGGAATTTTTTTTTTTGACAATTTTTTTTGCCATGAATACATTCATATAACTCGATTAAAAATGTTTATTTTCCTTCATAGAACTAAAAGATATTGCACCTAAAACCTTCTAACTTGTGAATATTATTTAACGCGTGCACATAAGAGAATAGGAAACAACAAAAACAACACAATACCCTGGCAATTGTGAATCCGTGTCGTTGGCTATGACCCTTTTGCTTCCGTTTTTGTTTTGTTTCTGGTTTTTTTTTGTTTCCGGTTTTTGTCATGGGGAATGATGCATGCCGGGAGATCATGACCGGAAGTGTTTATTTATTTATTCAATTATTTTTTTCCCAAAGTTAATTTTATACTTCCAAAAGTGATTTTTTTCATGACAGGAAGTGTTTATTTTGTATTAAACATTACCGGGAGTGATTTTGAAACTTTCCGGAAATTTTAATTTCTTTTATTCTTGACCAGAAGTGATCGTTTATTTATTTATTTATTCAATTATTTTTTTTCCCAAAGTTAATTTTAATAAAGATATCTCCCGCATCATCAAAAAATATTTTTTAATCGTGATTTACATTATTTGTTCGCTGATCCCGAATCCAGGCCGAAGTAACCAGAAATTGCATCAAAATCATCACTGTGCGGCGCTTACACGTACCACGGTATAGTTGGCAAGTATACAGTTGTGAACAAGTTTTATGTAATGACAGAAGCGAATGTAAGAAGAATTTTACGTTCGCTTCTAGGCTTTGCTTATTCCATATATGTGTGTATATATATATATATATATATATATATATATATATATATATATATATATATATATATATATATATATATATATATATATATATATATATATATATATATACATATAAACTTTAACAGCAAGTCTAGTGCATTTTTGCAAGTCTATTGCACCACCACTACCACCACACCATTGACACCACCCACCACCACACCACCAGCACACCACCGTCACCATCACCATCATCACCACCTCAATAGGTGAAACTAACCGTGAAAAGACCGATCCACAAAGCAGTCCTCGTGCGCGTTTGACTCGGGCGCCGCCATTTTGAAACTCTCACTGACGTAACATGCGGGATTCAAAATGGCGGTGCCCGAGTCCAAATTGTCAACAAAAATCGTAGGGTCGCGTATAAAAGCAATGGGTCGGTAGGAAACCGGAAACAAACTTTTTTGTTTGGCCGAACTACTTTTTAACAGAAATTCAAAAGAACAAGGAAAAAGCTTCAAAACCCATAGAAAAGGCTTATTTATGCTCAACCCAAGAATAAAATAAGCATTATGAGTCTTTTTAGAGTCTATGACACTATGTGCTGTTAGTAAAAAAAAAAAAAAATAATAATTTAATTCTTCAATTTGAATGTATTTCCAACAAACACGAACCTTTTTTTTGTAATTACGTAAATATTGGTATTCCCGCCAGTAGACCGACGGCTCGTCCATGCTCGTAGTACTTATACAGCGCCTCGGCATTTTTTGGCGTCGGCTCGCATCGCCATGGAGGAGTGCGGTGCGCATGCGCATGCGGATAAAACTGTGAGCACAGGCTCCGCCCCTTGTGCAAGTTTAATCTCGCGGGAAGTTGACTCGTTGTGTTGTTCTATTTCCTAAATCATGGCGGCGTCGGATCTCATCGTTCTGATGGTGATGTTACCTGATGGTGAAAAAAAAGTAAAACGATAAAAAATGTTATCGGACAAAAAATGAACGGACATTATCGGACTAAAAAAAATCGAGTTATCGGAAGTTAACTGGTCTGATAACGATAAATGGAAGTTAACTTCCGATAATTATCTGTTATTGGATAATCGCTTTTGTGCCCAACACTGCCCCTGCCTCACATCTTGCTCAGCTTGGTGCCATGGCAACCAAGGCCTTCAAGATCATTGGAATCTCCTGGGCTGAACCTGCAGAGTCTATGTGCCTATCATTTCACCACTACAGACAGGTTGGTGGTCACTTTGTCTTCTACTGCCTCCTTTCTGGTCTTGCACCCTCTTCTATTTCCATGCTTTGTTCCTCCCCCCAAGGTTTCTGCAGGGCTCCCATGGTCCACCATCGACCTCCTCCTCGTGAAACTGCCCTAAATCCAGGGTCACTGCTCACCTGCATTCATTTTATCCTCTTTTTTTTTCCCAACCTGTGGAACCAACTTCCACATCCTCTTCAATCTCATTCTTCCCTCCACGTCTTCAAGACAGCCAAATTTTCAGTTTTCCCTCCTGAAAGTTCCCTTCTGTATCCATCTTGCCCACCCCACGCATCACCTCCTGCTCCCCATTATTCCCCACACCCATTGTTTGTCTGCTACCCCCTGTCTTGCTCTTTAACTCTGCTATTGGTGTTTCCCCCCTCTCTCTCTACTGTTCTTTTTGTACTGTTGCTTCCTGATCCATTCAGTGCACTGGTCCTCGGTCCTCCATGAGCCTCGACGATATGTACAATTTTTTTTTTATTAATGTATCAACCAAATTTGGTATGCACAACCATCAATCATGTAAAACACTTGATAGATCAAATTTTCAAAATTGTCAAATTGCTCTTTCCGTGGCGACTATTGTTTATTTGGATTCTGCAAGTATCATGTGATACACGATATCTTTCTTTAATTCGGTCAATGACCTCAATTCCGTGACCATTCTCTGGCAAGTGAGGTTTAATATAACGATTGATTTGACTTCTATTGACCTTTGATAATAAAAACATTTAGCCCCCATGTCCCTCCCAAAAATCCCAGCTTTTTTGCCAGAGGCCCAAATCCAAGATGGCTGGCGGCACCATCTTGAAAAATTAAGTTTTGAACTAGAGCAATTAAAATCATGTACAAAGACACTTTTACGGTAAGTCAATCATGAGGATTCCGAATGTGACATTAGTTTGACGTTACGACATCATTTTGACCCAGAAATCCAAGATGGCCACCATCCGGTAGAGCAAAAATGTAACTTTTGAATGGGAGTAACGAGAATCATGAATTAACACATTATTTCTGCTAAATCCATAATGGTCACGGAATTGAGGTCCTGCTTAGTGAATTGTTATTTTTTTTTGTTTGTGTGTGTGTGTAATTTCATATGGCACACATATTCTTCATATACTTATTTCTGCCTTTCCAGAGAATGTACTAGCATACGAGACGACACTGAGAAGCACAGTATTGAGAAGAAAGCTGTCAAGACAATGTCCACCGTTCCGTGTGTCCTCCAGTGTGGCGGGATTTGTAACTGCACACCGCTGTAACTAGATGTTTCTGCAGTGTGTAGAACGTCTTGTACCAGAATCAAACATCCAGGATGAGCAAGCATGCATCAAAGATGCCAAGACTGTGGCACAGGCACTTACTGAGACGGCATCTGAGATGCAGGTTGAAACGCCGTATAGGACAATCAAACACGGGAAGCCCACTACGTTCTCGTCAAGTATAGAGCATCAGCGCAGAGCATTATTCATGCCATTGCTCGTGCGGACGTGAATGGTGACCACCTTGCTGCAGCTAAGCAGACTATCTCTTCCAACAACGGGTTTCATGTTGGCTTTAATGCGGAGCAGGGGAAGAGCAAGGCTTATTTTCATACGTCTTACAATCAATCGCCCAACAAGTCGGTTGTGAATGACATCATGGACAAGCTATCTACTATCATCACCACAAAGCGCATGCCCTTCGCCTTCTTAGTGGGAGATCATCCCGTGTACGTCCTCATCACCCTGCTCAAGGCTGAGAACCCAAACAAATACCGTGACATTGTGCCCTTTCTAGGTCCCTTCCATACACAGTGTGTGATGATGAGCACTATCTACAAGTGCTACAAGGGGACTGAGCTAGGAGATGTACTCGTGGTGGGAGGAGTTATTGCCGAGGGCTCCATCGATCATGTGCTGAAAGGCAAGCATTACAAGAGGGGGCTGCGTTGCTTGAGGCTCATGTATGAGGCGCTCATGAGTCAGCTGGTGCACAAGATTCTCACGCCCCACCTGGCTGATGACACGAAGGAGAACCTCAAGATTCTGAGAGATACGAGTCTCCTCCAAGAATCCAGCACTGCAACTCATGCAGCACTGGAGGAGGATGCTGACCTCGACAGCCTCATCACCAACTTATTCACCCATGTGGTGGTCAGTGACATGGCAGACTACTGGAGGGACTTCCTGTCCATGACGGACGCATTCATGCAGAATGTGCACGCAGTCCACATCTGTAACTGAGATGAGTGCGTTACTTCTCTGCGCACCATGCTGCCATGGATGGTAGCATACGACAACAATAGGTACGGGAGGTGGCTCTCTGACTTCTGGGTGATGCTGACAGCTCTCCCTGCTGATCAGGTCGCCTTCCTTCGTATTGACCGCTCAGTCCATCACAGGCAACCCCTACTCCAACATGGCCTCGGACATGTGGATCAAATGCACCATGAACAAGGGCAACAAAATGAAGTCTGGCTGGCTCTCCATCCTCCAGAATGAGAAGCAGTTGCTGGTGCACTCCAGAAATATGAATAATGTCGCCCGGATCTGGGCGGCTCATAACGCCCTGGCCAACTGGAAAAAGGCCAGAGGAAGCACATGGAATGCGGTCCAAAATGGATGAGAGAAGAAGAGAAGATGAGAGAAGCAGTGCTTGCTGGACCTGGTCACATGCATGCATGAGTTCGACTCCTTTCCGTTCGTCTCATCCTCACCCACCCTCCGCACCCTACAGTTAGCCATGCCTACCTCTGATGAGCTCGTTGCTAACTTCAACTCAGTCCGTGCTGCGGGGGAAGAAACGTTGACCAGCTTCTTGCGAGGGCGGATGTTCACTAAGAATACCTACCTCCATGCACCCATCCCTCTGAGCAAATGCTCGACATTTGCCAAGATGCCAGACACGGAGAAGCCCAGGAAGAAACTCAGTGAGAGCTCCTGAATTCGAGCAGAGTGCTCTCAAGGCAGTGATCGACCTGGTTGAGGTCTGTCAGCTTGTGGACCTCACCGAGTTGCTGGAACATCATGTTGTCAAGGAGTGTATGGCCCTATTCAACTCCAATGGCACATACAGGAAGACACAGAAGCGCAAGCTCATCCATGTCTCTCTCTCTCTATCTCTCTCTCTCTCTCTCTCTCTCTCTCTCTCTCTCTCTCTCTCTCTCTCTCTCTCTCTCTCTCTCTCTCTCTCTCTGCAATCTGTAGATCTGCAGGAACCCTACACCACTCTCATCAACATGGGCATGATCTGGAGGATGGCAACTCAATCAGAAGAAGATCGACAGACGCAATATGGCACCCCATACAAGTGGTCGGACTACGTCCACAAGGTTTCATCCATCATCCTTGCCCGCCATGGTGATGCTGAACACATCATCTGTGTGAACGACCCGCACGACACACCATACTCAACTGAAGATAACGAGTGAGACCTGCGGGTACAGGGTAAGGCACATATCCCCAATGCCAGCATGAATTTGAGCGACCTCTTCCCGTCTGCCCAAGTGTTCAAAACGCTGCTGTGTCATGGCAGCAACAAGGAGCGGCTGCAAAAAGTGATATGCGACTACCTGACAGACCTTGCAGAGAGTATTGATGCTACTCTGTTGGCTCCCACTGCACAAACTTGTCAACCCAGCAACCAATGGAGAACTACAGCTTTGATCAGTCTGAGACTGACACTGTCCTCTTTTCCACTTACGCAGTTCTGCACCAGTCAGGCTACACTGGCCCTGTTGTCATTAATACTCCTGATACCGATGCCTGTTTCGTGGCAGCGGTCATCTCGCAGCAGCTTCCCAGAATGCTCTGTATCAAGAGGAATCAGAAGATTGTCTTATGCCGTGGCCTGGTGACTGACGAGGTGACAGACTGTATTGTGCAGCTGCACTGCATGACAGGCTGTGATGCCAACTCAAGCTTCTACAACAAGGGGAAGAAGTCAGTGTATGACCAGGTAGCGAAGAGCCCTGTGGCCTGACGGCAGCTCTCGCGGTGCGGAGATAGTATTGACCTTGAGGAGGAGGTGCTAGAGTAGCTCTTCCAGTTCACACAACATGTCATCTATGGCGACAAAAAGAGTAGCACCATGGCTGAGGCCCATGTGGCGAAGTGGAAGACACTGAAGCGCAAATCATTCATCCGTCTCCCTCCATATGGAGATAGCCTATGCCAACACTACCTCCGTGCAAACTTCTTGGCATATCTTGTGCACCACCCCTCCAAGAAGTAGCACCCCTCGCCACTCTGACATGGCTGGGAGCTGGTGGATGGTCGCTGTTGCCCTGTCCGCCACACGCGACCTGCTCTCCCGACGCATCTACCTGCACCAGGGCCAGCTGAAGAGAGCGAAGATGATGATAGCAAGGAGGGGGATGAGGAGGGAGATGATAATGTACAGAGGAGGAGGGGGGATTCATCGGAATCTGATGATTCAGAATCGAGTGAGGCAGAATGCTCTGATTTGGACTGATCATATCTCTCAAGGTCATATTGATTCATCAGTTACAATGTCATAACAATGTGAAGTATGACACGAAAGCATAATTGGTGACTTCTAAAAATTTTTTTTTAATGTTTTTTCGAAAATGTGTTTCATTTGTGTTGTGGTGTCATTTGTCTCCAGAAAATGGCCAAAAAGTACAATTTTCAGGGTAAAATGATTTGGTATTAACATGTTTTAAGTCGTTTCATTTGCAAATTGTTCAAGTTACAGCTATTAAAAAGAGCTTATTTTGAAGTGTAATGAGTTTACTTGTCCTGCATTCATCAAATATATATATATATATATATATATATATATATATATATATATATATATATATATATATATATATATATATATATATATATATATATATATATATATATATCGCGCCCCCGGTTCATCGCGGGTTTTCCCTTGGAAGCTAACTATTTTTTTTCTGCAGATTCCCCTGGTATATCGCGGTAATAATATATAAAATATAAATTATTTAAGCAATAAATTATAACGCG
This sequence comes from Eptatretus burgeri, assembly GCF_056783735.1. Classification (NCBI taxonomy): domain Eukaryota; kingdom Metazoa; phylum Chordata; class Myxini; order Myxiniformes; family Myxinidae; genus Eptatretus; species Eptatretus burgeri. The sequence continues at coordinate 30,705,520 of NC_140978.1, read as the reverse complement.
TGGCGCTCCACTAGTCATAACGCACGAGACAAAGTTTCGCTTGTGAACTTCGAATATTTTCTACGTTTTTTTCTCCAAGCCCTACGATGCCGCCCAAATGCCCTGCACCTTCTAAGGCTTCTGGCAAGGAACCGGAGCGCCAGAGGAAGGTCCTGACGCTCCAGAAGAAGGTTAAGGTGCTAGATATGCTTCGGAAAGGAAAATGGTTTTCCGCGGTTGGACGAGCATTGCCAAACCGACCAGACCAGACGAATCGATCTCCGGCACCTCAAACCCGATCACTGCCAAACCGACCAGACCAGACGAGTCGATCTCTGGCACCTCGAACCCGATCACTGCCAAGGCGACCAGACCAGACGAGTCGATCTCCGGCACCTCAAACCCGATCACTGCCAAACCGACCAGACCAGACGAGTCGATCTCTGGCACCTCGAACCCGATCACTGCCAAGGCGACCAGACCAGACGAGTCGATCTCCGGCACCTCAAACCCGATCACTGCCAAACCGACCAGACCAGACGAGTCGATCTCTGGCACCTCGAACCCGATCACTGCCAAGGCGACCAGACCAGACGAGTCGATCTCCGGCACCTCAAACCCGATCACTGCCAAACCGACCAGACCAGACGAGTCGATCTCTGGCACCTCGAACCCGATCACTGCCAAGGCGACCAGACCAGACGAGTCGATCTCCGGCACCTCAAACCCGATCACTGCCAAACCGACCAGACCAGACGAGTCGATCTCTGGCACCTCGAACCCGATCACTGCCAAGGCGACCAGACCAGACGAGTCGATCTCTGGCACCTCAAACCCGATCACTGCCAAGCCGACCAGACCAGACCAGACGAGTCGATTTTTTTTTTTTTTTTGGGGAGGCATCCATTCATCGCGGATTTTCACTTCTCGCGGGGGGGGGGGGATTGGAACGTAACCCCCGCGGTAAATGGGGATGACTGTATATATATATATATATATATATATATATATATATATATATATATGTATATATATATATATATATATATATATATATATATATATATATATATATATATATTATTTATATATATATTATTCATCAGTTTACTTTACTGCAAGAGATCCTTATGGAGGTAGTTGCTTTTAGTACAAAAGTTATATTTTTGCTCTACTGGATGACGGCCATCTTGGATTTCTGGGTTCAAAATGATATCGTAACATCAAACTAATGTCAGATTCGGAATCCTCGTGGTCGACTTGCCTGAAAAAGTGTCTTTGTACATGATTATAATTGGTCTGGTTCAAAACTTAATTTTTCACGATGGTGCCACCAGCCATCTTGGATTTGAGCCTCTGGGAAAAAATGCCGGGATTTTTGGAAGGGACATGGGGACTAAATTTTTTATGAAAGGTCAATAGAATTCAAATCAAATCGGCAAACCTTACTAGCCAGAGAATGGTCACAGAATTGAGGTTCTTGATCTAACTACTTGTTTGTTGTTTGTTTGTTCCATTGTTTGTTTATATTCGTTTATTTTTATATTTTTTTGACTTATCCTTCTCACTCCATCCACTACAGACAGCTAGTTACCATCCTAATTAACGTTGCAATTCATCTTCATGTGGCAGACTGACCAGAACAGCATTTAAGGCATAATGACACTTATAAACACTCTCCTTCCTTTAACTTGTCACTACTTCTTTGCTGATGCATCATTAAATTGGATTTGCTTCGTTCATTGCTGCCTGCCACTACCCTCCTCGTTTTAGTGTTTTGCAACAATTGATCCCAAGAAAGTCTGGCCTGCTTACTGGAAATAGCTCCCAGCAAATTTGCTGCATAGTAATGTCAGTACAACCAATGCACTTCAATAATTCGAGCGACTTTATGAAACAAAACGTCCCATTTCATTAGCATGAGTACTGTTTAATATACTCTGAGCACATTCATTTTTATTCATGATCCCAATATTATTCGAAAGGAAAAGGAAAGTATGCCAGTTATGCATTGGAGTTACAGGGCTCGACCACAGTTTTAAGCAAAGATTGGCTGTTGGTGTTACGGCTCAGGTTATGCTCAGCGCTTTGCAAGGTTCATGTGTAGTTTCAAGAAGTATGACTTTCTGTATTTTAGCAAGTGTATGGCATCCAGGAATGATTCTGATATGATCTCCGGTGCCATCCATGATCATTCCGCTTGCTCCAGCAATGATTGGTATGAGTGTTTCTTGCGTTCCATTTTCTTCAAACTCTAAATTCTCACTACGAGAGCATCTATACTTCCTTCAGCAATATCTCCTTATTTTCAGATGGAATCACAATGTCTATTATATGGCTGGGTTTATATAGTTTTGGTACAACAACGGTGTCTGGCTTATTTGTGTTGATAGCTCTGTGTGCAAATCTGCATATCTTGCAGGATAGTAGCTTCTTGGTTGTCTCTGAACGTCTGTGGTTTATGCTTACTCTATATGTCAGGTACTTTGGCATTGTTCTGTTTACCGATTCTCCAGCAAATGTATCTCACAAATCTGTCATGACGGTTTAAGTACTTCGTAGGTGCCAATGCAGTAGGGCATGCCAGTGTGGGATTGAGATGTTCATCGTGTTGGAGGCACGTTACACAGCTACTGTCAGTTGTAGTTGTATTTAAAATATCGTTCTGGTAGCAATTCATGTTCAGAGCTTGATCGATCAGAGCTGCGATTACAAAGCCTTCTGTTTCACATTTGAGGCTTGCACTTTGTATAACCAAATATACGTCGCACTCAGGTCGACTAAGTCGTGATTGACATTCCGAGGAAACTGCTCATGCAGCAGCTTCTCTTTCCCAGCTTTTTTCAGCTGTCATTCATATATCACCTTGCCTTCTTCTCTTTGTAGTCCTTCATTATTTTTTTTTCTTTGGCTGGTTTGTGGTCTTGCATTAATTATTCGAGATCTAAATCTGATTTGATGATTTTCATCATTTTTGTGATTAAATATATTTTGCCTTTTTCATTTTGTGCTGCAGTACTGCACGACAGACAGCTATTTCTCATGAGAATGTGAGGTTGCTGTCTGATCCCTTGAAGTCTGCTGCTTTGTAGGTTGCTCCCAGTTTTTCCATATCTCTTCCCCTTGTCTTGGCAAATGGAGCTGCTTTTGGTTGGTGCATATTATTACTAGGTAGTGCATAGATTTCTTGTTTTTCTATTTAATTTTTTGTTTTCAGGTTTTGTCCAGTTAAAATTCCAAAGTTGTATTATCTTATTTTTAAATATTTGCTTTTGTTTAGCTATTGCATCTCTTTGACGATGTCCTCATTGATCGTGACATCTTTGGTGGAAGTGAACATTCGTCTCTGGAACATTGCTTTCATACAGTCATCTAGGCCAAACTACAAGTCTCTGTTTTGGCTGAACTGGATTATGATTGTTAATTTGTTTCTTATAGTTGCTCATCCTTCTTAATATAGAGGTTCAGATTGTTCATAAAGAAGAGATAATCTACTGAATTATTGACTCGTATCTTGCCTATGCTCCATTCATACCCAGTAGTGGGGAGTTTGCCCTTTTCTTGTATATTGTATGAGTTCAGCATTTAATGGGACAAGTGAAAAACAGGATAGCAATGGAAACAACAAATATCCCTGGAATATGTCTGTCATTTTTGACATCTTTCTCCTTCACTGAGCAAGACTTGATCAATCAAATAGTTCTTCACAGTTTTCTTTATGATTCATGCTTGCAGTTTTGGATGGAACTTGTACATTTCCATTAGTTTCAAGATCCAGCTGTGTGAGATGCTGTTGAAGGTCTTCTCACAATCTATCCATGCCATGCTGAGATTTGTACATCATCTGCAGTTCTCTGTTAATGCTTTATTGACCATTTCCTGACAAATGTCACAAACTCACCATCACACACAATGCCACACAATGTCTCTCCGAAAGGATCATCTGACAAACCCTTCCATCCACTTTCTTAAGTGTACATGATTTCTCATGTACTTAAGTGCACATATTTCATGTACATGATTTCTCAAGTGTACATATTTTGAAGAATTGAATTGAACTCTTGAAGAAGTTCAGTCATTCAAACTTTTGGGCATCACTATGAGACTTGGGCAATTATGGTATATAAAGAATGTATACAAGTATTTTCAGCAAAGCTTTGTGTCTTGTTTGCAAGGATATTAAATTCCTCAAAAAATAGTTTAAAAATTATGCACCAGTGAAAAATAAAATGGCCTGAAACAATGAACTTTCAAATATAATAGAAATAAGGACCAAAGCCGCTCAAGATGAAGTACAAATAATCAAATCAAAAATTACACAATGTGTAAGCACACCCTGCGAGTGTGTGAAAAAATATATATAGATATATACATATATATTGTTGCGGCCACGGATACCAAGACGCCAGCTTGTCACTCAGGGGGATTTATCCCCGGTTGTCCACGGTAGAGATGGACCTGGGGCCACCGCTCACAATTAACGTTATGGTACGGTGGGTTGTTTTAAAACCACAAACGCCACCCAGTCAACCACGAGTTCGTGCCCGCCATCTAATTATTCCGTTTGACTAGAGGTCACGTGGTTACCTGAGTGAGGAGCGTGCCCTCGGCAAAGCACCAATGTTATCTGATTAGATTTTAATTAGGGCAGCCGAGCGTTTTAACTGATGGTGCGTGCCGACGATTTTTTGGTCAAATCTGTGGTAATTATCTCCCAGTCTATCTCGGTTCGGACAATGCCAGACCAATAGAAGGAAAGGTCAAACATGAACAGGTTCGAAATCGACAAATACTTTATTTATAATAAAATAAACAAGCCAGTAGGCGACATGGCTGCTCGCTCGAGGTGGAAAGCTGGCCGACGCGACTAGCCGATATTCATGTACATGCTATCAATCAATTGAGCACAATAGATATGATTATCACAGCCCTCTTAGTTTGTGCCCAGAAACCCGCCTTGTGAAATTTCAAGCATGTTTCCAAAGAGACTCTAACAAATGGCAGCCCTGGTAATTCCATTTATCTATTCACTAAAGATTTTATTTTTTTATATGATGTTGTAAGACATTCTCCTTGGGCACAAAAAAAACCAGGTCCCTCGGAGGTATTGATTTTTTTGTACAGTCCACAATAAGTGTACAATGTACGATAAAGTATTTTAGCTGTTGCTAAGCAATGGAGGTGTGCATAGCAACCATTCGTTTTTATGTACATGCTAGCCACATTGTACACATTTCACCCAAGTTTCATCAAAATCAGACTCTTTCTCTTAGAGATATTCGCAATTAACCGTTTCTGAAATGTTCGACATGTACTCGCCCAAAACCTATCTCCTCCGACAAATATTTTTGTTAGGGCTGCAAATTGGCATGAAGGGAGCGAGATAGATTGCGCACAGAACTATAAGCTTCGACTTTTCTATTTATTTATTTTTGATTTTTTTTTTCGATTTTTTGACCACTTTAAAGGGCCGTTGCTATGCTGTTGCTAGGGCCCGGGGTCCCATATTCGAAAGCACTCGATTCCCAGAAATATTGGTCTGACCTGCCAAATTTCATTGGAATCGGTTGAGTGGTTTGGCCCCTTAGCTTGACCAAAGTTTCGTGGACAGACAGACAGATGGAAATGTCCAGAATAAGGGTGCTCCAAGAGCAGCCAATAAATAAAAATAACTTTTTATTTGCTGAGGTAAATAAAGAATTTCAAAGCAAAATCAATCAAAATGCCAGGAACGAGACAAAGAGCAGATGCTTATCAGAGGTTGATTTACATCTAAACGCAGACAAGGGTACCCAGCAGATCATTCAAGGGGAGGGGAGGGGGACAATCATCTCGCTCACCAGAAAGTCGTCCGTGAAGCGAAAACGTCCTGAAAATGCGTGCGTGCGTGTCATGTCTGGCGCCAGCACCCAGCAAGGCCGTGCACCCTCTCGCGGGGCAGCCTTGAACGCCAGTCGACGTCTGGAGGGCACCGAGATCGTCCGTCGTGTGTTTAGACCCAGGTGTTGGTGATCGACTCATGCCTCACTTGTTTGTGGCACTGCTCACACCCACACGTGCACCACACGCTCGCTTGCTGAAGCATTGGAAGGGCGAATTGTCTCTTCGGCGCTGGTTGGACACCCACTTCTTGGTCGCTTCCCTCGCCCTTTGCTTTTTCCTCTCTGGACTTTTTCTCCTCAGAACGTCTCTCTTTCTCTTCAGAACGTCGCTCTTTCACTTTTCCTCACTTTTTTATATCTCAGAACGTCTCTCCTCACAGAACGTACCTCACACTTTCTCTCGCTCATTTATATATCCCCGAGCCATCTCCGCGGGGTGCCATCCGCCCCAAGCTCAACCCGCCCCACTGGGACACGGTTATCATGACGACTCGTGCGCTCTCATAAAATGCGGGCGTCGGAGCTCGCAAAAGAATTGTGTGTGAACGTGTCTGTCATAAAGAAAAAACCTTCCCATAAGAGAGGGGATCAATCCTTTACCCTTCTCAATGCATCACATTTAAGATCCCATTAGACATGGGGATGGGGCTAATCTGAACATGCATTTTAGGAAATAACTGTCTGAGGACCTGGATGTGTGGGGATGCATTCATCAGACCGGATTCTAAAATCCGTAGCAATGTATATATATATATATATATATATATATATATATATATATATATATATATATATATATATATATATATATATATATATATATATATGTACCTCCACCAGTAGGTAACCGCAGAACATCCACACATTGTAAAATGTGACTTGAAGCCCTCAACACAACTCTGTCAGATCTTTGCTCTACCCCCCCCCCTCCACTGCCGACTCAGAACCCCAACTCACTGGAGAGGAGGGAGGGACGGGAGGAGAGGGTGAGGGACGGGAGGAGGGACAGGAAAGTTGGGAGGGAGGAGAGAGGGGAGGGGTGGAGGAGAAAGAGAGGGACAGAGAAGGGAGTGGATAGGAAGTGAAAGGTGGGACAAGAAACAGTTAAACAAAGAACAGTCATCTGTCACATTAATTTAATATTGTTTCGCTGTCTACTTGCGAAAACTGAAGTTCTCACCCCACTCACCAAATGCATGTGATTACATTACAGCACAGTAGTACAGAACTCAGAACATTCAATGAAAGCAATCAACCTTTGCATAGGTAACACATGGCAAATTTTCTTTTTTGAAAAAAGCCATTATGTTTAATGTACAGTCTGTCAGAAGAACAATACAGACCTGAACAGTGAACCCCGAACATGCCTTGACTGAGTTACTTCTGTCATTCATTTTAAAACTTGAAAGCATTGAATACACCACTTTACAAAATAAATATTGCTTAAAACCAAACATTTTGAATAAATATTGCATTTCATAGTTGGTCCACATGTACAACGGATTATGTACAAAATTTTTCGAAGCGTTGTTGAATTATATAGTTGTAAAAGAGTTAACTCGCTTTAAAAAGAGTCTGTATGTATGTATATATATATATATATATATATATATATATATATATATATATATATATATATATATATATATATATATATATATATATATATATATATATATATATATATATATATACACTGGGAATATGAAACAATATAATTAGATGAAAGTTTGATCCCTAACTTATTTTTCAGTCTCTGAAAGCTTTTCACGTGAAGCATGTCATGACATGCATCATTTAATGCTTGAAAAATTCATTTAGACCAATTTATTTTTGAAAATCTGGCATGGCCTATATGGCTCAAACCACACAGAATCTATAAACATTCATAAAACCCAAACCCGAGACACTATAAATATGCTACTTACCTTATTCTTCTCAGGAAATGCTCACCACTCCAAATATCCACAGGAAGACCCACTGACATAACCACAGCACCGACATAGGCAACTTTCCACGGTTCATGTACACCAGAGGCTTGTGAAGCCTGAAAACCAAGCCTGAGAACCTACACAGAGCAAACAAAATGGTCGAAATGTGAGATTAAAGCCCCACCCTGAATGGCGGTGATATCATGGAGTATGGTAGTACTCCATATAGAGGGATGATACAGAGGGAAATGGCCACTCATTCTTGGATGAGGAAGAAGAATAACGAAGGATGACACCACAATATCTTTTGACGTTGATTTATCACAATCCCACAACAAAAGTAAAATGTCAAAAGATGTCGTGATGGAAAATCAGAAGAGGACTGTGGAGTTGTATCGAATGTGGTGTCATTCCGACCCTTGTTTGGTTGTTTCTTTGAGATTTCATCCCTGTTTTTACATTTTTTTTAAATGTTACTTCTTCTTGTTTATAATATGTGTATATATATATATATATATATATATATATATATATATATATATATATATATATATATATATATATATATATATATATATATATATATATATATATATATATATTGTTACGGCTGTGGAAATTCGCAGAGCACCATATAGGTCCTTGGATCAGTTATGCCGATAAGTCTGTGTTCAGCTAGATTTCCCCAACGTTGTCTAAAGGTATTTATTCGTGTCACCTGGGCTGTGATCTTTGAGTTAGCCGTTTTTCTTTTGCTATCGTTATTTTGGACCAACCACAACGCCAACCACCAACCACCCTCTCTGCAACGCCAACCACCAACCACCTTCTCCGCAACGCCAACCACCTTCTCCACCACACCAACCACCAACCATTTCTCCACCACACCAACCACCAACCACCCTCTCTACAACCGCCTTCATAACAATGACATCTCACCATCTTCTAAACCACATCTCCCCTGATAAATCGACACGAACAACGTCGCCTCACATTCATTTCCGAAATGACGCCATCTTGGCGCCAGCCACGGCGAGTCCGCATCGAACGGCATCGTTGCAGGCAGACGCGGGAATTTGCTCACCGCGCAAGTAGGTGATTTCGCACACGTCCGCTCGCCACGCAGAGTCGCTGTCTTCACGCACGTCCGCTCTGTGCAAGCTTCGCCTCGGAATTCGGATCAAGAGAGCGAGAGGGGCGGAGCCAGCGGGGGTGGGGGGGTCAGAGATCAGAGGTGAGAGTGCGGAGATCAGATCTCGTCTCTCGGGCCCTATATAAGGGCGAGCGGAACGCCAAGCGCGGTCAGTCTGTGGAGTGTCTGTCGGTTCCGAGCACCTGGAGCCTGAAGCCTGCAGTCGGTGGTGTACTGTCATGGTAGGGGCGCTTATAAGGCAGACACGAGCGGGGGGAACAGTCGAGCCCGGCTGTGGTGTACAAGCGCGAGCGCGGGCGTACTTTGCCCGCGGCTCTCCTTTATTACGTACTCAACACACTCACGAGCCGAGGCACTACGGCACCCACTACAACGCCTCAGGCGGCGCGCACTCCTTATATCCCTGGCAGACACGATGCTCACGACGACCACTCCCACACCACCATGCCCTGGCCCGCAGGCTATACCACACTCCTCCCTCCTAAAACCATGATTATTAAATGATCACCATCATAATAAGCATAAGCAGCACGAAATACCACGGTATCAAAGCAGACAAGGTACAAAAAAAAGAAAACAGCAAAGTATAAAAGCACATCACATCATATAATGTGTGGATGCGAGCGAGTGAAGCAGCAACGGCCAGGTCCCGAAGACTGAGTTGCACAAAGCACCAACCAAACTCTGACCACGTTACCGATATGAAGCAGCAAGGCGAGAAGCACAGCAGCACTACACAGCAAAAACGCCCCAGGCGGCTCATGCTTACATGGCCTTTGGCGAGGTCGCGGCGACCTCCCGAGCAAACCTCCCCCGGCACCATCAAACGCCTCCGGCCCACAAGGCGGCACATTTCCCCCAGGCAGACTTGAAGCAGATAAACATTCCGAGGCTGGGAGCCCGCTGTCTGGGAGCCGTGGCGCCAGCGCCAGACCCGATTGACCTTGGGTGGGGCGCTGAACAGCGCCGCTGGCTGGATGCAACCAATGCTCCACAACAACCCACGCACCACAATCAGTTGAGATGCCAACGCATGTCCAAACGGCCTTGAGCGAAAACAGAGAGCTGCGCCCCCAGGCGCCAGGCCCGTCTGACCTTGCCGAAACCAGATGTGGGGGTAACGCTAAACAGCGCATCAGCCCTGGCTCCGAGTCGATCTCTGAGACCCACACGGCAGTTAGATGGTAGCAACTCCATTCAAACCACACTTTAACCACAGGCTCGTCATAAATCAATAAGAACATCATTTGAACCATTGCAAACTCACTTTTCCGTACAGCGCGTTCTTTCGACAAAATCCCTGCACATGACGAAGCAACTACCCGTGGCCTGGGGCAACTGGAGGCTAATAAAACCTCTTTATTTGCCACCACCGCTCCCAAAGCCTCCACATCACATTGACCATACTGCAAAACCCATCGATTGATCTCCGCCAAACCCACTCTCACACAGGAACTGTTGGCATTTATTTCAACAACGTTAAACCGCATCACTAGAGCAAGGAAAAACAAATATGCAATGAACAGCAACCCATAACCCACATCACGAGTCCGTCTCTTGGTTGTTGACTCGATGTTGTGACTCGTGACTTCCTTGAACGCGACGGGCTCGCCGCAACTCGTCGTCGAAGCTGCCCGAACAACACAGGCGCGCATTGCCTCATGAACGCCGCCGAAGCGCGAGAACTCATCGCGAGAGCTAGCACGGCTCCCGCTGCTCCCGAACCGCACATCACCGTTGCAGGCAGCAACAAACGGCCGCTCCCGTTGCATCGATGCAGCTCCCGCCGCCAGAACCTCGCCCTCGGGTCTCGACGAAAGCATCGAAGAGAGCACCGGCACACCTGGAGGTACGAACTGGAGATCCAGCCCGAGGTGCGCCAGCCAGTCCCGACCCAAAAGGACGGGCCCCTCTCCCTCGCACCACAAACACCGTGAGTAGGGCGCTTCGACCCCGGTAGAGCACCGAGACATCGGGCGCCGCAAGCGGCGCAATCGCTTCGCCGGTGTACGTGCGCGATGCGAGGGCAGCACGAGTGGACTCAACTCGACACCCGATCAGTGTCCCGCTCACTCCGACCTCCCCTGGCATCGGCCCTGTCACTATCGGACCAACTGAAACCAGGCTCAACATGGGCAGCATCAGTGCCCCGGTCACCTCAACCTCCCCTGCCACTGATCTTGTCACCTCCGGACCAATTGGAAGCAGGTCTAACACCGGCAGCATCTCCCGCTCCGGGTCGCTGGAATCTCCGTGCCCAGGCTGCAAAACTCGACCCGGGGCGTTACCGTGCACGCCATGCACCGAACACCATACCGGCAGTAGGTCTTGACCCGGGATGGAAGGACCGCTTCGCACACCGCCATCTATGACTGTAATGATGGGCGATGACTCTCGGCACACCCACCGTAGACGTCCTCGAGTGCTCAGACCGCCGTCCGAGTGATTGCATTGCAACGCTCGCCCACGACCCGCGCCGCAGACCGTGCGCGCGGCCGTGCGAGCCTGGCACATCGTGCTGACCTCCGGATCATCTGCTGCGCACCGACCATCGAGACCCCGGACATTCCTCAGAGCCTGCGCGACGTCCAACGCCGCGCCCATGCCGAAGTGAGTGTCCTCGTTCTTTAGCCGTGGCCTTGCAGAAATCATTCCCCCGATTTGTCGTGCCTCGATAAAACGAACACTGAGCGCGGCCGTTGCCCACTCGACATGGCCGAAGTCGACTCCGACGAAGGCGGGCACGCGTTCGTGCGCCGTGCCCCGACTTCCTGTCATGCCTGAGCTGGCCGAGCTGGCGAGCCTCCTGGCTCTGGAGCCTGTGCGCGCGGCGAGCGAACCCGCGACACGCTCTTCGCAATGTGTACTCCTCCGGAACCTCGAACTGCGCGAGGTGCGCTGAGTTACTCGCTGCCACTCCGAACCCAGCCACCACCCTGCACACGCCGATCCGAAGATCCTCGTCAGCCAACTGTAGTGTCGTGGTAGGGGCGCTTATAAGGCAGACACGAGCGGGGGAACAGTCGAGCCCGGCTGTGGTGTACAAGCGCGAGTGCGGGCGTACTTTGCCCGCGGCTCTCCTTTATTACATACTCAACACACTCACGAGCCGAGGCACTACGGCACCCACTACAACGCCTCAGGCGGCGCGCACTCCTTATATCCCTGGCATACACGATGCTCACGACGACCACTCCCCCCATCATCATGCCCTGCCCCGCAGGCCCGCAGGCTATACCACAGGTGGAGATGCTGAGGAGAGAGGAGGAGACGCGAGCTGGGGGCACGGCCAAGCCTGCTGTGCCGCGCAGAGCTGTGTGTTCGTGTGCGAGCCGGAGAGAGTTCGCCAACCAGCACCGAACGGTCTGAGGTGATTCACAGTGATATATATATATATATATATATATATATATATATATATATATATATATATATATATATATATATATATATATATATATATATATATATATATATATATATATATATATATATATATAGTTACGGCTGTGGAAATTCGCAGAGCACCATAAAGGACCTTAGATAAGTTATGACGATAAGTATATGTGTGGTTAGAATCCCCACCGTTGTTTAAAGGGAATTTCCGTGTTCACAGGGCTGTGATCCTTTGAGTTAGCTGTTTTTATTTTCTCTGATATTATTTTTGACCAATCATCCCCCAACAACCAAATCGCCACCACCAACATCATTCCCAAACAACTACAACTGAAACACCACCACCTTCGCCTTTTTACCTCCACAACTCCACTCCACAAACATCGTTTCACCGCCATTCTCAAACGACACCCGCCAGCAACCAAATCGCCACCACCAACACCCTTCCCAAACCACCACAGCAAACTCCCACCACCTTCGCCTTTCTAACGAACATCGTGCCATGGGTTGTGAATGGGATCCTTTCGAAGAAGAAATCGGATCAGGAATGATTCACGCCCACTTTTCATCCATCCAATGGCTGAGCATCAGGTGGTGTAGATCCGCCTCCAAACCTGCTGTGATCCACAAATTTACATATGCACTCCTCCCCCGGCCTATATAAGCGCGAGCACAATGCAGCTCGAGGCAGTCTGGAGGGGTCGGAGAACAGGACGGAGCTCAAGACAGAGGAAGGCAGCAGTGTCGGCAGTGGCAGTGTGTCGGTGGGGCAGAGTCGGGAGACGGAGCTTGAAGCAGATGGGGAAAGGCAGATGGGGGCTGATCGACGGAGAGGAAGGAGCTCGGAGCTCAGGTCGAAGTTGAGGGGCGAGGAGGGCGAGTCGCTGAGTGGAGCAGGGACGTGGAGTAGGGCTCAGAGGCGAACTCGAGGGCTGAGTGGGGACCACCGCCGGAGAAGGGGCATAGTGGAGGCCACAGCCAAGAGGAGTTCGCCGGAGCCAGTGCAGTCCAGAGCGTCAACTCGTTGGACGGAGCGTCAGCAATTCCCCTCTCCCTTACCGAGCTCCGCGCTAAGAAAGCGCCGGTAACCCCATCTGTTCCCCTCCCCAACCGTGGTGCCGACGGTGAAATACGTGCCTGCGCTGAGAACGATGGAGAGAGCTCACCGGCCACGCCAGGGGCACGAAGCCAGGCGCAGCTACGCTGACATTGCGGCTTGCCCGCCATCGCGCCACGAAGGCTTGGGTAAGACCCTTCAATCTAGAGGACCTGGCCGCTCATCCAGGTTCCACGCACATTTGGTCCACGGACCTGTCTGCCACCCTTGCCTTTGAGGGTGGTTATTTTCCTTTGCATTTGTGTAAATGCATGTGGTGGCACCATCTTATAAGTAGAATGTCGAAGTGTGCGTGTGAAATAAAGACACTTTATTCGGTTGTAACTCTGCCTTTGCTTGCTTTCGCTGTGTACGTGCATGATTTTCTGTATGGCTGTAAAATACGTGCTTGTCTGAGTGTGCAATAAATGTGCTTGTTGAACTCTTCCCCATTTCGTTGCGTCCTTTCCCTTGTTTGAAAGTTCCATCTTGCATCACGGAAGGAAATGGTAGGAGGGGTGTAAGCACCCAGTCAATAAATATGTCCGTCGCGGCCGGCGATAACACTGCTTGGTTAGCATTGAAGCACACAACAGACCGCTTAAGCGGTTCGTGTCCTCGGCCAGCCAGCGGCGAGGTGCGATCACCCAGTTAACTACTCGCGCAGGTACTTAGGTAGGTCGAGTTTGGCGAACAAGCCTATCCTGCGCGGGTGGCCGATTGGCACGATTGTAGTGTGGTCGAAAGACCCACCCGTGACTAGCTCCTGGCGGTAGTTCCAAGGAGGGTCACGACTGAATTATCCGCTCCGGTGGGCGACGCGGTTGCGATTTGATTTACGTGGCCGATCGCACGCCGGGCGGACCGAAATTCGTAACAATATATATATATATATATATATATATATATATATATATATATATATATATATATATATATATATATATATATATATATATATATATATATATATATATATATATATATATATATATATATATATATATATATAGACTCGTGTCGCAACCGTGGACAGGTACGACATTTTGACATCTGAAGTTAGATGCTACATGTATAAATTCCCAAAATAGGTGCTGGCAATTCATCAGATGGAGAAATGATGTAATGTGCATGATCTAAATTTACTTCACATAATGTGAATACATTTCCATGCACATGTGAAATACAATTTGTAATGTATAATTCCACGTAAAGTAAAATGTGACTTCAAAATCTCAATTCTCTCCCCTCTCCCTCTCCCTCTCCCCCTCCTATAACTCTCCCTCCTCCCCCCTCCCCCTCCCCCTCCCTCTCCCTCCTCTCTCCTCCCCCACCCCCTCATCATGCACACTGCACAGGGGAGAGGAGAGAGGTGGGGGTGAGAGTGGGGAGAGAGACTTACTTCTGCCTTGACTTTATTGACTTGACTTGAGAGGGGGGAGAACCTGCCTTGATTGACTTACTTGTCATTAATTTTTAAACTTGAAAATCTTCATATGTACAGAGTGTTAGTGCTGCCTCGGCAGTCTCCTTGGAGAGAAGTTACACAATCCTGGACAGTTTTTCCACTCCAACACAGAATACCAGTAAGCTGGCACTCATTTTGCTGACCTCGGAAGGATGACAGGCAGTCAACCCCACCTGGTATTTATTCAATAGTAAAGTGAGATTTGAACTCAAGACCCTCAGATCCCAAGCTCACCATCCTAACCATTAAGCCAACAACAGGTGTACTTAGACTACAGTTTGATCCCTAAATTCATTTTTCAGTCACTGTACTTTTACAGTGTTTTAATAAATAACCAATTCCCTCACAAGGATGCATGCAAATTCCACATAATGTTTCATGCGACTTCAAGCAATTCCAGGTCACGTGGTACAGGCACCATCTTGGAGAAACTTCACACCTTGATATCTTTGAAACCACTCCATGGAAGAAATTGAGACATGGCTCATTGTCCAAGACACCCCATGGGGAATAAGATGTGTTAAAGATGATGGATGTCCTCTGTGCCTTCGTTTTGACTTCATAATTCGACAAGTAAAACACTTATCCGATCATTATGAATTTTTTTCTCATCAACTGTTGATCTGATGATAACGAAATTTTCACCATAGGAGCGCCACCTCCTGTAGAATATTTTAATGATAATCATGATGTCATAGGTACATAGGTACAGGAGCCATCTTGGTAAAACCGAAAAACATTGCACCTCTCTATCTCCAAAACTGTTGACCGTGCAGGGTAAGTACTCTATGAATACATATAGTTATTGTTGTAAATATTATTAGTGTTAATGCATGCTTTGTTGCAATGTTATCATTATTTTTGTTATATATTTTGTAATTAGACTGCCATGCCATGGCAGAAGGATGTATTAAGCTGTTTTAATACCTTAACATGGTGTGCATTTAAAACACAGGGATTCTAACGGATTTTGTGTAGTATACTCGAGTGTTAAAGGGTCAATAGGATCTACAGTCTGAGGGGTCTTTGGGTCCTTGGGTCCTCAGACTTTTGGTTCCTCGGGGACTTTTTGGTCTTCAGGGATTTTTGGGTCCTCTGGAACTTTTTTGTTCCTCGGGAACTTTGGGGTCTTCAGGGTCTTTAGGAGTCTTCAAAGTTTGAAGGGGTCTCAGCATCTAAAGGGTAATTCCAATACTGCATCATTCATGAACAGATTACGTAATTAAGAGAAAAAGAAGTATGCGTCTCTCTCTATCACATGCGCACGCACGCGCACACACACACACACACACACACACACACACACACACACACACACACACACACACACACACACACACACACACACACACACACACACACACACACACACACACACACCTCATCCATTTATTACAATAAACCTGTGTGAAGCAATCTTTTTAATAAGACGCATGTGTAAATACCATAATAACTAAATTTGTGTAGAAAACCAATCAACCCAAACTACCTCAACAATACATAATACTCCATCGCTCCCAGGAAAAAAAAAACAATGCAGGCAGTGTATAAGCACAAGACCTGATCGAGGCGTGAAGGCCTCTTATCTGGTTTTATCCAGGGTCAATTTTTTTAATCCAAATATAGCCCTCGACCTTCCTCTGGATGAAAGAGCAGGCCATGCAAAGTTTGGTTGCATAAATCTGGTTCTCTGGTTCCTGCAGGGTACGAATGCATAAATGAACAAACAAACACACAAACAAACTTTCTTCTTCGTATAAGATATATAATATGATTACACACATGAATTGCATCATCATTATCACAATTATTGCAGACAGTAAAAGTCACTTTATTGAATTACTCCCTCATTGGTGGATATGATCAGCCTGTAAAATTTAGAGTTGTTCAACTCTTTTCTTTTAGCCAGAAGAAAAGTTAATTCCTTTGTAAGTAATTCCAGCATTCGGCTCATATTCTAAATTATCAGGACATGGCCAGGTTTCCATTAACTGTCACAAGGTTATTCCATCTGGGGTTTTCCAATTACTAGCCTTACTTAAAGCATTACATAGTTTAATCCATCCGACTTCATTATTATTAGGCTATCATGCCATAAGTTGGGCACTTATATTAAGCTCGCCCATTCCCGAAGGGACAGGAGAGGATATTGTAATCGGTCTGTGTGTTCGTGATGATGTGAGTCCACACATAGATCTACTTTGATATAGTTTGTTCATTCTCAGATATACTGTACTCTATAAGGTATACCCGTTTGAGGCTCTACATTGTTGCATGCTCACGCCAAGATGTCTAGGCTTGCTAATTCATATTTTATTTCCACTAAATTTTATCATTCATATTTCTAAGAAACTGCTACACCAATAAACTTAAAACTTTACAGGATTGCTCCAAGTAATCATATCATCTGCATGTTCTTCTGTGAATCTGATTAATCCAAGGGCTTGATGGCCATCTTGGATGCATTGTTATTTTTTCAGAGAGCTTTCAAAGATCTTCTGCAGAATTGCTGAACCGATCGATGCAAAACCTCAGATATTTGTCCATGGACCGGGACATTTCAAATTTGTGTTGAAGTATCTCCACTCATATATAATGTAATGTCCATCATGAACCAATCAAATATTCAATTCTTTGTTGACCTATTTGAATGTACAAAGTGTCTCTCTATATTGTTGGGTAAACAAGGAAGAATGTCGTGGTCATTATTCCGAACATCATCTTCATTTGTGAAAAATGGCTGATAGGTAGTGCAAACTCACTGGCTGTGCTCAGTGGCTGCATGTGTGTGTGTGTGTGTGTGTGTGTGTGTGTGTGTGTGTGTGTGTGTGTGTGTGTGTGTGTGTGTGTATGTGGAGGGGGGCACCTCCAGTACAAGCCTTCAATCTTTTTTTTTAAGACGGGCATGCTCAAAGTTAATGGGATCCAACAAAAATGCTTGTGGTGTGTGATATGCACTCGATAATAGAGTGTTGCATGTGTTATTTTTTCTTTTAATGGAGCCTTTTGGCAACCAGCTTGGATTTTGGGTGTTTTCAAATTTTTCCTGAAAGACTTTCTTCTCCAGAACCAATGAAGCAATTGATCTGATATTTTCATGCAGCATCGATGGATCTGGGCAGTTCAGCTTTGTGAAGGAAAATCATCTGTTAAATAAAATGAAGAATGGCCGGCACGGGTCAATCAAAATTGTCCGTTTTTCTAAATCGGTAGATTGGTGGATTTTGATGGAGAAAACTGGTAGATACAGTGCATAGTTTAAAGGTGACAGCAAATGATTTAAACACTTGTGATCACATCCCTTGAATCCTCCCTCGGCAACCAAGATAGCGCCCAGAGCAACTGAGTGCATTGATCATCTCCAGGAGCTAGTTTCATGATAGGTCGTACACTGGACTTCCATCATAAGACTTAGGTTATGAAATCGGATTGTGCTGCAGTTATGCTGGTTTCAAAAATGCTTGATTTGAAGATGTCTCAGTTTCTTTTTTAAACTCCAGTTGGTACTGCTGGCACATCTGAAATTTGCCAGCACAGATTGGTGGATAATTAAGGGGACATGAGGAGGGGGGGCACACCACCTATGACTTGCGATCATGTTTATCAAATAGAGATGATAGTTTTAGGTAGTTTATCTATTTTTTTTGTGCATAAATGGCTTCAGCGAGCACTTATTGAGCCAGTATATGTATTGGTCAGCAACATCTCTTGCCTGGTGTGCTGCAGACAATATCAGTCGAAAATTAGTCGGAGTACCTTCACGCTGTTTCAGACATCCAACCCATTTTGAGTGAAAATACATCCATTAAATTAAGTTAATTATAGTGAAAGAGGGATATGCAGAAACAGAGTGCATTTCTTTCCTGTTGCAACCCATTTGTGAGGATAGTGGATGAGCATTGCAGTGTTCATGAGTTCAAATCCAGTTAAAGGCAATATTATAAAGGATTTGTATTTTACACTTCAGGAAATTGAGTTCGTGTTCGGAGAATTATTGTCACATCACTGCTGGATTAATTGTTGGCTAAAACCCATCGAGCTCATTAATGTCCTTTGGAATGCGGATAACGTATTCATGCCCCACCTGGTTTGGTCTACACATGATGCGAGTCCACTCTTCTGGTTGACTCTTAATCCCTTCCTTCCCTGCTGCAAGAGGTTGTCTGTATAACTATAGGTCCTCCCATTCTGTACTTTCTATTTGAACAAGATCAAATCAAACACTGTGTTCGTATTGATTAAACAAGCTCAAATGAGCTAAGATCCTCGTCCTCTTAATGATGACGTCATCAAAACGAATATGACGTCATTGTGATGTATCAGGTTTGCGATAAATTATCTGTGCTAATGCCTGGCTTGATTCCCGCAAAAAAAATTCAGACAGCTTGCCTGGTTTCGGAGATAATTGTATAGGCGATTTCCATTAGCGGCGATATTATGACGTCAACTTTTTTTCTCGGAAGAATTTCCAAAATCGGAGATGGTTACTGCCTGCGCGTGGGCTTTCTGCATATGCATGGCAAGTTTCACGAAGATCCGATGAAAACTCTGGGTTGTGAAACAAAGAATGTCAAAAATAGGAATGACGTCATAAAAATGGATATGACGTCATAGTGAAGTATCATGTGCGGTAATTTATCTCTGCTAATGCCCTGTTCGATTCCCACAAACAGAATTCAAAAACTTGCCTAGTTTCGGAGATAATTTTTTAGGCGATTTCCATTTCTGAAGGGCCAGGAAGGGAAATTTTGATGTCATAACTTTTTTTTTTCTAGGAGGAATTTTCAAAATCGGAAATGGTTACTGTCTGCACAGGGTATTTTTACATATATATGCCAAGTTTCATGAAGTTTTGATCAAAACTGTCGGCTGTGATAAATTATCTGTGCTAATGCCCGGCTTGATTCCTGCAAATAAAATTCAAACAGCTTGCCTAGTTTCGTAGATAATGCTATAGGCGATTTCAATTAGTGGCGATATTATGACGTCAACTTTTTTCTTGGAAGAATTTCCAAAATCGGAGATGGTTACTGCCTGCGCGTGGGCTTTCTGCAAAACATGGCAAGTTTCACGAAGATCTGATGAAAACTCTGGGTTGTGAAACAAAAAATGTCAAAAAACAGGAATGACGTCATAATGATATGACATCATAGTATGTGCAGTAATTCATCTCTGCTAATGCCCTGCTCGATTCCTGCAAACAGAATTCAAAAATCTTGCCTAGTTTCGGAGATAATTTGTTAGGCGATTTCCATTAGCGGAGATATTTTGACGTCATAACTTTTTTTTTTTTCGGAGGAACTTTCAAAATCGGAGATGGTTACTGCCTGCGCAGGGTATTTTTTACATATATACACCAAGTTTCAGGAAGTTTCGATGAAAACTGTAGGCTGTGAAACAAAAAAGTCCACAAGAACAACAATGTGAGTAAGATTTGGTGATCCTCCACGAGGATCTAAAAAGTCCACAAGAAGAAGATGAAGAACAACAACTTGAGTCAGACTTAGAGATCCTCCACGAGGATCTAAAAAAATCCCATCCTCGTATGAACAGTTATATTCATAAACATTTATAGAATTACTGTGCTCTAATTTGACCCAAAATGTTGCAACAATTTACAATAATAATGAAGAAACCTCCACTCATTATGACCAGTGACCACTAATCTTAATATGTTGTTTGCTCAGACAGAGCCGGAGCTGGATGTATTGGCTCAGTGGAGAGCTACCATGAGCCGGAGTTGGATGTATTGGCTCAGTGGAGAGCTACCACTCTAGCACTACCATGAGCCTGTCCATCACTACTCGTAGCTCCCTGGGTGGCATTTGTCCTTACTCCTTGCCTTTGTCCATTCTTTCACTGCCATCGTTCACCACACTCTCCCCAATCACAATACCCTCACTCCCACTCCCACTTACACATGCCCTTACCCACAAGTGGCACGACTTTCACGTCCCGCCAGCAGTTCAGCATGCACTTGAATGCACGTCTAACACACTCGTGGTTCGGCATTGGCCGGGCACACTTGTGGTGCTGCATCATGCTCCAGCACAGGTCGCTTGCATGCGGGCTCCGCCTCGCACTGCACACATCTGGGAACACACACACCTCACTGTGAGGAGCCCCCAACTAGTCCCCTGTAACCTGGATAACTTCCTCCTTCACATCATTCTCCATGGGTGCATCCGTGTGCCTTTTGGCAACCACGGGCTCCATCCGATGATCACACTCATCCTTCGGCTCCACCAATACATAGTCCTGCACCTGTAGGGTAACGCATATCTCACACCCCACTGCCATCACACATCCCACTGCCTCATCTTCTATGCCAATTCCAATTTATTTTTCTACTTTTATCTCTGGCTCATTCTCCATTGCATAACTTTCTTTCTCCATGACTATTTCTGCTATCTCTTCCTCTATCTCTGTTTCCACTTTCATTTTATTATCTTTTATCTCTGCTGCTAACTCTTCTTCTGCTTCCCTCTCCCAAGGCTACACTCACTGGTCTATTTGTACTTTCTTTTCTCTCTGCTTTCTCCTCCTTTGGTACCCCCTATTCTATACTGATTACTACTTCTCCCCTAAATTATTTTCTTATCCCAGCCAGATTTCCCACCTATTTGGCTTGGTCGGCTGCTATTTGCTGCCGTGTGGCCCTCGTGTCGACCAAGTAGGCCGTTATCTAGTTTTGCTTGGCCCAATTGGCCTCCAGCTTGGCCGCCATTTTGTCCTGCTTGGCCTGGCAAGCTTCCAATTTTGCCACACTGGCATCCACTTCGGCTATCAGCTGGGACATCATGGCTGCGAACTGTTGGCCAATGTCCAGCAACGGTGGTGACCCTGGCCTGCTGCCAATCAGCACTGGGATCCTGGGGGTTCTGGGCTAGGTGGGGCTAGACACACACATTGGGATGGGGGAGACGAGAGCTTTCTATACACTTGCTTGACACGTTTTATTTCTCATCGGAATTACATCGCACCGACTCCTTCTTCCATGTACTAGGAAATAACTATTCTATTATATTTCCTATTTTACCCATATGACCAGATCTGTAACAATATGTACACCTTAGAAGATTAACTACCTATGTGAAGGTGTAATAATTAGTATGGGAATGGACAAGTAGAGGACAGAGAGACAAAATAATGCTTTTCATACTGCATGAAACATTGTGGTTATTTATGCATTATCACAGTTGTTCAAGAGTACAAATTGTGTGTGCTACCAAGTTGCTATACTGTGCTATGCATTCATTGTTCTTTTGTATTAAACTACTTTCAGCCTAAAATGAGTTCACATTCCATGGAGTTTCAAACTTGATGTCAGGAATATGTATTCTGGTTTTGAAGCTAACTCAGTTTGACACGTATGGAGGAATATTGTCCATTACTTCATTTCAGACCTCAGAGTGTGGAAAAAAAACACCTTGCGATCTATGAAATTCAAGCAATAAGGGTCATAAACTTTGCTAAAAAGTTTGCTTTGAGATGGAAAAAAGATAAAAGCAAGTCAGCATACAAGTTGGGAACAAAGCAGCAATCCCTTGTGCCACCATCCCTGTCCCGTCTGTCACCAGCTCTCGGTGCAAAGAATCGCAGAATCTCTCACCTCCCAAATTGCCCCGCTGTCTGTGCTGCTCCCATGGCCCAGCAGTCTCAACAGCCTGTGCTTCACCTCTGGAAAATTGGCTGCTGCGACAAAGTACCCATGTGCTTGTGGCATGCACATTATTTGCTTTTGTAAAGCAGCCTTCACTCCAGGCTTGGAGTTCCAATGCCGTGCTTGCACACCGAGCCACTTCACTCAAGCAAACTGTTTAGGAAAGTGTGATTGTCTGACAATGTAGCATCCAGGGCAATTTTCCAGATGCAATATCACGTATCATATTCTAAGTTATTCCATATTACGTTGTTCTATATTACCTTGCTCAGGGTACAAATTGGAGCTGAGCAAATTAACTTCAAAAACTTCAAACTTGAAATGTGTGTGTGTGTGTGTGTGTGTGTGTGTGTGTGTGTGTGTGTGTGTGTGTGTGTGTGTGTGTGTGTGTGTGCATACGTGCACACACACACACACACACACACACACACCAGTACAAATATGCCTCTTCCCTACCCTCTTCCTTCTCATATCTCCTCAACCTCTTCCTCCCTTCGCTCTTCTCTCAATTCTCCCTTTTATCAAATAATTTTTCATCTATCCTCCCCTCTGCACACACAATAAATAGTGGCATGAGACAGACAGCTTGAAGGTGCTTTTATTTATTTATTTAATTTCCTTTCCATGATCTGAGGCTCACCATGGAGCTGCCAAACATTCACACATGGACATACAGACAAACATATTCGACACAACACAAGACTGTTCAATAAGACAAACACAGTCACTGAGCTTGGTGGAAGTACCACCACTTCCTGTGGTACTTTGAGTGCCAGTGACGTCAACAATGATACCACTTTTCTCACCGCTCTCAATACTAACCTCTTGTAGCTCACTGGAATATCTCTGGCTACACATATTAATGGGACACTCTGCTCTCCTCATTGGAATCCGGACAACCTCAAGGCAGTGTCTTGTGGCCATTCTTGTTACATATCTAATGTACATAAACAACCTCAACAATGCTCTGGAAAACCCTCTCTTCCTTTTTTCAGACAACTCCACATTGTTTTGATCAACATTCCATCCCACTGACAGACATCAGCTGATGGTCTGATGAATAGAACATGTCATTCAACCCTGGAAAATCTCAGTCTCACCCTGTCTCTCAGGAATGATCATAAAACTAACCCACCTATCTATTTCTATAGTCACCCATTGGAAGAGGTTCAGTCGCTTGAACTTCTAGGTCTCAACATCAGCAATGACTTCTCCTGTGCTGACTATACTGTATTGCAAAGCTGGCCTCCAAAGCCAGCCACAGTTTGGGTATCTTCTGTCTTTCCAAATCAGAAGTACTCACAGCCAACAAGGTCTTTATTCATAGCCAATTGGAATACTGCTCCTACCCAAAGTCTTGACACACCAGTATCATATTTGTCTTCCAGAAAATGTGGAAGCTAAAGCTTTCACCATTATTGGCATCTCCCCATGATGAAGTTAAACCACAAGGCCTGTTGGTCTCATGTGAAAGGCAGGCCAGTGGCCTCTGTTTGTTGTTTTTACTACCTCTCTTCCAATCGAGCTGCTTCTTCTTTCTCAGCCTACTGACCACCCCCCCCCCTTTCCCTTCCCTAAGCTCCTGCAGGATGCACACATTCATCCAGCCGGCCATAACAGGTTAAACTACCGAAATCATTTCTTGTTTTTTTTCTCACTTTTATGAACCTCCTTCTTGAGTATGCTTAATCCTACTCTTCCCTCCAAGCAGATGATGCACCAACATCTCATCGCCATCCACGATACCCCCATTTACCATACTTAACTCAACATTCTGACTTGCAGCTTACTACGTTTCGTCTCTCTATCTTTTCCTGCTTGATATTCATTCCCTTGCTTATTGTGTCCAAATATGGCCACACTTTTCCGCCAGTCTGCTCATTGTCTTTCTCGCCTCTGCCACATCACATTCAAACCACATGCCTCGATCTTGTGTAGAAAGAAAAAAGAAAAATTATCTTTCCATATTTTGTTCTTCCTATTTCTCAGAGACTGCTCCAGGCAACAATTTCTGATCGCCCCGATATGTGCAGAGATAGTGATGAATTGCCTTTTCCTTTATCTTATAACCTTCGTATTTCTTATTGAATAATATTAAAGTACTTGATAACGTTCAGAGGTTGTTTGGTATTTACACTTTCTGCCACTTTGTTAAGGATTGCAGACATTGTCATGAAAATATTCCAAGGAGGACAATATACATCCTTGACAGCCATTATCATTAAATGCTTCCAAATTCCACATTTATTTCTAGGTTTGCAACTGTGCATAACCTGATATAATGTGGAGGCCCAAGCCATACTCCTGAAAGAGCTTTGGGGCTTTCATGACATGTCGAGAATCATTTTGAGACTAGAACCAATCCTGTCACACATCGTCACTCTGAAACAATTTTTTGAATAAAAGTGGCAGGATTTTGTAATTTGTTCAGGGTGCCAGCTATGGCTCCCTCCTCTTCTTGAAAGACACTGTGGTATCTTTAACTTCTATCTACAAACAGTGCTGGCAGGTGCGTCCGCCGGCATAATTTCTGATGGACGGTCATTTCCAATGTTCTTTCCGATGGACCGCACACATATATTCACGTGTATGACCTTGTGCCATCATACACGTGAAACAGCAGGGGAATAGTTTATAGTTGGGTCAAGAATTGAACCCAAGCAAGACAACTCAAATCAAAATGCATGCACCTCAAAGCTATCCAACCAAGTCTATTCAGATATACTGATATAATGCTCTTATCAACTCAGAGACTTGATATAACAGTTAATTTTTTTACCTCATAATTTCTTTCTTATACCTATGTTTTTGTGATTTTTTTTCTTTGGATATTGGCTTCGGGCTATATCCAGAATTACAAATTTTAGCTTTTCTTTCCTTGGATATTGGCTTCGAGCTGTATCCAGAATTACAAATTTCAGCTTTCTGGCACACCAATAAATCATGAATAATTTATATCAGTGAGCAGGTGTGGATATACAGTGCAGTATATACTGTCGGACTCCACTATTCGTGGATTCACTATTCGCAGACACTGTGTATTCACCGTTAAGAAAATGCGACCTGCTTCGACATTCGCGGCCCTGTGCTTTATGTATTCATGGTTTTTTTTTTTTTTTTTTTTGCGTTTTTGTGGGTTTTTTCCTGGGTTTTCTCAATTTCTGTTTTTCATGTTTTCATGGGCATTTTGCCAATTTTTTGCATGTGTATTCATGGTTTTTTTGCGGATTTTCAAAAGATTTTTGATTTTCCCTCATGAATCATGAACCGCCGGGAACCCATTCCCCCATTTTTCCATTGAAACAATGCCCCGCTATTCGCAGCATTTTTCAGGAACATATTCCCCATGAACAAAAAACCCCCCATAAAACAGGGTCTGATAGTAATATATATATATATAAAGCCCGGCGAGGAGGAGTGATTAAAGCGACATTTTTTAATGATAGGCTCGGATGATAGGGGAAGGGTTAAAATAGTGCTATATGGCATTAACTCCAAAATGGCCAATGTGGCCCTTACATCAGACTCCTCCTCACGGCGCCTCATATATACATATATGTAAATATATATTGTTGCTAATTCGTGCCCGCCGGCATGCGAGCGGCCACGTAACTCGAATCGCGGAACGTCGCCCACCGGACGGACAATTCTGTCGTGACCCTCTCGGACTAACGCCGGGAACTAGTCACGGGTGGGCCTTTCGGCCTCACCACGATCGTGCCAATCGGCCCCCCGCGTGGGATAGGGTTGTTCGCCAAATTCGACCTACCTAAGTACCCACACGGAGGGTAGACCGGGCGATCGCACCTCGCCGCAGGTCGACTCCGGACACGGGCCACTTAAGCGACCCGTTCCGTACTATCGGGATAACCGAGCGGTGTTATCGTCGACCTCGACGGTTCCGATTAATTATCGGGCATATTAAGCCCACTACCAAACCTTTACGTGAAGCAAGATGGAGATTCAATTAAAGAAAAGACGAAGCGAAACGGGAAAACAGTTCAACATAATTCACATTTATTCCGCGGCACACGGAGAGCACACATATACAATTACAACAATTATGCACCAAAAGCAGATGTTACAAAAGAAACACAACAATGCAGATCTACTACCAACTACGCGAGCACACGGCAACACTTACACAGTTTTACTTTACAGACGGCGCCGACAACACATTTACTCAAAAGCAAAAAAAAAGGGCCACCCTCAAAGACAAGGGGGCAGACGGGGCCTGTGGGCCGCGAGACCGGGTGGATCCTACCCGTGTCTTGTGATGAGCCGCAAATGTCGCGGCGCCCCGACTCCGCGCTCCTTCGCGGGTTTCGTTGGCACTGCTTGGAGTGGGGTGGGAACGGGGCCCCCTTTTTGCACTATCTCAGCGTGGGGGGGGGGAAGGGGGGAATTGTTGATGCTCTGGGGAAAGAGGATAGCTGGCTTGCTTGGGTCCCGCGACAAGCGACTCCACTGCGAGCTCGTCGCCGACCGCCGTCTTCCTTGCCTTGGACCCGAGCTTATTCAACCTCCTCCCCAATTCTCCTCAGCCGACTGCAGCAAACCACCTCGACCGCGCTCAATGCTTCAGGCTTCCCCTCTCTGCAGCTCCCCGACAGACTCCGAACCCCAACAGACTGCCACAGTCCAGACCCAACTTGACTCACGGCTCCACAGACTGCTCCTCTCCAGACCCGACTTGACTGCCTCGACCTTTTCTCCCACTCACTAAATTTGTCCAGCGCTCGGCGCTTTATAGTCCGGCAGGAGAACCCATATGCAAATTTCTGGATCAGAACGAGCTCGGGGGTGGAGCCACGCTCGCCTATTGGACGGAGAAAAAGGGTGTGAGTCTCCCCTGATCCTCGAATTTGCATATATCGATTCTACTCCAACGTGCCTGGAGGCGGGGCCAAACCGCCCCGCGCTTGCTGATTGGACGGATCAGAAGTGGGCGTGTATCATTCCTGATCCGAATTCTCCTCGGACAGGCCGCTATTTGCACCCACGGCTCGGCGAGCGTCCCGCACGAGGCCAGGACAGCCTGACGCTCGGTGCCCACAAGCGGTGCGGGAATGGCCGCAGAAGGAGAGGCGAAGGTGGTGGAGGGTTTAAAGTGGTGGTCCATGGCCATGGCGATGTTTGGAATGGCGGTGATGCGATGTTTGCGGGAGCGAGTTGTGAAGGTAAAGGTCGTGGCTGTTGGCGTTGTTGTGAAGCGGCGTTGCGGTTGGTGGTTGTTGTGTGATGGCGGTTGAGAGGTGGTTGGTTCAAAATAAAGATAGAACAGAAAACGGCTATCTCAAAGGGTCGCAGCACGAATGAATCACATTTATTCCCTCTAAACAACGGGTTTGGGGCTAACTACACATGTACTTACAGAGATATCTCACCTACGGGACCTGAATGGTGGTTTGCGAATTTCCTCAACCGCAACAATATATTATGATGGATTTCAGAATCGGATCCGACGAATACGTACAAACATTTAGGTCCTCAGACAGTTATTTCCATAAATGCATGTCCAGGAAAGACCATCCCCATGACTGGTGTGATTCTAACTTTGATGCATTGGAGAAGGGTATAGAACAGATCCCTTTTGTAATGGGATGGCCTTTTTCTCTTTACGACACATTCATGCACGCGATATAGCTGTTAGCCCAATGGAGGCTCATCTACCCCCTTTCCATCAGGACACATTGATTGGAGGTGGACAATTTATTTACACTTTGGACTTGCAGGACATTTGATTAAATACACTGCAGGCTTTTCCTGAGCAGTTATTCTGACAGTCAAATATGACTGTGGATCAATTACCTCACCCACATATCGTTCATTGACTTTCAACACCCACCTTGTTCACCGACACCGACGTCCACCTTTTCCATCGACGTTTGAAGCCCTGTATGGCAGCTCTATAGATGCTGGCTGGCTCTTGTTCGTGTCGGGCTGAACGAGGAAGGAATGATCGTGAGGTTGACAGTTGGTAACATGCAACGATGCACTAATAGGCAAGGTGGATTTGGCAACAGACAGCTGGTTGGTGAGTTGGTGACAGCCTTACAGCCTTACAGCTCTGACCAATGGTGGCAGTTGGTGACAGCTTGTTACAGCTCCTCACAGTGCCTTACAACTTCTTACAGTGCATTACAGCTCCATAATACAGCTATCCGTTGGTTGCGGCTCTTTGTGGCTCCTGCCGGTGGGTGACGGTTGGACCGTTCCTGCTGGTTCTGCTCATACCTGATTCTTGGCATCCCTGGTTCCTGGAGTTGATGACGTGACGCCGATTGGTGTTCGAGCCTGTTTACAGGTGGGTTTACGGTGAGGCAAGGCGCTGGCAGTGGACCAAGGCATGCTCACACATTTTATTTGATGCACGACAACTTCTACCTGGATAAGCTGAGACTGTATTTCTTTCCTCCCTGAGTGATCTGCTGGGTACCCTTGTCTAGTGTTTAAATGTTAAGTAAGGCAAAGTGATAAGCATCTGCTCTTTGTCTATTTTTCTATCAATGTCTTTTTAATTCCTTATTTGTTTGAAATTATTTTGATTGATTTGAATTCACTTATTTCACCACAAGGAAATTAAAAAGTTCTTCTGTTTATTTATTTTTCTTATTAATAAATACCTTGTTGATTTTTCAAACTGTCTGTGCTTGTCCTTTCCTTCCATTAATCCAGCATTGTCTGAACCGAGATAGACTGGAAGGTAGTTCCCAAACTAATTAACCTGTCATAGTTGGCATGCACCAGCAGTAAACGCTCAGCCGCCCTACTTAAGATTGAATGAAGATAAGATTTGTGCATCGCCGAGGGCGGGCTCCCCTTTCAGGAAGCCATGTGACCTCTAGTTAATTGGCAAAATTAGACGGACACTGGAACTCGTGGTAACTGATTGGCGTTTGTGGTTGCAAAGCAACCCACTGTACCACGAAGTTAATTGTGAGCGGTGGCACCAGGTCCGTCTCATCCGATAAGAAATGGTGTCAACCCCCTCATAATATACTTGGTACCCGTGGCCGTAACAATATATATATATATATATATATATATATATATATATATATATATATATATATATATATATATATATATATATATATTAATATAAGACGTCTGTCTAAAAAGTAACGGGACTGACTTCACAGATATTTTATTCCAAAAAATGTATTGAAATCAGAGCTTGTCCCCTTCAAAATAGTTTCCTTCCAGTCTCACACACTTGTCAATACTCTTCTTCCACATTTCGACGCACCCCCGGAAGGCTTCTTCTGGAATCCTCCAGAGCTTCATCGTCACAGCCCTTTTAATGGCCTCCACATCAGGAAATCGGGTCCCCTTGATCACCCCCTTGAGCTTGGAGAATAGAAAAACATCACAAGGGGCCTAGTCTGGTGAATACGGGGTTGCTCCAGAGTTGGCACGTTCCTCTCCACCAGAAACTGTCAAATGCTCAGGGCACTGTGAGCAGGGGCATTGTCATGGTGGAGCACCCAGGAATTGTTCTCCCACAGATCCCTCCTCTTGTCCTGCACTGATCTCATGAGGTGCCGGAGGATGTCCTTGCACACATATTGATTCGCTGTTTGACTCTGTGGTAGAAACTCGAAGTGGACAATGTCCTTGATGTCAAAAACGCGATGAGCATTGTGGTGTAGCGGGCTACCATGACACCACAAGCATCACCTTCAACTTCGACATCCTTGCTTTCTTTGGTCTTGGTGATGCCAGACTTTGCCACTGACGACTCTGCCGTTTGGTCTCGGGATCATATTCGAATATCCATGATTCATTGCCAGTAATGACTCCCCCGAGCAGGTCTGGATCATCCTCGAGGTGCTCGATAATGTCTTGACAGACAGTGACTCTTTGCTGTTTCTGGTCCTCGGAAAACAGTTTGGGGACCATCTTTGTGCACAGCTTGCGCATTTCGAGAATTTCAGAGATGATGCTCCAGACAGTGTCCTTGTTGATGGAAAGTTCCTCAGCAATCATCCGCACCATGAGTCGACGATCTGCACGCACCAAATGCTTCACACGCTCGATGTTGTCCACCTTTCTGCTCGTTGAAGGTCTTCCAGACCGTGGATTGTCTTCAACTTCCTCCCGTCCCTCTTTGAACCTCTTGTGCCATTCAAATGCACGTGTGCGTGACATCGTATCTTCCCCGTAGACTTGCTGCAGCATTGCGAAGGATTCGGAAGGTGTTTTGCCAAGCTTGGCAAGAAACTTCAGATTGGCTCTCTGTGCATGACTCATAGCACGACGACTCAGATTAGACAACGTGTAAAGCACGACCTGTAAAAAAAAATAAAATCACACAATGAGCGCAGTCAACCATCACCAATTATATATATTGCAGGAATGTCGCGAAAGACTGTGATGCAACCCGTTCATTCCAGTTGTGTAAGTGGAGCACACTGCAGGCTCAGTCCCGTTACTTTTTAGACGGACCTCGTATATAAATATTCTTTAATTTGATAAACAGAAATAAATTCCTGCATGGGGCTATTGTGAAAAATACGCTGACTCAACCAGGACTCAAACCCAAGGACCTCATCACTTCAGCAGTGACAGCCCACTGAGCCATTGAGTCTTTGGGATATCCTCAGAAATTTCTCACACTAACCATGCAAGCTTTATAATGGCCGACAACTGAAGTGTCTGCTTGGCAGACCCCGAATATGTGTGTGCATATGTGTAAGTGTGAATGTTTTTGAGATAAATCTCATCTAAAAATTGAATAAACAGGAATAGATTCCTATGTGGGGTTGTGTGAAAATATTCTGACTCAACCTACGACTCAAACCGCAGGACGTCATCACTTCACGATGACAGCCTACTGAGCTATTGAGTCTTCGGGAAACACATACATACATATGATCTTCTATATACAATGCCGATAGAAAGTCTCCATCCCTGTCAAAATTTTCACCTTTTGTTGCCTTAATAGAGAAGCATGGTCTGTTCGTGAAGCCGTGAAGCCATGTGACTATGTGTCTTTTAATTGCGTACTGTTTGAACGTCAGTTGCACCCTGACTCACACGTATACATCTATTAATTACATACTATTGGAATGTACCTTTTGATCCTTTAGACTGCTGAGACTCATGCAGCCTCCCCTACCCCTCATGCTGCCTTCCCCTCCCCTCGTGCTGCCTTCCCTACCCCTTATGCTGCCTACTCCACCCTTCATGCTGCATCGCCCACCCCTCATGCTACCTTCCCATCCCCTCGTGCTGCCTTCCCTTCCCTCCCCTTTCATTACCTTCACACTGCCTTCCCTTCTCACCCATTCAACCTATCCGCCTCCCAAACCCCCTCCGACACTGCACAACTCTCCAGGGATCACGGAAAGGAAGGGGTGTCAAATAATGTGCACAGAAATTAAATAATGGAAATTAAATAAATGTACAAACACTGGCATGGTTTTTTTTGATGATTGAAGGAAAACGCCGTTCCTTCACACTGACCTCCTCCCAAAGCTCCTCCACCCCCCAAGGACGTCTTTAGGCGGTGTCCGGGCATTTTTTATTTGTATACATTATCGAGGCTCGTATGAGAGCAAACACACAACGTACAGCAGGGGGGGGGGAGCATGAGACAAGAGGGGCGGGAGTGGGAAGGACAAAACAGTGGGGAACAGAGACATTAGGAGATCAGTGGAAGGGAGAGGGATGGGGTGGGGAACATGGGGTATACAAGATGGACATTACAGGGACTTTCAGGAAGGAAAGCAGGGAGTTTGAAGGATGTGGGTTTGGGGTGGATTAACGGGGGTAGAGAAGATCGAGGATTTGGATGGGGGGTAATAAGAGGTGGTGGTGAACAGCTGTTTTGAAGGCCTGGAGGGAAGAATCGGTTTGAATACAGTGAGGGAGTTTATTCCAAAGGCGGGGAAAAAGAGGAATGAAAGAGTGAAGATGAGCAGTGATTCACGATTTTGCAAGTTTTACCAGAAGGGTGCTGTTGGCGGACCTCAAGCACCCTGCGGAAATATGGGGGGAACAAATTGCAGACAGAGCAGGTGGGGTGAAACCAGAGAGAAAACGGTGGAAGACAGAAAGACCACCGACCTGCCTGTGGTGAGAGAGTGAGAAGCCCAAAGACTCAGCCTCATCGCGGGAGATAACAATGATCCGAAATTCCTTGGTTTCCACAGTGTGAAGCCAAGAAAAGTGAGAGGCAGGAGCACCAGCCCAGAGGGGTGAGCAGTACTCCATCAGGCTGTGGATGAAAGCTTTGAATGTGGTCAAGAGCTCAGGTGGGCTGAAGAAGGACTTTGCATGATGGATGATTCTCAGTTAATGACTGCCTTTGGAGGCTAGGTTGGAAATGTGGCTTTCCCAGGAAAGATCATGGTAGATAATGAGACCCTGAAGCTTCAAAGAAAGGACTTCGTCAAGAGGATTGTTGAGAAAGTGGATGGGGGAGGGGATTTCAAACAGTCCTTTCAGAGAGACATAGTGAGAGTGAGAGATTTGTCAGGATTGAAAGACATGTTCCACATGTTGGACCAGTTTGTGATTTTACCCAGATCTCCAGAGAGTGAAGAAGCTGATACTTGCTGGTCTGAGGGAGGATAGATGGTACGGCAGAGGGTGGAGTCATCAGAAAAGAGATAAAGAGGATTTTCCAGGGAGTCGGAGAGATCATTGATGAAAACCAGAAAGAGAACAGGACCCAAAATGCTGCTTTGAGGAACTCCAGCCTGCACAGGAAGAGGGGATGAAAGAACTCCATTTAGGGCCACAGGATGACTGAGATAGGAGAGGAAGTCTGCGAGCCAAGGGTGAAGATGTTCTTGGATACCATAGTAAGAGAGTTTGGTGAGCAGAGCAGGGTGCCAGACTGTGTCAAAAGCACATGATATGTCTCGGGATATGGCTTTGATTTCATGTCCAGCATTGAGGACCTCCATCCATTGTTGGGAAAGCAGAAGCAGCATATCCAAGGTAGAGTGACCTAGTCTTCAACCAAATTGATGATCGGAAATCAAGCCATTGGAGAAGAGGAAGGATTTAATGTCTGAAGCGATGATGGAATCCATGACCTAGCTGATAATTGGGAGAAGGCTGATTGGTCTGTAGTTGCAGGGATCTGTTTTAACACATTTTTTGTGCAGGGCAGTAATGTTTGCTGATTTCCAAGTAGATGGCAGATGACATTGAGCAAATGAGAGGGTGAATAGAACAGAGAGATGGTGAGCAAGAGCTGAGGAGCAGGTTTTTAGGACATGTCGGCTGATGCTATCTGGACCGGTTGCAGAATCTGAGTCGAGGTTTGACAGAAAGCTCTGCACCTTGTCAGAGGAAAAGGACACAGAGGCCAGGGACAGTTAGGTGTGACTGGGTAAGGTGGGTGCAGAAAGCGATGGGTTTCGGACACAAGATTTCGATGCAAACACCGAGTTTAGGCTTTCAGCCTTTTCACATGTGGTACCAGCATTGCGATCATTTGAGGTAAGGGAGGGGATGGAGGGGGTACATACACCAGAAACCGATTAGATTAAACGCCACCAGGATTTGGAGGTGGGAGAGAGTTTTTAGAGTTCAGACTTGAGATTAGAAAGATGTTGTTTTTTGGCTCTTCTGAGGGTAGATACACACTTGTTCTGAGCTTTCTGGAAGGAAATGAGATAACCGTCAGTTGGGTTTGCTTTCCATGAGGGAAAGGCAAGTTGTTTCAGGAAAACTGCCTCGCACAAGCTTCCGTGAACCATGGGCGGGAGGAAGGGTCGGACAACTGAAGACGAGAGCAGATAAATCTGTGCATGAGGGAGAGAGCAAGTTTCTTTGAAATAATTCCCAGGATGAGTTGATGTTGGAGAAAGTAGCGATGGGAGTCCAGTCTTGAAGTTTGATGGCTGCTTGGAGACCCTGACAGTCTGCTTGAGTGAAATGCCAGACTCGACGGCGGTGAGGTGGTTCTCTGATAACAGCCCGAGAGATGTCCACTTTGACAAGCACGGGTTAAAAGAAGAACCGATTGGAGCGACGGAAGAACAGCAGATATTTTCAGGGGAATTTGTCAAAATCAGATCCAGAAGAGAAAGAGTACCATTGGTTGAGATCTGGGTTGGGAAATTGTCTAATTGAGTCAGTCCCAATGAGTCACAGCAATCTTTTGCTGAAGAGCCATGACAGGTGAGAGAGGTACCCATACCCAGCCAACTAGCATGATGACAATTGAAGTCCCCACTTACGAGGCGGAGAGAGTTCGGATGTGAAGATAGAAGTTGGTCGATATTTTCAGGTAGTGAGGTGTAAATGGAGTCATCACTGTTTGGTGGATGGTACAGCACACATATAAACATGAGGTGGGAGTGGAGGGAAGCCGTAGCCAGAGGTATTCCTGGGGTTGTGAGGGAGTGAGGGAAGTGCATGGAGAGTGAGGAATAGAGTCTGTAATAAAGAGAGCAACACCTCCACCAGGACGAGGCTCAGGTCTGTCATACCGGAGGAGGGAGTAACCAGGGAGAGACACTTGGGAGTCAGGGACGCCTTGAGGGAGGAAAGTTTCTGTTAGGCAGATTATGTCTGGTTTGTCACTGGCAACCTGCATGGAAAGATCTGCAAGGTTTGAGCGAAGGCTCTGGATATTTGAGGCCCACACTGTTAATGAAGAGGGAGGGGAGGAGGCTTTGGGTGCAGTGGATGGGAGGGGAGGGAAGGGTGGGACAAGGAAGGAGGGGGGGAGGTAAGTAGGGTTGTTGAAAGAGTGTGGGGGATTGCAGAATAGCTCGGGGAGGGGGCTGGATGAGGAGGAGAAAAGTCTCTGTGGTGCTGGGGGAAAGGGGGAGCAAGAGAGGGGGCAGAAGGCAGTTGAGGATTTGAGGAGGTGGAGTGATGAGATAGACGTGAGAGGGCAGGGGAAGGAGGAAGCTCTGTTGATGTGAGGGGGGGGCAATTTTGAGAAAGGTGAGTGAGGAGGGTCAAAGGTGGGAGAAGGGTGAGTGGGGAGAGTTGAGGTAGAAAGGTGAGGGAGGAGTTTTTGGGAGAGATGAGAGGGAAGCTTGGATGGTGAAGAGTGTGTTGGTTACTTTGAGAGGGAGAGGTGAAAGAGGTGAGTTGGCACTGAAGTTGGAAAAAAAGAATGGTTGATGGAAAGCGAACATTCATAGCAAACTGGGTTTTTAATTTTCAGGTAAGAAATGCGATTAAACACATTTCTTGATGGATGCAATAAAGGCGAATGAAGAGAAAAATACACTGTAACAGTTGGATTTTTTTTGGCAAGGTATGAAGGAAAGGTCGAATTGAGAGCAGTCTGTTGAAATATAAAAAGAGTAGAGCATTATGAAACAGCAATGGGAACCACAAGTGTGAAAGAGGAAGATGAAGCA
The DNA here is from genome assembly GCF_056783735.1 of Eptatretus burgeri. Lineage (NCBI taxonomy): Eukaryota > Metazoa > Chordata > Myxini > Myxiniformes > Myxinidae > Eptatretus > Eptatretus burgeri. The sequence continues at coordinate 30,669,609 of NC_140978.1, read as the reverse complement.
TTATAAGAGATCATTTTCAATATTATTATTTTTATTTTTTAAATTATTATTATTATAATTATTTGAGAGCGTTTTCATGAGATACAGTAAGGTAATGGAAAGGTTGTAGAAAAAAATCGTGAGGTGAATGGTGAATTTGGATCAGTAATCGCAGAGGGTGGAAACAGATCACGTGGTTACGGAGAAGCATGTGGCTTTGGGAGGTGTATCGTCAAAAGTCAATTTGTTTATTTATTTATTTTAAATCAGGATTGCGTAACATTCGGAAAAGGGAAGGTTGAAGTAAAATCTTGGAGGTGTATGATGAATTTAGAACAGTAAATGCAGAGTGAAGCTGATGGAACGATGAAATTTACCAGGAAGAGGGGAGGAAGACACGTGTTTCAGGAGGTGCAGAGATAGAAAGGATACAAGGAAGATTATGAATTTTTGAAGATCAGGTAAGATTCAGGAATGGAAGGTTGTGGGAAGAAATCATGAAGGTAATGGTATGAGTGGGGGGAGGAGGAATCGGAGGAGGAGGAAGGAGGAAGAAGGAGAAAAAGGAGGAGGAAGAAGGAGAAAAAGGAAGAGGAAGGAGAAAAAGGAGCAAGAATAAGGAGGAAAGAGGAGGAAGAGGAGGAGGATCGGGATTCGTGGGTATGGCAGTTTTGGGGGTTTTTTTCATTTAAATTTAAGGCAAGAAACAGAGCGTTCAGTTGGGGAGGATGGGGGACGTTGGGAAAGTGGGGAAAATAGGCATTGAAGGTCAAAGGGAGAGAATACAAATAAAAACGATCATACCCCGAGAGGAGTAGGATGGGTAGGCCTTAAGACAAGGTCGACAAAAACTCACAAAATAGTACAATGTTTGAAATAAAACCGAGCTTGGAACACACAGTAACATGAAGGCGAGAAAAGAAACAGTTAAAAACATCACATATAACAACCGGAAACTTAACTTTGAGATAGTCGGCAGAGACCCCTGAGAACCTCCCATTGCTGCAAACCCAGAACCGGGAGGGTTTTGTTAGGAATAAATATAGTATATATTATTATAAATAAATATTACTAAAACTCTCATCGTGTGTGTGTGTGTGTGTGTGTGTGTGTGTGTGTGTGTGTGTGTG
>NC_140978.1:30618500-30666000 GCF_056783735.1 Eptatretus burgeri | reverse complement strand
CGCCTCACAGCCGGCTCTGCCGAGTCTCACGTCCGCGCCTCCCGCGTGGCAGGCCGCTCGTCAAGCCGCGAGCGCAGGACCAAGATGACAGGAGACTCAGCTAGAACGAGCGAAGAAGAGAGAGAAGAAGAGAAGAGAGCACGCCCCGCCCGTCTGTCTTTTGTGGAGTGGGGCTCCGCCCTTCACAGCACGGGGCTCCGCCCGTTGCTCCGCCCCGTTCTCGGCTCCACCTCCCTTCGAGACATTTCGAGAAGCCTCTCGAAATGGGGCGTGCCCTCACTCCGACCGCCTCACGCCGCGCATCCACCAATTGGGAATGAGCCGCCGCACCCCTCCCCTTCACACCGAGTGTGGTGGGCGGGATTCAGGCGGAAGCATCAGGCGGGGAAAACCCCACAGGCTCCACAAGTGCTTTTTGTTCTTGCACGCGCCTGCACGGTGCTCGTTGAATGGCAAGTGACGAAGATGTGGTAGCGTAGTTGTGGAAGGTAGCGTCGTGTAGTGAATGGCATGATCGTGAGATGTTGGTTGTGGCGATGTTCGTTGTTGTATTTGCACCAAATTAATACTAGCCAAAGAAAAACGACTTACTGAAGGATCGCAGCCCGAATTGATCACATAAATTCCCTCTAAACAACGGGTTTGGGCTAACTACACATGGACTCACCAATATATCTCACCTGAGGACTCTTTATGGTGTAATGCGAATTTCCACAACCGTAACAATATGTATATACATATATGTATGTATGTTCCCGAAATAGTCAAAACGGTACACGATAGTGTAAAACGTTTAGGGCCACCTGACTCTCCATTCGTGTGTGGTGTGCAGTATCAAGTTTCGTTCAAATTGGGAAACGAAAAAAATTGTTAACAAGCTCAAATGAGCTAAGATCCTTGTCCTCTTCATGATGACGTCATAAAAACAAATATGACGTCATTGTGATGTATCAGGTTTGCGATAAATTATGTGCTAATGCCCGGCTTGATCCCCATAACAAAATTCAAACAGCTTGCCAAGTTTCGGAGAAAATGGTATTGGCGATTTCCATTAGCAGCGATATTATGACGTCAACTTTTTTCTAGAAAGAATTTCCAAAATCAGAGATTTGTTATTGCCTGTGCGTGGGCCTTCTGCATATACATGGCAAGCTTCACGAAGATCCGATGAAAACTCTGGGTTGTGAAACAAAAAATGTCCAAAAATAGGAATGACGTCATAAAAATTGATATGACGTCATAGTGATGTATCATATGTGCGGTGATTCATCTCTGCTAATGCCCTGTTCGATTCCCACAAACAAAATTCAAAAAGCTTGCCTAGTTTCGGAGATAATTTTTTTATGCGATTTCCATTAGCGGAGATATTTTGACGTCATAACTTTTTTTTCTCCCAGGAATTTTCAAAATCGGAGATGGTTACTGTCTGCGCAGGGTATTTTTACATATATCTGCCAAGTTTAAGGAAGTTTCAATGAAAACTGTAGGCTGCGAAACAAAAAAGTCCACAAGAAGAAGCAGAAGAACAACAACGTGAGTAAGACTTGGACATCCTCCACGAGGATCAAGAAAAACAATTCCTGATTCAGTCATGTTTTGGTTTGACGATCCATAAAGCACAAGGACAAACCATGGAGAATGTGTTGATATACCTCGAGAAACCGGTTGGCCAAACGATGACTCCTGAGGTTAATGCTCAAATTTTCTTCAAGTTAAAGTTTGACCACTAAATAATATTAATATTTTGTGTCTTTTATTTTTTTCATCAACTGCTGTCACAACGGGAACCCAACGGGTTCACGGGCCGTCTAGTTCTAAATAAATATATATCACCAATATTACAAATACATTTGTATAAAAAATATTTGATTTAAGATTTGTGTAAATCATGAAAACACAGAAAATCTGGAACATAAACCTCTGTAACGACATGTGCAGAATTTTGCATCGTGAGCCGATCCTCACTCATGTACATACAGGATGTTTCAAAAAGATTGATACAACTTTGACTTCCGCCATTTCTTTGTTTTTTGACCGATACCATTTTCCTTTTCAGGGTTTGGTGTTGTTACCGTGGTATTTGTAGCTCCGTAACTCAACTATGCCATTGACAGTGAAGCAGAAGCCAAAAGTGATGGCTCAGTGGTACGAGACTAAATCATATGTGGACACTTGACGGAGGTTCTGCCGGGAATACGACCTCAGAACACATGATGGACCCACAAATTGTGCCATTCAATGTATTGGGAAATAGTTTGAGTACAAGGGTACAGTACACAACCAGAGCAAGGGTAACAGTGACAGGCCAGCATCAGTAATCAAGAGCCAAGCCAACATCGATGCAATGCGGGATTCTGTGGTGGACAGTCCCAAGACATCCCACCGCCAGCGCTCCCAGGAGTTAGGCATCAAAACAACATCATTCTGGCGTATCCTCACGAAGGAACTGAAGCTTTTCCCAGACATCATCTCTCTTCGGCATAAACTGAGTCAAGATGACATGAGAAGGACATTTGATATGTGCAATTGGCCCAGTGACAGGATGAAGCGGTACCCAAACTGGATCAACCTGATCTGTTTCAGTGATGAAGCCTCATTTCCACTTGAAAGGTGCCATCAACAAGCACAACATTTTCTTTGGGGCATAACCATCTGAGGAGATAACTGAGAGGTACCTAAAAGGGCTAAAGGTCACAATGCTTCTGCGCCTTCAATGCCAGATGGGGAACGCTAGGGCTTTACTGGTTTGAGAATAACAACAACAGGACGGCGATGCTCAACGTTGAGTGCTACCGGGCCGTGCTCCAGAAGTTCCATAATAATCAAGCCCAAAAGGTCACCCCAATCCAGCTCAGCATGACCTGGTTTATGCAGCATGGTGCACTCCCGCATACAGCTGGTGACACCATCATTTTCCTGTGGAAGATCTTCTGAAACCGCCTCATTTCCCTGGGTACCGCTTACGACTGGGTACCCCACAGCACAGACTTGAACCCTCTGGAATACTGGTTCTGGGAGGCTGCCAAAAGCTATGTCTATGCCAACTGCCCTGCTACACTGGATGATCTGAAACAGGAGGTATGAGAAAACCTCCAGGCAGTGCCACGTGAGACCTACAGAAATGTTGAACGGAAATTTGGAGTCAGGATCAATGCCTGTCTGAACTGCGGAGGGGCACACACACAGCAGGAATGGCAATTACAAGGATTTTGCGTGAATGCCAATTTCAGACCTTGGGCTCGAATTAACTCCAGCAGTGACTTACTGCAACAGCAATCAGTGATAGAAAATACCATGTCATAAGATTTCAAGAAATGTTTGGTTCACATTCCTGAGGTTTCTGTTTCTTTGTAACTATAAACATCTAAAGTCGCATCACTCTTTTTGAAACACCATATATACACGTATATGTATGTGTATATATATATATATATATATATATATATATATATATATATATATATATATATATATATATATATATATATACACATATATATATATATATATATATATATATATATATATATATATATATATTATAATACCAAGCTTGCACACTAAAAACTCAGCTCGCCGTCACACGATCCCAATGAAATTGCTGTGGCACTTAGCGGACATGCCGACAATGTTTGGGAAGTCTTGGTGTTCCATAGTACCACTTGCATTTTGCACAATGCGTATTTCTGTCATTCCCCGTGTACGGTCTGTCGTCTGCTACCAGCTATGTTGTACTGCTGTCCCGTGCATGTGCATGTGCATGGGTATCGATAGTATATATTGTTGCGAATTCGCGCCCGCCGGCGTGCGATCGGCCACGTGACTCGAATCGCGGCACGTCGCCCACCGGACGGACAATTCTGCCGTGACCCTCTCGGACGCGGGAGCTAGTCACGGGTGGGCCTTTCGGCCTCACCACGATCGTGCCAATCGGCCCCCCGTGTGGGATAGGGTTGTTCGCCAAACTCGACCTACCTAAGTACCCACGCGGATGGTAGACCGGGCGATCGCACCTCGCCGCAGGTCGACTCCGGACACGGGCCGCTTAAGCGGTCCATTCCGTACTATCGGGATAACCGAGCGGTATTATCGTCGGCCTCGATGGTTCCGATTAATTATCGGGCGTAATAAGCCCACGACGAACCCGTTACGTGAAGCAAGATGGAGATTCAAACAAAGGAAAGGACGCAGCGAAATGGGGAACAATTCAACATGCAAGCACATTATTCACACAGACACAGGCACAAAGCACCCGTATTGTCAAACATAGTCCGGGAGCCAACCGATCAAAATTAAAAAAAAATTGCCCGGTCTGCTATAAAATTTTTGTGTTGATTTTCATAAAGAGACACCCTTTGAGTATATGAAAACCAATGTTGGCAATGGTGAAACTCTTGCGCAACAACACAGTCAACACTTTTGCGATCCCCCTCTGATAACAAAATGTTGGCAAAAGCGAAGATGTAGGATGGGGGTAGGGGTAATTCATATTGTCCTAAAATCATAACCACTAAACCTATATACACAAATGACCCCTCATATTAAAGAGGAGTTCATTTCCTATATCACAATTGGTGTAGATTTAACCTACCTACAATTGACAAGGTTATATGTCAAACAACAAAAGATTTATGCAACTCAGAAATGCTTGACTATCAATGGGGTCAGGAACAAGAACATACTTTTACATGCCATGGTTTTAAGGAAGATAAAATTAGAAATGGATTAACACAATATTGTGACATGAAACATCCTCTTCAGAGGAAGAGTCACTCTCTGAAACAACTCCACCACATGAACCTCTCTGACCAAGGCATATGCATGTCACTCAGCAAGGCACAGCAGCCTTTTTGCATGAACATCGTTTCAGACATTTGGATAATTTGCACATGCAAGACACCGTTTTGTCTGTTTGGCTTGGCTGGCTTAGACATGAGAATTGGGACCAGTTTTCCATTGATAAGGGTTCTGCCAAATGTTGTGGCTGGGGAAAGTGCTCGGTCACTGAGATGTGCACGTCTATACAGAAGCAATTGATACAATGCTCTTACAACAAGGAAGTAAAACGCATCTTCTGTTGCTGGCAGTGACCTAAGGTCTAATTTTGAAGAGACAAACATATGCTGCCTGAGGGTATCCAAACAGCTGAACCCTTTTGGCCATGCAGAGCAGTCCAGTATACTCTGGCCTCATCAATGACACATTCTGTTGCTGCCATTTCACTATCTCTTCCAAAATCAACAAGGTGGGGAAGGTTTCCTATCAGTCCCAGAGAAACCTGTGCCGCTCTTCTTTTCACAGGAACACAGGCATCATCCCAACTGACTGGAAGAGGGGCCTTGTTGTCCCTCTCTGGAAAGGGAAGGGTGATCGCCAAGACTGCAACAACTACCGAGGGGTGACGCTGCTCTCAGTGCCGGGCAAGGTCTTTGCTCGGATAATTCTCGATAGGGTTCGCCACCATCTGCTTGAGCACCAGCGTCCAGAGCAGTCAGGCTTTACACCAAAGAGGTCAACGATTGACCGTATCCTTGCACACTTCGTGTCCTCACCAAACGCAGACGAGAGTTTCGGCAGGGGCTGCTTGCAGCCTATGTTGATCTCTGTAAAGCGTTCGATTCAGTGAATCGGGATGTCCTCTGGAGGATTCTTGGTCTTCGTGGGGTGCCACCGAAACTGATCGATCTGATGTCTGAACTCCACTCTGGTACTGAGAGTGCTGTGAAGTGTGGTGGTACCATCTCTGACTTATTTCCAGTTGTTACTGGAGTTCGTCAGGGATGTGTACTTGCCCCCACACTTTTCAGCACTTGTATGAACTGGATTTTAGGGAGGATGTCGGAGAGATCAAGTTGCGGTGCATCGTTTGGCAATGTAAAGATCTCGGACCTTGATTTTGCAGATGATGCAGTCATCTTTGCGGAGACTTTAGACATCCTCTTGGGGCTCGTCGAGGCGCTGAATGAGGAGTCGGAGCCGTTGGGATTACGGATTTCTTGGGTCAAACTAAGATCAGGCTTTCGGTGACATCTTGGATGCTGCTGTCCTGTCTGTGTCTGTTTCTGGTGAGGATGTTGAGGTCGTGGATAGATTCACTTACCTTGGCAGTGATATTCATGTCTCCGCAGGTTGTGAGCCGGAGGTCAATAGACGTCTGGGTCGGGCCTGGGGAGTCATGGATTCACTGGATCATGGGGTGTGGCGCTGCCGGTACCTGTGCGGGAGGACGAAAGTCCGAGTCTTCAGGTCCTTGGTACTTCCAGTCTTGCTCTATGGGTGCGAGACTTGGACTTTGACCAAGGATCTGAGATGGAGACTTAATTCCTTTGGTACCCAGGTCTCTTCAAAGAATCCTTGGCTATCGCTGGTCAGATTTTGTGTCCAACGGCGGTTGCTGAGAGAGACTCGGATGAGATTTGTTACCTGCATAGTCCGTGAGCGTCAGCTGCGGCTATATGGACATGTGGCTCGTTTTCCTGGCCCCGCTGATCCTGCTCACCAGATTCTCTCAGCGAGGGAGTCTCATGAGTGGAGGAGGCCAATGGGCCGACCACGTGCCTCATGGTTGCAGCAGGTTGACCATCATCTCAAGGAGATGGGGATGGGCCTGGCATCTGCCTGGGGGGTGGCCAGACGGAGGCCCCTGGAGTACCGGCGGAAAGTGGACGCAGCGACGCGCTGTTCTGGCACATGCTCCCATACCTGACCTGACCTCTTCTTTTCCCCTTCTGAATGGGTAGCTCACTGTGTCACATCCACACAACACATATGTGCACAGAAGTCAGGTCAGGTATGGGAGCATGTGCCAGAACAGCGCGTCGCTGCGTCCACTTTCCGCCGGTACTCCAGGGGCCTCCGTCTGGCCATCCCCCAGGCAGATGCCAGGCCCATCCCCATCTCCTTGAGATGATGGTCAACCTGCTGCAACCATGAGGCACGTGGTCGGCCCACTGGCCTCCTCCACTCATGAGACTCCCTCGCTGAGAGAATCTGGTGAGCAGGATCAGCGTCAGGAAAACGAGCCACATGTCCATACAGCCGCAGCTGACGCTCACGGACTATGCAGGTAACAAATCTCATCCGAGTCTCTCTCAGCAACCGCTCGTTGGACACAAATCCGACCAGCGATAGCCAAGGATTCTGAAGAGACCTGGTACCAAAGGAATAAGTCTCCGTCTCAGATCCTTGGTCAAAGTCAAGTCTCGCACCCATAGAGCAAGACTGGAAGCCAGGACCTGAAGACTCGGACTTCGTCTCCCGCACAGGTACCGGCAGCGCCACACCCCATGATCAGTGAATCCATGACTCCCAGGCCCGACAGACGTCTGTGACCTCCGGCTCACAACCTGCGGAGACATGAATATCACTGCCAAGGTAAGTGAATCTATCCACGACCTCAACATCCTCACCACAAACAGACACAGACAGGACAGCAGCATCCAGATGTCACCGAAAGCCTGGATCTTTGTTTTGACCCAAGAAATCATAATCCCAACGGCTTCACTCATCATTCAGCACTCGAGAAAGAGGATGTCTAAAGTCTCCGCAAAGATGACTGCATCATCTGCAAAATCAAGGTCAGATCTTGACATTGCCAAACGATGCACCGCAATCCTGATCTCTCCGACATCCTCCCAAAATCCAGTCCATACAAGTGCTGAAAGTGTGGGGGTACACATCCCTGACGAACTCCAGTAACAACTGGAAATAAGTCAGAGGCGGTACCACCGCACTTCACAGCGCTCTCAGTACCAGAGTAGAGTTCAGACATCAGATCGATCAGTTTCGGTGGCACCCCACGAAAATCCAGAGGAGACATCACTGAATCGAACGCTTTACAGAGATCGGCATAGGCTGCAAGCCTGCCGAAACTCTCGTCTGCGTTCAGTGAGACACGAAGAGCAAGGATCGGTCAATCGTTGATAACTTTGGTGTAAAGCCTGACTGCTCTGGACGCTGGTGCTCAACAGATGTAATATCAGAATTATCGAGCAAAGACCCTCGGCACTGAGAGCAGCGTCACCCCTCGGTAGTTGTTGCAGTCTTGGCGATCACCCTTCCTTTCCAGAGAGGGACAACAAGGCCCCTCTTCCAGTCAGTTGGGATGATGCCTGTGTTCCAGGCAGAGCACAAAACTGCATGCAACGACACGAGTGCAGCATTTCCACCAGCCTAGAGAAGTTCAGCATGGATGCCACAGATCCCTGGAGCTTTGCCCCGTTTCAACTGGTTCACCGCAGCCCGTGTTTCCACAAGCGATGGTGGACCACAGTTGATTCGAGGGTCAGCAACAGGGATTGTAACACCCTTGACGTCCAACTCGACAGCTGGGGGATCAGCCTGGTACAACCGCTCAAAGTAACCGGCCCAGCGGGCCTTCACTTCAGACTCCTCTGTCAAGAGCCTACCACTCTCTGCTCGAACTGCAGTGCTCCGAGGGATGGGCTTGGATGAACGTAATGCGCGAATTCCCCTGTAAGCGGGACGAGAATCACCTGTCCACAGGTGATGCTCTACCCCCTCACAGATTCCTCGCACATAGGCCTCCTTGTCCACCCTCAGTGCACGTACAGTTGTGTAGCTGCGACATCAAGAGGATTTTCTGGTACTTCTTGCTCAACACTTCTACCAGCTCATGAATAGGTAGGTATTGATTCTGCCGTTGTATCCAGAGTTCTTGCAATGTGTTCAAGCAGCAGAAGTGATATATACACAGCATAATTATGTCTGTATCTGTTGCATGCACAACAGCTTGATGGTGATCAAGATATTCCACACAATATGCAAGATGAGCAATAATCCTTGTGTCTGCCTCTTCATGTTCTTCACAAGGTAAGTCCAGAACTGAACTTGATGCTGATGTGATGGAAAGATTGTGACCTTTGTTTTCCATCATACCACCAAGAATGATGGTCACTCCATCCGGAATAGCTTCAGGACTCTCACAAAGGGAAGTGCCAATGAAGTTCTGAAGATTTCCTTTATTTCTTGGATTCTTCATGAGTAAATTCCAGTCCGGAATTTCTAGACTCTTGGATGGTGAGAATTGTCTTGCCTGGTCTGTCTGGTTTCTCCTCTGCTGCTCATCACCCTTCAAAGTATGGCTATGATCAAAATCATACTGATCACCAATGATGTTGACACAGTTGCACATTTCAGGTTTCAACTGCAGGAGCTTGCGAAGATACAGCTGGGGAAGTTCACCAAATGTTTTGCACCCATTTTTTGGTATTTATTTACAAATGCCATTGTGTCTACCAGATAAACTGTGTATAGGTCACTCTGTGGTAATGATGGCAGCTGTAAAACAACATCCTGCTCAGCTTCTTAGCACTGCCACTTAGCTCAATTAGCACTGCCACGAAATCAGACTTGTTGCCTTTGCGCATTACAAACCCCTGTGCTAAGCGTGGATCAACCTCAAACAGGGATGATGGATAGTCTGTCCACTCATGGGAAAATGCAATCTGTCTTGTGACTGGGTCGGCATCTCGATAGAAACACAACACACGTGTAGTTGCAGTCTCATCTTGATAGATCCTGATTAAACTCTGTTTCCTTGATGGGTTTGATTTCTTCTGTGAGGAGAAAGTTACCAGCTTCAGTGGTTCAATCTTAATAGAGACCACCTCTTCTGCTTTCATAATGGCTTCCATGCCCTTAGCTTGAGCATGGACCAAGTCTTTTGAAGCATCCTTCTCACCAGTTGCTCTATTGAGCAGATCCACTTGGTTGTTACACTGGAATGGGTTTATCATCTGCTGGCATATCACTTTCTTGATCTCCTCAACATGCATATGTTCTTCTGTTGCCTGCTTATGTGTTTCTCCATGATGAGTAGATTCCTGTTGGCCTAGATTAGCCATAGACTTTATGTTCTCTGATACAGCTGTGAGAAATGGTGCTGTCTTCACATATTTATCTCGAGCAGCTGGTGCCTGAGATATGCCTTTGAACAGAGATGTCTTCCCTTCATTGTTGTATGTCTGCTCCAGGGCCATGTCACTCCAAACACCATTGAATTTTCCTTTGGAAGAGTGAACTGTGAAGTACCCAACCTGGATCCAGCAAACCTTAACCAAACTGTGTTCAATAGAGTAAGAGGATTTTGGGGGTAGGGGTAACTTTGGTTGACAAAAATGTTAATTTTCTCTTTAAAAATTGATAGAACTCACTCAAATTTGCTGTTTTAATTAGCCATGGATACCATGTTCATATCACATTAAGAGAAATTAGTATTCTAATGCAGCATCTGCCTATGATAAGAAAAGTTCTAAAGGCCATCTTCAAAAAACGTTATTTTTAAGGCATTTTTCACAAAATTATGTACTTTTACGAGGTTTACTTCCACAAAGGCAATTTTTTTTTGTCATTTTACAATGCACTGATTGAATTCTTACATTTAGTTCACATTTATTTTTCATGAATGTGATTTTTTAATTTTTCTAGAAATTTTATTGACAATTGCTGTTTTATCAAATTTTTCAAATCTTCCTCAAACAAAAACGTCCGCCAAAATTTTTCGCAAGAGCTTATGAATTGCCAACATTGGTTTTCATGAACTGCAAACATATATCTAAACATCCTGGGGGTGTAAAATTTTATAGCAGAGGCTGTAAGGTCCAACCCTAAAACAGCCTCGTACACAGGTTGGCTCCCGGACTAAACAGAATCAGAATGCACATAAAGCAACTCTGAATGTTGGGACGATGACTGGCAAAGGGCGAGAGTTGGCTGATATGATGGAGAGAAGAAAGGTGGACATACTGTGTGTACAAGAGACCAAGTGGATGGGGAGTCAGGCTTGGAGCATTGGAGGTGGTTTCAAACTGTTCTACCATGGTGTGGATGGGAGGAGAAATGGTGTCGGGGTAATCCTGAAGGAAGATTATGTCAAGAGGGTATTGGAGGTGAGGAGAGTGTCTGACCGAGTGATGAGTGTGAAGTTGGAAATTGAAGGGGTGATGATGAATGTCATCAGTGCATATGCCCCACATATGGGGTGTGAGATGAAGTATAAAGAAGATTTCTGGAGCCAGTTAGATGAAGTGGTGGAGAGTGTATCCAAGGATGAAAGAGTGGTGATTGGAGCACATTTCAATGGGCATGTTGGGGAAGGGAATAAAGAGGATGAGGAGGTGATGGGTAGGTACGGTCTCAACAAGAAAAATGTGGAAGGGCAAATGGTGGTAGAGTTTGCAAAAAGAATGGAAATGGCAGTGGTAAATACGTATTTCAAGAAGAAGGAGGAACACAGGGTGACATACAAGAGTGGAGGAAAGTGCACACAGGTGGATTACATCTTAAGCAGGAGTTGCAACCTGGAAGAGATTTGTGACTGTAAGGTTGTGGCAGGGGAGAGTGTAGCTCGACAGCATCGATTGGTGGTCTGTAGGATGACTTTAGAGGTGAGGTTGAGGAAGAGAGTGAGGGCTGAACCAAGGACCAGATGGTGGAAGCTGATGGAGGAAGACTGTTGCGTGAAATTTAGGGAGCAGGTGAGACAGGCGTTGGATGGTGGTAAAGATGGGTGGGATGATTGGGCAACGACAGCAGAAGTTGTGAGGTAGATAGCTAGGAAGGTACTTGGTGTGACATCTGGACAGACGAAGGAAGATAAGGAGACTTGGTGGTGGAATGAGGAAGTACAGGAAAGTATAAGGAAGAAGGGGTTGGCGAAAAAGAAGTGGGATAGTCAGAGAGATGAAGAAAGTAGGCAGGAGTACAAGGAGTGGTGGCGAAAGGCAAAAAGAGAGGTGGCAAAGGCTAAGGAAAAGGCATATGACGAGCTGTATGAGAAGTTGGATACAAAAGAAGGGGAAAAGGATTTATACCGATTGGCAAGAGAGAGGGACCGAGCTGGGAAGGATGTGCTGCAGGTTAGGGTGATAAAGGACGCAAATGGGAATGTGCTGACGAGCGAGGAGAGTGTGTTGAGAAGGTGGATGGAGTACTTTGATGAGCTGATGAATGAAGAAAATGAGAGAAAGAGAGAGAGAGAGAGAGAGAGAGAGAGAGAGAGAGAGAGAGAGAGAGAGAGAGAGAGAGAGAGAGAGAGAGAGAGAGAGAGAGAGAGAGAGAGAGAGAGAGAGAGAGAGAGAGAGAGAGAGAGAGAGAGAGAGAGAGAGAGAGAGAGAGAGAGAGAGAGAGAGAGAGAGAGAGAGAGAGAGAGAGAGAGAGAGAGAGAGAGAGAGAGAGAGAGAGAGAGAGAGAGAGAGAGAGAGAGAGAGAGAGAGAGAGAGAGAGAGAGAGAGAGAGAGAGAGAGAGAGAGAGAGAGAGAGAGAGAGAGAGAGAGAGAGAGAGAGAGAGAGAGAGAGAGAGAGAGAGAGAGAGAGAGAGAGAGAGAGAGAGAGAGAGAGAGAGAGAGAGAGAGAGAGAGAGAGAGAGAGAGAGAGAGAGAGAGAGAGAGAGAGAGAGAGAGAGAGAGAGAGAGAGAGAGAGAGAGAGAGAGAGAGAGAGAGAGAGAGAGAGAGAGAGAGAGAGAGAGAGAGAGAGAGAGAGAGAGAGAGAGAGAGAGAGATGGAAGAGGTGGAAATAGTGAATCTGGAAGTGGGGTGGATCAGCAAGGATGAAGTGAGGACTGCGATGAAGAAGATGAAAAGTGGAAAGGCGGTTGGCCCAGATGGTATACTAGTGGAGGCATGGAAGTGCTTAGGAGAGATGGCAGTGGGGTTGTTAACCAGATTGTTGAATAAAGTCTTGGAAAGTGAGAGGATGCCGGAGGAGTGGAAATTAAGTGTACTGGTTCCGATTTTCAAGAATAAGGGTGATGTGCAGAGCTGTGGAAATTACAGAGGGATAAAGTTGTTAAGCCACACCATGAAGTTGTGGGAAAGAGTAGTGGAAGCTAGGTTGAGAGGAGAGGTGATGATCTGTGAGCAGCAATATGGGTTTATGCCAGGAAAGAGCACCACTGATGCGATGTTTGCTTTGACAATGTTGATGGAGAAGTATAGGGAAGGCCAGAAGGAGTTACATTGTGTGTTTGTGGATTTAGAGAAAGCTTATGATAGGGTGCCAAGAGAGAAGTTGTGGTATTGTATGAGGAAGTCGGGAGTGGTGGAGAAGTATGTGAGGATCGTGCAGGATATGTACGAGGAGAGTGTGACAGCGGTGAGATGTGCGGTAGGAATGACAGACCGGTTTAAGGTAAAAGTGGGATTGCACCAAGGATCGACTCTGAGCCCTTTCCTGTTTGCAATGGTGATGGACAGGTTGACGGACGAGATCAGAATGGAGTCCCCATGGACTATGATGTTCGCGGATGACATCATGATCTGTAGGGAGAGTAGGGAGCAGGCTGAGGCGAGCCTCGAGAGGTGGAGGTACGCACTGTAGAGAAGGGGAATGATAGCTATCTGACTGACTATAGTCAGTCGGAGTAAGACGGAGTACATGTGCGTAAATAAGAGGGAGGGTGGTGGTATGGTGCGGTTGCAAGGAGTTGAGGTGGGGAAGGTGGATGGGTTTAAATACTTGGGATCAACTGTCCAAAGTAACGGAGAGTGTGGGAGAGAAGTGAAAAAGAGAGTGCAGGCAGGATGGAGTGGGTGGAGAAGAGTTGCAGGAGTGATTTTTGACAGAAGGGTAGCTGCAAGAGTGAAGGGGAAAGTATATAAGACGGCAGTGAGACCAGCTATGTTGTATGGTTTGGAGGCGGTGGCACTAACAAAAAGACAGGAAGCGGAGCTGGGGGTGGCAGAGTTAAAGATGCTGCGATTCTCGTTGGGAGTGACGAGGATGGACAGGATAAGGAATGGTAATATTAGAGGGACAGCGCAGGTAGGACGGTTTGGAGACAAAGTGAGAGAGGCAAGATTGAGATGGTTTGGACATGTACTTAGGAGGGAAGCGGAGTATATCGGGAGAAGGATGTTGAAGATGGAGTCGCCAGGCAGGAGAAGAGGAAGGCCAAAGAAGAGGTTCATGGATACGGTGAGGGCGGACATGTGGGTGGTTGGAGTGTCAATGGAAGATGTGGAGGATAGAGCGAAATGGAGATGGTTGATCCACTGTGGCGACCCCTAACGGGAGCGAGCCGAAAGAAGAAGAGTATAACCGGGTGTAGTGGCGTGCGCCTGTAATCCACCAACTTGGAGGCTTGGGTTGGAGGATCGCTCGAGGACGGGAGCTTTGCGCTGGGCGATGCTATGAGAGGGTGTGGAGAAGCCCGGAATCATGGCGAAAACCAATCCTTATCCCTGTGTCGTAAGAGGCGACCAGGGTTGCGTCAGGAAGGGCATCTGGCGTAAAACCTATACCAATTCGGAATGCGGATCATAACGGATGACCGCTGTGGCGACCCCTAACGGGAGCAGCCGAAAGACGAACAACAACAACAACAACAAAGTGGCGTTTGCCTGTAATCCGGCTACTCGGAGGCTTGGGTTGGAGGATCGCTTGAGGACAGGTGCTCTGCGCTGGGCCGTGCTATGAAAGGGTGTAGGGCAGCCCGGAATCATGGCGAAACCCAATCCTTATCCCTGTGTCGTAAGAGGCGACCAGAGTTGCATCAGGAAGGGCATCCGGCGTCAAACCTGTGCCAAATCAGTATGCGGATCATAACCGATGATCCGCTGTGGCGACCCCCTAATGGGAGCAGCCGAAAGAAGAACAACAACATATATATATATATATATATATATATATATATATATATATATATATATATATATATATTTATAGACGTTGTTACGGCCATGGATACCGAGACACCAGTTTGTCACTCGGGGGATTAATCCCCGCTTGTCCACCGAAGAGCCGGACCTGGGGCGACCGCTCACAATTAACGTTGTGGTATGGGGGGGTTAAATTAGAACCACGAACGCCACTCAGTTAACCATGAGTTCTGGTGTCCACAGTCTTATTATTTCATTTAACTGGAGGTCACGTGGTTACCTGAACAGAGAGCACGCCATCAGCAAAGCACCAATCTTATCTTGATTCGATTTTAATTTGGGCGGCCGAGCGTTTTAACCGCTGGTGCGTGCCGACTATTTTTGGTCACATATGTGGTAATTACCTCCCAATCCATCTGGGTTCCTGGCAATGCCAGACCAATGGAAAGAAAGGACAAACACTGAGAGGTTGGAAGTCAACAAATGATTTATTAATAATAAAATAAATAAATAAAAATAACTTTTTATTTCCTGAGGTAAATAAGTGAGTCAATTCCAAAGCAATGAAAATGAATAGTTAATCAGGCAATATCAATCAAAATGACAGGAAAAAGAGAGAGATCAGATGCTTATCGGGGGTTGACTTAGAGCTAAACACATACAAGGGTACCCAGCAGATCATTCAGGGGGATTGAGGGGGGGTGAGAATCGTCTTGCTCACCCGAGAGAAGTCGTCCATCAAGTGAAAATGTCCTGAAATGTGTGTATGCGTGTCTTGTCCGTCGACAGCAACCAGCCTTGCCGTGAATCCACTCACCAACAGCGTTGTATGCCAGTCTACGTCTGGGGGGCACCGAGATCTTCTGTCGAGGGTTTAGACTCTGGTGCTGCAACACGGGCAGCTCCTCACACTTCACGAAACTGGTGATGTCCAGTGACCCACACAGTCCGTTGGTGACTGACATTCCACACATTCAACCTTGCCTGTGTACTCACCAACTGCCTCACACTCCAGGGCTGCATTCTTGACCGCCAGATGAATACCCACACACACTTCGGCCTCGGCAGCACATTCCGGTGCTGTAGTCTGGACTGTGGGCTCACAGCATTCGTTCACAGGCACTCCAGACACACCTTCAGGGGTCACGCATATATTCACCCCATCGGACAGAGTCTCTTCGTTCACATAAAATTCAATTTCTACCTTAAGCTCATCGTCCGCACCATTTATGCATGGACCCCCGTACCTGCTTCGTTCCAGAGTCACCCCTGTCCGGTCACTTCTCTCCAGCAGGTTACTCACCATCGGTTCGCCATACTCCTCTGAGGCTGTCAGCTCCACATGCTGGACCTGCTCAAAATGTATTTCATTCGGCAACAACCCCGCATGCTCCCTCAATGTTTCAATCACCAGGGTTTGCTCTATTTGTGGTGTCATCCGACGAGTGATGTCAATCAAGTTCCGCACCACCAACATTACTCCCTGTGGTGATGTCACACATCCCATATTATTGTTCTGTTCTCCTTCCTGGCTCCATTTTCCTTCCCATTTGAGTCGTTCTTCCTCCCCAAGCCTTTTTAGTTGTTCGTTATCTTTCCGGAATTTTTCCATCTCTGCACACTCCAACTTTGCTCTCTTCTTTAATTGGTCAGTTTCAAATTCGTTTTCTTTTTGTTTTCTATCCCACTGTCTCTCTTGTTCTTCCTTCTCCAATCTCACAGTTTCCCTCAATTGGTCGATCTCCCTTTCCTGCTTCATTTCTTGTTCTTTTTGTTTCTTATTCCACTGTCTCTCTTGTTCTTCCTTCTCCACTCTCATCGTTTCCTTCAATTGGCCCCCTCCTGTTTCATTCGTTGTTCTTTCACTATCTCCTCATACTCCAACCTTGCTTCCTCCTTTAGTTGTTCAATTTCAAATCCATGTTCTTTTTGTTTCCTCTCCCACTGTCTCTCTTGTTCTTCCTTCTCCAATCTCATTGTTTCCTTCATTTTGTTGATCTCCCTTTCCTGCTTCATTCCTTGTTCTTTTTGTTTCTTATTCCACTGTCTCTCTTGTTCTTCCTTCTCCAATCTCATCGTTTCCTTCAATTGGCTGATCTCCCCATCCTGTTTCATTCGTTGTTCTTTCACTACTCTTTCTTGCATATCATTCTTTAGTCTTGCTTTGGCTTCTGGCTGTTCGATCTGCACAGTGTGGTTCCTTAATGTTTCATTCTCCGTTCTCTTTCTTTCCTCTCTTAAAATCCCCAGCTCGTTTTGTAATTCCCTCTCTCTGCTTTGGTGTTTCTGTAACTCAGAAGTTTTTTTTTCCATAATTCCTTTCGCCTCCTTACCTCTTTTGCATGCTTCCTCCCTCATTTCTTCCTGTAGTTCTTCGAACTGTCTTGACTTTTCCAGCAATTCTTCCTTCCTTTTCTCCAGATCTTTCTCTCCTCTTTTTAACTTCTGTTTTAAGCTTCCTCTTATCTGATCGCCTGATCTTACCTTTTTCTTCAGTTGTTGCAATTTCAATTCGTGTTTCCATTTTCCCTTTTCCAGCTTCGTTTTCCATTCTTCTTCCCAGTTCTCCCTATCCTGGGAGTTACTAATTTGCACCTCCTCTTTTTTTGTTCAGTTTGCTCTTCTCTTGTTCCAACTCATAGGTACTACCCTCTACTCTCCTCATTTCTCCCTGTAGTTCTTTGAACTGTCTTGACTTTTCCAACAATTCTTCCTTCCTTTGCTCCAGAGATTTCTCTCCTCTTCTAATCTTCTGTTCTTGGCTTTCTCTTATCTGACTACTTGATCTTACCTCTTCCTTCAGTTGTATCACGCCTGTGTCGGCTAAGTCCTTTTCCAGCTCCCTAATTCGTTCCTGTGCATCGGCCAATTGTTGTGACTCCTTGTGCACCCAATCCTCCCGAACCCCATCTACGCGCCGCTGTGCCTCGTACAATTCAATGGAAAACGAAAGCAATTCCCCCATACAGTCATCACCACACCTCCACCGCTCCAAGGCCTCCGACAATTGTGTCTGAAGCCTGCCAATGCATGCGCCGGCGTCCTGCCACACCTGGCATGGTGCATGCCGCGACCACATGGTCTGAATCGGTGGCTGGGAGCCTCCGCCTCGTGTTGTGCCATTCGTTCCGCAATAATTAGCCATCTCCCGCTTCGTGTCGCGCCAAGGTGGAGCCACGCTGCTATTTTGCGACTCCATTTTCTTTATAATTTGCAAGTTTTTCCTCCGATCAGCTCAAGCATAAAATCACTACCGGATGTTAACACAATTGGTGTTCTGCAAATTTACGGAGGCGGAAGCGGAGAGTTCGTCATCCCACTCCTGACACCAAAAAGTTGCGGATCCGGGGTGGTGGGATTCTGACCCGGTCCAAGGTGCCACCCTCACCACCGCCATCTCCGGGAGTCTACAACGCCGGCCGGCTCGGCACAGGCCTCGGGTCACGCGTCTTCAATCGCGATACCAACGTAATCCTGAACCTTGCCAGTTAGGGAGAAAGAACCCCTGGTTACAGACCGGTTTTGTCAGAGACTGAGCGGAGTCTACCAGTCTGCAACCATTTTGGTCTTATATGCCAATCAAATGGATCGTTCCTCGACGCGACATGAATTACTCCATAGCAGCAACTTCATATGAATTAACCAGATTTATTGGGGAACATCAGGGATCACAACACAAGCAATAAACATGACAATGGTTATATTAACAATCAACCCGTTCTTAACTAGGGAACCACAGTCTAAGGGTTTCGAGGGGATCACGACTGAAATATGCCTTATACAACACGTGCAAACAAAACAGACCAACAGCATGCATGCAGGACAAGACAGAGTACTTGGTGATGGCTCATGGATGAGAGGAAAGCATCCAAAAAGCATGAATGTCGCTCGTAACAAGCAAGCGGGTGTCCACGGGTTTGAACTCCCGCTCGAACGCGCCGCATGGCAAGAATGGCGCCGCAGCACTCCCGCTCCCTCAAGGCACTGCGTGCGTAGTCTCCGCATGCTCTGACCTCGCGCAGGGTCGAAGATGGGCCTCAGCTGATCTCTCTCGAGGTCCAGCATACAAATCCAGGCCTGGTCTGTCCTCCAAACAAGGCCCAAGTCGAGCTTGATGGGCTCTGGCAAGCGGATCAGCAAACGTGACGAGCCATTGGTGTGTGAACAAGTACGGAGGCTCCGCGGCCAGACGCAGGCCGAATCGGTCGATAACCTCCCCGTACGAGTCGATCGTCGACTCCACGTCCAGGCAGCCTCTCAAAACCGACTGCAGTTTCCCCAAGCTCAGAACTGAGCCTCCACCTGAGGCCTCGTTGTTTCTCTCGCTATTTAAAACACGTCGTGCCTCGAGAGCGACTGTTTCCACACACGGATATTTTGTTCCCCCCCTTTTCTCGCTTCTCTCGGCGACGAACTGACCAAAGGCTCCGTCCCTTTGCGTCACTTCCTTTCCAGGCCACCCCTCTTCCGTTCGTACAGGAGAGGAAGAAGAATCATCTCTCGTTTCACCACCGTATGAACAGAAAACAACAGTCTTTTGAACCTCCCAACGCACACATATCGCCCTTATACCAAACAACTTATCTAAACAGGCATTTAATGGGGGATCTGAGCTAATCCTATACTTAGTAATCCCATTTAGGGCCATTTCCATAACAATTTATACATATACATATATATATATATCTATATATATATATATATATATATATATATATATATATATATATATATATATATATATATATATACACACACACACACATAATATGATATCATATTGTGATTGTTTTTTTTTTTTTAATCGCTGTTGGACAACTCGGGACGAGTCTTGGATAGGGAAAGGGATAGTGTTACAGATTTCAGAATCCGGTCTGATGAAGGCATCCATACATCCAGGTCCTCAGACAGTTATTTCCCTAAATGCATGTTCAGATTAGCCCCATCCCCATGTCTAATGGGATTTTAAATGTGATGCGTTGAGAAGGGTAAAGAATAGATCACCTCTTTTATGGGAAGCTTTTTTCTTTACGTCAAACACGTTCACACACATTTCTTTCACGAGCTCTGACACGCGCCCTTATTTTTACTCAGCAACGTTCTTTCACGAGCTCTGACGCCCGCCCTTATTTTTCCTCAGCAACATTCTTTCGGGAGCTTCGACACCCGCCTTTTTTTGGAGCGCACGGGTCGTCATGGTAACCGTGCGCAATTGGGGCAGGTAAGCTTGGGGCAGACTGACCCGCCGAGACGGCCGGCAGATATATAAAATGAATTGGAGGTCTGTTCTGAGGTGAGAGAAGTGAGAGGAAAAGGCTGAGAGAAGTGAGAGGAAAAGAGGCGAAAGAGAAGTAAGACGAGGGAGAAGAAAGCATGAGTAGCGAGCAAAAAGCGGGTGTAAGTGCGCGAGGGAAGAAGCGAGACAGAGAGGAAGCGTGCAAGCCACAAGTGAGCAAGCGAGCGTGTGGTGCGCATGTGGGTGTCTGACCAGCACCAACGAGACAATTCGTCCTTCCCAGTGCTTGAGCAAGCGAGCGTGTGGTGCGCGTGTGGGTGTGAGCAGCGCCGACAACGAGTGAGGCACGGGTCGGTCACCAACGTGTGAGGCACAGGTCATTCACCGACGAACCGTGTGGGTCACTGGACGTCACCAGTTTCGTGAAGTGTGAGAAGCTGCCCGTGTTGCAGCACCAGGGTTTAAACCCATGACAGATGATCTCGGTGCCCTCCCAGACGTCGACTGGCATTGAAGGCTGTTTGCGAGAGGGTGCACGGCAAGGCTGGGTGCTGTCGACGGACGTGACACGTACGCACACATTTCAGGACATTTTCACTTCACGGCCAAATATTCTCTGATGAGCGAGACGACTCTTCTCCACCCCCCCCCCCCGAATGATCTGCTGGGGACCCTAGTCTAGCTATAAGTAAGTCAACCCCCCGATAAGCATCTGCTCTTTGTCTCTTTCCTGGCATTTTGATCGATTTTGCTTTGAAATTTATTATTTATTTACCTCAGAAAATAAAAAAGTTCTTTTTATTTATTTATTTATTTTATGACTAATAATTCATTTGTCAACTACCAACCTGTCCGTGTTTGTCCTTTCCTTCCATTGGTCTAGCATTGTCCGAACCTGGATAGACTGGGAGGTAATTACCACAGATTTGACCAAAAATAGTGGGCACGCACCAGCGGTTAAAACACACGGCCACCCTAATTAAAATCTCATCGAGATAACATTGGTGCTTTGCCGAGGGTACTCTCTCCGCTCAGGTAACCACGTGACCTCTAGTTAAACGGCATAATTAGGCGGTGGACACTGGAACTTGTGGTTAACTGGGTGGCGTTCGTGGTTCTAAAACAACCCACCATACCACAACATTAATTGTGAGCGGTGGCCCCAGGTCCGGCTTTACCGAGGACAACAGGGGATCAATCCCCGAGTGACAAGCTGGTGTCTCGGTACCCATGGCCGCAAATATATGTATGTATATATATATATATATATATATATATATATATATATATATATATATATATATATATATATATATATATATATATATATATATATATATATATATATATATATATATATATTGTTGGAGTATTCGCGCCTGTCGCGTCCGAACGACCACGTTAACCAATAGCAGCTGGTTCACCCACCGAACGAGCAATCTAGTCGTGACTTTCTGGAACCATGCCAGAACCCTGTCACGGGTGGGTTCTCAACCCCACCACTGCCCAGTCTGTATTCTACCCGCGCGAAATAGGGTCAATCGCCGAATCTCGATATACCTAAGTACTCACGCAGGTAACCTACCGAGGGACCGTACCTCGACGCAGGTCGGCTTGGACACGAACCGCTCAAGCGGTCCGTTCCATTCTGAGATAACCGAGCGGGTATTATCGCCTGCCCTCGCCAGATCCGATTCTATTTAACGGGTATTTAAAACCCAACTAACATTCCGCAATGTAAGATGGCGTTCCAATAAGGGAAAGAGGTCACGACGAACGGGTTAACATTTAAACCAGCACATTTATTAACTCTACGTATGCAGGAACAATCATGCAGTCATTCAAAAACACCAACATGCATGTATACAGAACAAGCAATGAATGCGGCACGGCACGTGGGCAAGACAAAGCGCTACAACCGTCTACAAGTAATTATTAATGTACAGTCACTTACACAGTTTTACTTACGGGACGCGGCGCCACAACATTCATTCGAAAGAAAAGCAGGAAAAAGACCCCATCAAAGGCAATGGGGTCAGACTGGACCTCCAGGCAGTGCCGGATTAAGCCTCGGCTGCCCCTCAGGCACATTTTGATATTTTAGAGAATGGCCTGAAAAATTTAAATTAGATCTCGGGCTCATGGAAATGGACCCCAGACAAAAGATAAACTGATTCAAGAACAAAATATTTAATACAAAAAAAGACAAATATTTAATGTGAAAATAATTTTTGGCCCGAATTTTTGGCTGGCCCTTAGGCACATGCCTTGTCTGCCTAATGGTTAATCCAGCACTGCCTCCAGGGTCTTTATGGCGTGGGACT
Organism: Eptatretus burgeri; assembly: GCF_056783735.1. Classification (NCBI taxonomy): domain Eukaryota; kingdom Metazoa; phylum Chordata; class Myxini; order Myxiniformes; family Myxinidae; genus Eptatretus; species Eptatretus burgeri. Next base: position 30,643,821 of record NC_140978.1, on the reverse strand, counting down.
TGGCAGACCGAACGAGTCCCACGAGACCGTTGCAGGTTACCTGCAACTTCGTGGTGTCAGGCTTGGGCGACCCGCGACGTCCAGTCCCCACAGCAGCTAGCGTAGCCGCGGTAGAGCTCGGACCTTCCGTGTGGCAAGCGAGCTCTCTCCAGCTCTCTCCACACGAACGCGCTTGGGCGACCCGCGATGCTCCTTCCCCACGGCAGCTCGCGTTTCCGCGGTTTAGCTCGGGCCTTGCCAAGCAGCCGGGTGATTCAGGCCTCAGTCGGCAACTCGTTTGAGAGGAACGAACAGGTCATTGCTCTCTTAAAGTTGATGCTCTGCAAGAACCCGTCCGTCCCTCAGTGATGCTCGAACTGCGCCGAAGCCCGATCACCTCGGACCGCCTGTCACTGTCTGGCGAGCTCTCTCAGGCTCTCTCCACACGGACGCGCGGTTCCTCGCGACACGGCAGGCAAGGCCGCGCCTCCAGCTCGCGTCTTCTTCGCGACGCCCGGACTCACCACCGACTGCAAGCTCCAAGCTCCCGACTCCGACACGAGCCCAGACTTCCATGCAGCTCCTTGGCTTCTGGCTTCCTCCCGACCTCTCCAGACTGACTCAGACCGACCGATCAACTACTACCGATCAACTCGACGCGACCCAACTCGAACGCGAGCATGGCGCTCTGCTCGTCCTTTTATAGGGCTGGTGAGGCGCGGTTTGGCCTCCTATCCTCGACCTCTGACCCTTGCGCGGAGAGCAGACGTGCGCGAGATCACCAAGCTTGATCCGACGAACAAACGTCCCGCGTCGGCCTGCAGCGACTCCGCTTGATGCGGACTCGCCGCGGCTGGCGCAAAGATGGCGTCGTTTCGGAGATGAAGGTGAGGCGATGTTTGTGGTGTGGAGATGTTGACGGTTGCTGGCGAAGTGGTGAGGATGGCATGGTTTGGTGAGAGGCAGGTGTGGTTGTGGTGGTGAAAGGCGGTTGGTCTGAAGCAGTTGTTGAGAGCGATGTTGGTGGTGGGGGTGGTTGTTGTGAAGCGGTTGTTGAGAAAAATGTTGGTGGTGGACGTGGTTGGTCCAAAATAACGATAGTAAAGAATAATGGCTAACTCAAATATCACAGCCTGGTTAACATGAATAGTTCCCTTTAAACAACGGTGGGAAAATCTATATGGATACGGACTTATCGGCCGACCTGATCTCAGCACCTTTATGGTGTTCTGTCAATTTCCACAGCCATAACAATATATATATATATATATATATATATATATATATATATATATATATATATATATATATATATATATATATATATATATATATATATATATATATATATATATATATATATATATCAGGAGGGAAGCGGAGTATATCGGGAGAAGGATGCTGAAGATGGAGCCGCCAGGTAGGAAGAGAAGAGGAAGGCCAAAGAAGAGGTTCATGGATGCAGTGAGGGCGGACATGCGGGTGGTTGGAGTGTCAATGGAAGATGTGGAGGATAGAGCGAAATGGAGAAGGTTGATCCGCTGTGGCGACCCCTAACGGGAGCAGCCGAAAGTTGAAGAAGAAGATTTATATATATTGCATATACATATATACATATATATATATATATATATATATATATATATATATATATATATATATATACACAATTATACCTACATACAATATACTGGACCACCCATGAAATATGTTCCACTAATTGGATATACTTGGGTTCCCCTTCTGACAGCCTTTGATAAAAAAAAATGATTTCAAAAAAAAAAAGAAGATAGCTCTCGCGAACTATTCCGCTGAGGTTGTTTCCATTGATCAAATAGTCCCGAAGAGTATTTGACTGAATCGGGAATTGATTTTTTAATAATTTTTTTTGTTGGCCGATTTTAACGAAACTTGATATTGCGCGTCAATGTGAAAAAACAAACGGAGAAAAGAAAGTCGAAGAAACACAATCTTATTTATTAATGAACATGGAAGTATGAGATCAAAATGGCGATGTTTATTTTATGCTTAAAAATAAATTATTCTTTGTCAAGACTGAATGTTTGAGATTTTTTAATAAATCATTTCAAGAAAATAAAAAATATAGCTCCAGCGAACTATACCGCTGAGGTCGTTTGCATTGATCAAATTCTCCCGAAGAGTACTTGACTGAATCGGGAATTGATTTTTTAATAATTTTTTCGTTGCCCGATTTTAACAAAACTTGATACTGCACACCGCAGGAGAATGATGAGTATGGTGGGCTGCAAAATTTTGAGCTATCTTGAACCGTTTTGGCTGTATTTCGGGAATATACATACATACATACATACATACATACATGCATGCATGATGAGAGTTTTAGGAATATATAGAAAGAAGATATATATGTATATATATATATATATATATATATATATATGTATATATATATATATATATATATATATATATATATATATATACATATATATATATACATATACACATAATGTGATATCATATATATATATATATATATATATATATATATATATATATATATATATATATATATATATATATATATGCATCATTATGAATTCCCAGCTGGTAATGGTTCTTTGTTCCATTCTGCATTGCTGTGATGCAAAATACATACAAAAAATAAAAACAGATTTAAGACAACTGATATTTTCTTGTCAGTGCCATCTGTTAATGCACCAAAACAGATCGCATTCTTTGAGTTAGCACACGAGTGTGCATAACTCAGACGACTGTAAATTACTCACATATTCCTCACAAGTTGAATATCTCCTTTCGCCATTTGGGGCTTTTTTGGCGGAGGTCGAAATATGTTCCACTAATTGGACAGGGGATGGGACTTTTGCATGCATTCAACATTGAGTGTGGAAGAAGGACCATGGTTAAAAATAAATCCCATCTTAATGAATCCATTGTGACTTTTATGCTGCCATTCCAATTATATCATCGTACACTTGAGAAGGTTCATGGCAACAGATAAAAATAACCTATAGTAGGCCGCCATCTTTCAGTAACATGGAAAACCCACAGTGACGGTGTTGTAGCAGTCTGTTAAAATGCTAGATTTCCTAAAAGTGTAGACGATGGGTACATCTATGCTCTCCATGTGAGACTTACAATCTTTGTCCTACTATGGTGTGGAACCTGAACAGTGCAGTGAACATTAAATTATTCAGTGGATAATGTGTGAGTGATGTTGACATGGCAAGAACACCGTCGATTGGTACAAATGGATATTGTGGTTGTGTGCAGGTCTGGTCCATGGAGCTGGAAGATTTCTTTTTACACAGGGTAATGCAGTGGCAAAGTAATCTATATGGCCTGGAACTTCCATCAGAGCAGCAGATAAACAAGGCAGCCAAGCAGAATGACCTAAGAATTCTTCAGATCAATGGACATTAACCCTTTGTGTGCAGACACCTTGTATCTCTCTACATTGCTGTTTGCACTGTCTCGTGGAAGATCACACTGTCCTGATAAAATAATAATAATTCCCTCTTCTCGTCAACCCTGAATGTATGTGCAAACATGATTATGCAATCATTCCTGCCATTTGTTACTTCGACTATGCGGTGAAAGTATAATAAGTTGAACTAACTCTTATCAAAAGGGTCTTGGCTGTGACCATAACAAATCATTGGGAGCTTTTGAAAACGGTACATCATATCAACCAGTCTTTTTGATCATACCCAGCAATATACCTGCTGGTCTTGCTGATCAAGTGGTGTATGTGGAGCATTTAAATAATTCTCAGAATGAGTTGCAATAGTCCAACATCCTTTTTAAAAAATATTCTTTGTGAAGAAGTATACGAGGGCGAGAAGCCCAAAAGGATACATGTTGCTGGTCATTTTTCATTATAATACCTGAGGAGTGAGATGCATTTGTTTCCATCTCGTTCTCAACTTTATTATCCCTGCAGCCACACTCGCACACCACAGAGCCCAGGAGGGCCGAATTGACCCCCATGGGGCCGAACTGCACCTCAACTGTGCCGTCTCACACCACGGGGGTTAACTCGAGTTCCGTGGGGGCTAACTGCCAATCAGCCCTGCTAATCCCACTCACTGCAGCTCTTTGCCTTGCTCAGACTTGGGACAATGTTTTTCTTGTTCTGCCTGGTACAGGTGACCTTCAATGTAACAGCAATGTGGCTCCAGGCCATGACTTTGTTTTAATTGACTGCTCCTCATTCCAAATTTATGTTCAAACTGTTGAAGCTTCTCATTATCACTACTAATTTGCCTCCTCCAAAGATGTTAATTTGGCTCCAATTTTGTCCCTGATCTGTTTGGGTCCGTCATCTGTCTGCTTATTTGAGCCCCGTTCTGTTTAATTCCGATGTCCATATTTTCAATTTAGCCACCTTATTCACCATTTGCGGCATTCTGGCCAGAAGTGACATCACGATATCCCCCTGCGCCTCGTGATCCTCTTGGGGAGGGTCGTAGGGACTCCTCCTCATGACATTGGGGTGGGGGAGGTGCCTACTCAAAGGTCCTCTGCACTAAACTCCTCCTCAATCTCACCTACCATCATGTGCATGCTGTTATCCACCATGTTAATTTTTTCAACAATCGCCATGTGTATCTACCTCCCACGCAGGGCCGTCTTAACAGCATTGTAGGCCTTGGGCTAAGCAATGCACTGGGGTCTCTACCCACCCACCCATGGGAATAAAAATGTAAACAGTCAATAAAATGAAGCCCATAGATTTATTGGTACTTTCAACAAAATCAATGGTTAAACATAAAAAAAACATGCTGTAAAGCAATGGTGTCAAACTCATTTTTACCGAGGGCCACATCAGCATTGTGGTTGCCCTCAAAGGGCCAGTTGTAACTGTTAAGACAGTATAAATGTGACTAAATGTAATGTAAAATAAATGTAACTACTCATTCAAATGTTGTTAAGTAACCGTTTATTACTTATTCGAGTTACAAATAACAAGATATGCATTTGCATAGATGTAAAAAATATGTTTATCAGGTTAAGAAACCAACATTACTCCATCAATCAATGATCAAACTATTCCAGTAAATAAAGAAAAATATAATCAAACAAGTTATGCCATTAACTTTTAACATTAAGCATCGAGAGGGGCAGAACAACCAACAATTGTGAGCTGCTAAGAACATGCGTGATAGATGTAGCATTTTACAAAAACAAATGGATGCACACAGCCTTGCAGAGGGTTTACGTACATCCAACTAATAAGAGATGATTTGATTACAGTAAACTTTTGTCTGCATGAACACAAAAACCTGCAAACACAGTGAATACATTGCTACACATACAAAGTAGGATATGTATTTAACTAAAAATAACAAAATAAGGGTTGTCTCAGTTCACAACTATATGGTCAAGTTGATGAGGTGATGCTGCCTGTCCTTGAACACACCCAGTAGATCCCTCCTCAACCTGAGACAACATCTCACACACCATCCTCATTCATTGATCATGTTCTGAAAATAACAAACACAGAACAAAATGCAAGCACAATCATTAAATTGCACACATATGCAACTGTTCTTATTCTTGGTTGCGATACATTTGATTATATTTTTAATTCAGGTTATTAAAAATGCTTACCTATGTGTTTTCTGGCCGGATGTCTGACACCGTTTCCCGTTGCGAGTGAGTCAATGTCTGGTTTTAGGTCTTGTGCTGAGGCAATCCTTAAAACAGCGTGGAGGTTGCCATTGGTGATGCGTGATCAGTGCTTGGTCTTGTTTAGATTCATTATTGGGAACATCTGTTCACACAGATACGTGCTCCCAAACATGGACAGAACACGAGCAGCATGAAGTTGGAGCCGTGGCATCAAACCAGGGGGCAGCAGACGGTAAAAGTCCTCAATTGCAGCATCCTGGAACTTTGCTCTCAGACCACTCTCACTTTGAAGCTCTATTAACTCCATCTGAAGGTGATGAGGTGCACTGTAGACATCGGTGGTGAAAGGATTGGTAAAGATGGCAAAGTCTGAGTGCTGTGCTTTAAAGTCAGAGAAGCGCCGATCAAACTCATTCATTAACCGGCTCAGTTTGGTAGCCAACCGAGCACATGAAAAAGCACCTGGAACTGAGGCTGAGATGCTCTGACAAACAGGGAAGTGGGCAAGATTATCCCGTTTCACTTGGAACTTCCACAGGTCAAGTTTACGCTGGAAAGCTGTGATCATGTCGGACATCTGCGTGATGACTTGTTTGCATCCCTGCAGTCTCTGATTGAGTTGGGCGAGATGCTCCGTTATGTCACACAACATAGCAAAGTCACACAGCCAGTTTGGATCTGACAGTTCAGACAAGGGTTTTCCTTTACCTTGCATGAAAAGAGCAATTTCTTCCCAAAGCTCAAAAAAACGTTTGAGGACTTTGCTCCGACTCAGCCACCTTACTTCTGTATGGTACGGCACATCTCCATGCTCCGAGCCCACCTCCTGCAAGAACAGGTGGAACTGCCGGTGATTCAGTTTTCATGCCTGAATGAAGTTCACTGTTTTCATAACCGTGGTCATTATATCATCCAGCTCCAGAACCTTTCCACAGAGAGCTTCTTGATGGATAATACAATGATACATTACCAGAGGTGTGTGACAGTTACTTGTTTGCATTTTCTCCTTCATTAGTCCCACCAGGCCTTTTTTTCCTCCACACATTGCAGGTGCACCATTGGTAGTTAGTCCCACCAACTTCTCCCGCAGTAATTCACTTTTACTTTCGGAATTCTCCACCACATCAAAAATGTCCTGTCCCGTTGTGGTCCCGTGCATGGCAGCTACGTCCAAGAGCTCCTCCGTGACCGAGAGGTCGGACTTCACGCCTCTAATAAAAATGGACAGCTGCGCTGTATCCGCGTTGTCTGTGCTTTCATCAGCGAATGAAAATGCCAGGTAACTGCGTGTTTCTTCAGCCAGCTGTGTTGCCAGATTTCCCGCTAGTTCCTTAACTCGGTCTGCAATGGTGTTTCTTGACAAACTGGTATTTTAAAAAGTTTGTATCTGGTCGGGGCACACCTGCTCACACACCTTCAGCATGCACTGCTTCAAAAATGCACCCTCTGAAAACGACTTTGAAGCTCGGGCAATTTCTTCAGCCACAATAAAGCTCGCTTTCACTGCTGCATCGTTTTTATCTGTAGCTTTTGTGAACAAATTCTGCTGCGATTGCAGTCCACCTTTTAATTCTTGGACAATCTGCTGTTTTTCTTGGAGGCTAAATTTGGCATATTTAGCTCCGTGTTTGGTGTCAAAATGCCGATGGAGATTGTACTCTTTAACGACCGACACCGCCTCATAACACAAAACAAATACCGGGTTTTCTCCTTGAAGCACAAACATGTATTCACTTTCCCATCTTTCTTGAAACTGCCTTCCATCTGCATCAACTTTTCTTTTCCTGGACATTTTGGGATCAAAAGTAGATATTTCTCAATTTCACTTGCTGGGAAAATCGCCGACACTGATGTGGATACACTGCTATCTAGAGGCGGGAAGCCTCTAGATAGCAGTATATAATCGAACCAACGTAATCGAAATGGTAACATAATCGAACGTAACATAATCGTAACATGTGTAACATAATAACGTAACATAATCGAAATGCATTGTACGTAATCGTACAATGGTGCGTAACATAATGGTGCGTACTTGGTGCGTAACATAATCGAAATGCATTGTAGGAGATGTAGTTTATGGTCAATGCACACTTTAAAGCAGCATAGACTTATTTTAATACACCTTTTAAACTCTCGCGGGCCACATAAAATGACGTGGCGGGCCACAATTGGCCCGCAGGCCTTGAGTTTGACACATGTGCTGTAAAGCAAGGATTAATCCACACAAACTTTTGAACAATATAACATAAGCCTTGAAAAACACAAACATTTCAACATATAAATGATAATTAATTGGTACACCGTACAGACGACGATGGTACAGTATGAATTAATTATTATTAATCAACACAAACGTTTGCGAGATTTCTTTGCAGAGAATTGATTTATAATTGGCTTGAAGTCAATGGTCTTCAGGATGTCATTTTCCATGCGTATGAGTGAAAGCCAGTTCAAACGCTGCTGCCCCATTGTGCTGCGAAGCTGATTCTTTGTAAGTTTCAATCTTGAAAATGAACGTTCCCCTGCACAGTTGGTCACCATCATGCACATGAACACTCTGAGTGCAATTTCAACATTGGGAAACACAGATTTCAAGTTGTCAGAAATTATTTTTTCAATTATTTTCATTTTAAGATTATGATACGCAACATTATAAGAAATAACCTTTGTCAGATAGTTATGCACAAATTATTTATATTTCAATACAATTTGAAAAGGGGATTTGAATCCCAGGCCTTTCCAGCGAGAGATCGAGTAATTATCCACTTTGCCAAGAGATCTCATGAACAATATGGCAGCACGGGGCCCCTAGAATCGTGGGACCCCTGGGCAACTGCCCAGTGTGCCCATGCATTAAGAGGGCGCAGTGCACGCACATGCGCAAAGGGAAAGAAAAATCTTTCAAATTTAACAACACCAATCGTGCTTTCCCACAATTTTTTTTTTAAGTTTCTCCTGGAGGTTTGGGTCCAAATCATGCTCCAGGACATCAAACCCAAAACAATATTTGGTAGATGATATGATAACCACTCCTGACTCCAAATGTCAAGTTTACGACCCCTACCTGAAATTGGTTTAAACACTGTCGAACAAAATGTCACAAAGCTGGAACTTGATCCCAAGGATGACCAATGTGCTCCTCTAACCGCGAACTGGTAGCAAGTTGTGATGCACCGATTCCTACTTAAACATGATCCAAACCATGCTGGTTATCAATCAGAATGTTAACCTAATTTAGATCCCCAGGGGAACACCAATTATTCTGAAACAAGTGACGCATGGGAGGCCCATTTCACAATCTTAAGAAATCAGAGTTATTTAAATAAAAGGACATGGGCTTGAGACACGAAATTATACAGCTCTCGAGGGATGAAGACAGACAATGAATGACAATAATTAATAAAGAAATAAACCATTACATTAAAAAATTGAGGGGCCCAAACACACAAACACACATGCACATTCACACATTAACCAGACAAGGATTGTTTACCCGAGCACAAATGTCCTCGAGGGAACAGGACAGAGAGCAGAGTAGATCAGGGCAGCACTGGCAGATCTCATCACAGTGAAGCATCCTCGACAGAAGAGCAGAGCTTTGGCATTAATGTGCATCCCGGGTGAAAGAGACAGAATGCCCCACAACCTAAATGTGAAGTCCTTGTTACAGGTAAAAATGATCTATCCTATGTGAACGCATGGTCCATTCCAAGGCGATCCACTTTGATAACTCACCTGGACAGTATATATGATTTGCAAGAAAAATGATTTCTTTGTGAGTTAATGAGGACACCCACGTTTCGGGGAAAAAAATTACTGAACATTTGTTGGACCCTTTTGAAAAGATGCTGTGTGATGACAATACAGGTTAGTTATCAAAGTGTATGGTCTTAGCATGGACCATGTAATGTATCTCGTTCACACAACATTTTGAACAACCCTCACATCATTAACCTGTCACATCGATCACGTGGTGTATCATATTACCGGTTTTTTGTGATCACATGCGAGTTGGATGTTTGCGCCTCTGTTAGTGGCCATCTATTTATCATGCACACACGGGTAGTGGAGAGAGGGATGTTGTCTGGGAGAGTGGGCTAAACTAATAATAACGATAGTAATAATAATGATAATAATAATAACAAGTCTGAAGACAACGATGGTTCACGAGCGGTATTTGACGATGTACATTGTTTCAGAAGTCAAGGATGAGACAATATGATAATGTTTGACCAAGTAATAAAAATGATCAACATGATGTGGTACGAGTGACAGGTTATTAGCTTCAAAATGTCGAAAACCCGGTTTCGTTCAACAACTTTAAAAATTTGACCTTTAAAGGTCACAAAACAATGTTGTGGACATTAAAATAAGGAAACAGGATACGTGATATAGCTTAATGGAGTTAGTTCGTCGAAGAAGGTCGAAAACCCGGTTCGATTCCCACAACTTTGAAAATTTGACCTTTGTGAACTTTAAAGGTCAAAGGTCAAGGATTATGACCTTTGGTGCAAAACATCCTCTGGAACATTCCAGGAACAATATAACGTCATATAGGCTATATGGCATTTTGCACTCCTCGGATTATCCATACTTTGATGAAATCAGCGTAAAAACAAACTTGAAGGGGGCGCCACAGGCAAGGTGTTCGAGATAGAGCAAAATGGTTTCAAGTCTTTCGGTGGGGAATGACCTCAAGATTATTCAGAAAAAATATTGTCATCCTCGCTCTCACAGTTTGGGCGGTCATATGATTTTTTTATGTCAAAATTCGAAATTTTCTAAGTTCGTGACCTTGTGACCTTGACCTTGGGATGAAAATGAAAAATCAAGCTCCGTGGGGCTATGGAGGTGCCATTGGGCTAACCAAATACTGAAAACCCCTGCCAGATTCTACAAATCCATCGGAGAAGATGGATTTTTATGTCAAAATTCGCAATTTTCTAAGTTCGTGACCTTGTGACCTTGACCTTGGGACAAAAATGAAAAATCGAGCTCCGTGGGGCTATGCAGGTGCCATTGGGCTAGCCAAATACTGAAACCCCTGCCAGAGTCGACAAACCCCTGAGGAGAAGATGCAAATTGAAATCGGCTATCCCCTAAAAACACAATTCGCAATTTTCTAAGTTCGTGACCTTGTGACCTTGACCTTGGGACGAAAATGAAAAATCGAGCTCTGTGGGGCTATGCAGGCGCCATTGGGCTAACCAAATACCGAAACCCCTGTCAGATTCGACAAACCCCTCGGAGAAGAAAATTTTTTACGTCAAAATTCGCAATTTTCTAAATTCGTGACCTTGTGACCTTGACCTTAGGATGAAAATGAAAAATCGAGCGCTGTGGGGCTATGCAGGTGCCATTGGGCTAACCAAATACCGAAACCCCTTGTCAGATTCGATAAACCCATCGGAGAAGAATATTTTTTACATCAAAATTCGCAATTTTCTAAGTTCGTGACCTTGTGACCTTGACCTTGGGATGAAAATGAAAAATTGAGCTCTGTGGGGCTATGCAGGCGCCATTGGGCTAACCAAATACCGAAACCCCTGTCAGATTCGACAAACCCCCTAGGCGAAGATGCAAATTGATATCGGCTACCCCCTAAAAACACATGTTTTTTGGGCGTGGCTCTGCCCATAATGGGCGCACCACGCCTATTTTCAGGAAAACACAACTAGATCATGATATAAACCTCCCACCAAAATTTTATCAGGATCGGATCAAAACCCACAGAGCTATGCTCGGGACAGACAGACAGACAGACAGACAGACAGACAGAAAGACACACAACAATAACGAATATAGTGGTCACTTATTTTTTTCGTGAAAATATTTTTTCGTGAACCAATAATACCATTCCTTTCGTGCCATAAATACACATAGGACTACCGAGGCAGTTTCATTGGCAAGGAGTAGAGTTATGGACAGGTCGCCATTCCAATGCAGGTTGCCGCAAATGGTTGTTACCCCAATACGCTGGTGCTCATTTCACCGATGTCGGAAGGATAACAGGCTGAGTCAACCCCACCTACTGTTAATTCAACGGTAAAAACAGGGGCTTGAACTCAGGATGCTAAGGTCCCAAGCCAGCCACTTTAACTACTAAGCTAACACCAGGAGTGGGCTAAACTAACATAATTGAAATTAAGAAAAGGAATAGATGGGAAAGTGATAGGAGAGAGAAAAAACAAAAGAGGGGCACAGAATGTCCGAGAAGAAATGCAAGAAATGCAACGGGCTTGTATAGAGCATATGGAGGTGGGAGACAAAAAAATTCTGCCATATTTGCATATACTTCATGTAATAAATTTATTGTCCCTCATAACAAAATGGTTAACTTTTAGGAGAGAGTATTTCGATACTTCATGGTGTTTGGGAATCCATCACAATGAATCACGGTATTATCAAATCGGGTGCAATGTATATATAGCAAGCAAAACCCAGTACAGGGCCAACTTCATGTTGTTTGCTTTCAACATCCATTCTCATCTGAAAAGTGCTGTGATTAATCAGTTTCCATGGAACAATAGATTTTGCTTGATACTCATTGCCTTGAAATGTCAAGCTTGACACACCATCAGGATTGGGAAGTCAGTTTCAAAGCCCAGCCTTGGAAACCTTTGTGATCACTCATCTGTGATCACATGGTATATGCAGGTAGAGTCAGATGAAACGTCTTATACCCTACATATTTGCATATTGTTCGTGTAAGTACATGGGAAACTTTGTAAAACCCATCTCTTTTGAAAATTCATTCTCCACTGTTAAAAGGACCTGATAAACACCCCCTTAAGAGGGGAAAAAAATCTGACTACAAACCATGCAAGATGATGAACCGCCACCCACTATCTTTCAAAGGAAACAACAATCTGGTTATTCCGTTGGCAGTCACGTGGATGTAAAGAATTATGCATTATCCTTTGTTGGAGGATATCTTTGATCTTGTTCTGCAAACAAATAAATGCTGCCAATAGACTCCTGGCGAAGAAGAGTGATAATGGATGTGATGTCTGTCTGATGGTCCAAATTGTCTCTTCCTGGTAATGAGTGTCATTATATTTCCTTTATCTGGAACTTTAAAATATCCCAAATAAAGTTGTTCCATGACTGACAACAAGAGAGGCAAAACAAACCAAACAACACACACAAACCACCTTACACAACATTCTCTTCTTCAAGCACAGTTGCTTCCCTGTACCCTATTTCCCTTCTTCATCTGCTCAACTCCATCAGGTCTCGTGTGTGTGTGTGTGTGTGTGTGTGTGTGTGTGTGTGTGTGTGTGTGTGTGTGTGTGTGTGTGTCCGTCAAAATAAAGCAATTACTGCACCGTAGTCCCAAGAAGGAAGCCAGACATAACAACACACACACACACACACACACACACACACACACACACACACACACACACACACACGCACACACGCACACACACACACACACACACAATTATGATTTTGGAAAACTTACCCCAGGGGGAGAGCAAACGCGGACACGTAGGTGACCCGAGAATCAGTTATTAACTCAGCCACTGAAGTTGAAGGAGGTGATGTTTTCACACCTTTCTGTCTGTTTGTGTGTTTTTTTATTACTTGGCAAAAAAATAAATAAATAAAAATTGACAAGAATGTCAATCGCCTCCGTTTGTGTGTGTTTGTTTGTCTGTCCGCTCATCTCCAACCCAAACTGCTCAACCGATCGTTCCAAAATGTTCAGAGATTAATGTCACCGACCCTGTGACAGTTCCACATTGAAATTTCGTAAAATTAGGTCGACCAAAAAGGTCTACATCGGCAAAACTGCCAATTTGAGCCAAATTTTCTAAAATCCTCAAATTTCATCCAATTGACTTGAAATTTCAACAATATTCGCATATCAGGTGAGTGAATTCAATCACCTATTAATTTTGTGGCTATCATCGGTCAAAAGGTCAACATAGGCCACAAGGTCAACCCAAAATAGGCCAAATTTTATAATTGTCTATAAAATTGTCAATTTTCATCTGATTTGCTTGAAATTTGAAGAGCATTTGCCCAACAGGTCGGTTAATTCAACCAACTATTAATTTTAAGATCAATTTAGGCCAAAAGGCCAGATTGGGCCAAATTTCTAAAATCCTCAATTTTCATCCGATTGACTTGAAATTTGAAGACTCTTTACATATTATGAGGTCGCTTAACCTAACCACATATTGATTTGAGGTCAACATAGAACAAAAGGTCAACATGGGCCAAATTTCTAAAATCCTCAATTTTTATCCGACTGACTTGAAATTTGAAGAGCATTTGCATATCAGGTCACCAAATTCAGCCACCTATCAATTTTGAGGTAAACACAAGCCAAAAGGTCAACACAGACCAAAAGGTTAACATAGGATGAATTTCAAAAATCCTCAATTTTCATCCGATTGACTTGCAATTTGCAGAGCATTTTCATGTCAGGTCGCTGAATTCAACTACCAATTAATTTTAAGGTCAAAATGTCAACACAGGCCTCATTTCTAAAATTGATAGACAGGGTCAAAAACTAAATATATCACTATATCTCAAAAAGTTGTGCACAAGTTATGACAAAAACAAGGTGGATGAGTTGAATAGGTTACAAGAACAAGCAGATTGGATTTTGGTTCAGACACGTTGGGTGTGTGATGAGGATGCAGGCATTAGATTTTGGTGAAAATCCGGATCCGACTACTAGAATTTTTCAAGTGATTCTTCACCATTGAGAGAATGGGCCAAAAACGATGTATCGCATGATATCTCAAAAAAGTTGTTGACGGATTCGGATGAAACTTCGTGTACACGTTGGGTGTTTGACAAGGTAGAACTAGTTCAATTTTGGTGAAGATCCGGATCCGGATCCGGATCTGATAATTTTTTAAGTTATTCTTCACTATTGATAGATCGGGCCAAAAACGATATCTAACACGATGTCTCAAAAGGTTCTGGACGGATTCAGATGAAACTTGGTGGACAGGTTGGATGTGTGATCACAACGAATTGATTCGATTTTGGTGAAGATCCGGATCTGGATCCGACGACTAGAATTTTTCAGTGATTCTTCACCATTGAGAGATAGGCTTAAAAACAATATGAAGCATGATATTTCAAAACTGTTTGGGCCAGATATGTTCTTGTGTATCAAGCATTACAGGGCGGAGGTATGCACTCTACCGAGTGCCCTTCGAGTTGGAAACTGAGTCCATTGCAAGTGACAATGAAAATTGACTTTTGAGCCTTGGTAAATTACCAAGGATTTTTTGAGTTCATCTTATTGTTCAAAAACCTGTGTCAAAGATTCAGAAAGTAATTGATACACAAACAGGTTGGTGAACTCTATTCTTTTTAATCGCCTCTCCTTCAGTCAAGCTCCCTTTCTTCTCTCAGCCCTCCAACCCTTCCCAGACTGGCCATACACCTCCACTCTTTTCTTTGGTTCCTGAGATCTTCAATCACACACTTCCCCACAGTGTTGCAAACAAGTGGTGCACCATCATCTTGTGTCATTCCACATCCCGACTCATAATTCTTTCAATCCACATGAACCTCACCTAACCCAACACTTACTTGCAGGTTACTGTTTCATATATGTATATATATATATATATATATATATATATATATATATATATATATATATATATATATATATATATATATCTCTCTCTCTCTCTCTCTCTCTCTCTCTCTCTCTCTCTCTCTCTCTCTCTCTCTCTCTCTCTCTCTCTCTCTCTCTCTCTCTCTCTCTCTCTCTCTCTCTCTTTCTCTCTCTCTCTCTCTCTCTCTCTCCCTCTCTCTACATTCCCTTTTTGTTGTGGCCCCACTGCCATTCTATAAGTTTGTTGATTTTTTTTTCCCACTGTCAACCAGCTTTTCTTTGAGCTTATATGTTATATGCAAATACTCGTAAACGTTTGTTTAAGTTCACTTGATTCACAGATGTATTGAAAAATTTGAGTTTTGATGAAAATAATTTAATCTCACCATATTGCACACTGTTATAGACCGATTCCAAAATATATATCATGCGACATATGTAATATACAGTTATTAAGCTTTATTGTGCACATTATCGAGGCTTGTGGAAGAGCAATGAGCAGAATGGAAGGGAGAAATATGAAAAAGGTTAAAACACCAACAGCAGAGTAGAAGTGAGGGTGAGATCAAAGGGAAGGAGAGGGTGGGGAGGGGGGGGCAATAGACATGAGAGTGAACAAGCTGCACACAAGCCGAATGAATGAATCATAGCAATAAGAGGAAGGAGAAAGTGGAGATTAAAGAGAAAGGTAACAAATCAACTGACAACTAACAAACGAAAATATGCCAGAGAAAGGAGAGAAAATCACGATAACCTGGAGTGCTTGGGAGTGGGGTAATCTGGGGCAAAAGAGATAATGAATACAGATGGGGGACGGCCTGAGACCATGGTGAACAGCCGTTCTGAATTCCCGGAGGGAAGCGCAGGACTGAACAGACTGGGGAAGTTGTATTGGTTCCACAGGCAAGAGAAAAGAAACACAAATGAGTGGAAGAGAGGACCAAGCCTATAATTTGAGAGTTTACCAAGAAGAGGGCGACCATAAGGCTGCGTGTACTCGAAAGAAACCCGGGAGGGACAGAGCCAAGAGAGGGCAGAAAGGTGCAAGACCAAAAAGAAGGTGGCAGAACAGTGAGAGGCCACCAACCTATCTGCAATGTGAAAATAACAGGTCTAGACACTCAGCTTCAACACAACATGACGATGATGGAAGTCACGTCGAGTCCAACGAAGACTGTTGGATTATTACCGTCTACCATTTAAGGTTCATGTAGGTTGTGGTTTCACCCCCTTTCTGTGTGTTTGTAACTTGCAAAATCGTAGATTTTTCATGTATATTGATCAGTCGTTTTTTTGATTCTGTCTGCTTGTCTGTTTGTCGCCTACAGGTCACAATTTTAAACCGATCTTCACTAAACTTCACCACATGGTAGAGTTTGTCATCAGGAAGAAGCCCATTGTTTTAAGGTCAAAAGGTCAACATAGGCCCAAGGTCAACAACTTCGGTGAGATTTCTAAAATCCTCAAATTTCATCTGATTCACTTGAAATTTGAAGAGGATTTATACTTCAGGTCACTGAATTCAACTAGCCAATTATTTGTGAGGTCAACATGGACCATAAGGTCAACATAGGCCAAAGGTCAACAACTTAGGTGGTATTTCTGAAATCCTCAATTTTCATCCAATTTACTTGAAATTTGAAGAGGATTTATATTTCAGGTCAGTGAATTCAACCTCCAATTATTTTGGAGGTCAACGTAGACCAAAAGGTCAACATCGTCCCAAGGTCAACAGCTAAGGTGGTATTTCTAAAATCCTCAATTTTCATCCGATTGACTTGAAATTTGATGAGTACATATATTTCAGGTCACTGAATTCAACCATCAATTATTTTGGAGGTCCACATCGGCCAAAAGGTCAACATCTATCTATCTATAATTCCAGCAATCTCTGTGTGTGTCTGTCTGTATGTGTGTGTGTCTGCAACCGCCGTTTCTCGACAATCCCCGGTCCGATCTAATTGAAACTTGCCAGGAATATCGCTGGGGACCAGAGGATGTGCCTTTTCAAGGTTTGATATTAATCGGCCAAGCGGTTCCCAAGTTACGGCCATTTATTATCAACCAATGACAGGACACGGTGCTTTGACGTCACTAATGCCATCACAATTTAATTTTTTTTTTCACGTACTGCCACGCACCTATGGGCACGCACATACTGCCATGCACCTACGGGCACGCACGTACAGGCACGCACGTATGGGCACGCACCTAGGGCACGCACCTATGGGCACGCACCTACGGGCCCACACTATTAAGCCAAATTCTGAAATTGTCAATTTTCATATGATTCACTTGAAATTTGAGGAGGAGTTACATATTTGGTCATTGAATTCAACCACCAATTATTTTGAGGTCCAATTTGTTTGATGGATTTTGCAAGTATCTTACCTCTTCTTCTTGTTTGTTGGTTTGTGTGCAGGATATCTCAAAAAGTTGTGGATGGATCTGGATGAAATTGTGCAGACAGGTTGGGTGTTTGACAATGATGAACTGATTAGATTTTACTGAAGATCCGGATCTGGATACGGCAACTATAATTTTTACAGTGATTCTTCACTATTGAGAGATGGGGCTGGATACTATTCATAGCACAATATCTCAAGAAGTTGTGGACGGATTCTGACGAAACTTGGTGGGCATGTTGGGTGTTTGACAAGAAAGAAGTAAATCAATTTTGGTGAAGATCCAAATCCGGATCCAGATCTGATAATTTTTAAGTGATACTTCACCATTGAGAGATAGGGCCAAAAAGTATATAGACAATGATGTTTCAAAAATGTATTTGGCCTGATATGTTTCCATGGATCAGGCATTGCATGGCGGAGGTATGCACTCTACCGAGTGCCCTTCCAGTTACGCCCTGTGGAGAGCACAATAATGCTCAGTGAGGCCAGCAGCAGTTCCACATGGTCTTCCGCATGTGTCACACTAGAATATGGTCGATGCCGCTTAGTCTGGAATCTTAATCCTCAAATGGGTCTGATGGATATGTCCACTTCTCACCTCCTCAAATTCTGTGATACCATTGTTGACTTCTTCTCCAAGATGAGCGATCTGCGGTTTGGTGTTCCCACTTGGTCTGGTCAATATCACAGATTTTTAGCGTAGTGCTTAGACAATCCTTGTAGTACTTTCTAGGTTTACCCACGCCACATTTGCCCATTGCCAGTTCTCCATGAAATAACTCTTTTGGGATCCTTAAGAGGTGACCAGCTCACTGCAGTTGTCGTTTTTTTGATGATACTCTCCACCGATACACAGCCAGATGTAATTAGCACCTCCAGATTGGAAACTCTTTCCTTTCATATTGTTTGCAGAAAATCCTGCACATATCATTGATGTCAGGCTTCCAGCTGACAAATGTGGCGACTCAAGGTTGTCCAGCACTCAGCACCATACAGCAAAGTACTGAGAACCACAACTATCTAGACTGCAATTTTAGTAATAATATTAATGCCATGACTGTTCAAGACTCAGTGCTAGAGACAGCCAAAGGATGTACTAGCCTTTGTTATACGACTAGAGATTTCCCAATCCAATTGACCATCACCACACAAAACACTCCCTAGATAGGTGTAAGCATCTGCGTTCTCGAGTTGTTGACCATCTACGAAGATTCATGGCTCAACACGCTCTGAACAAGGTGGGGGCTAATACATGACCTCAGTCTTTTTCATGCTAATAGTGAGTCCAAAGTGTTTCGCCACAGTAGAAAGACTGTCCATGAGTGAATGAAGCTGCTCCTCACTGTGGATAAATAGGCCACAGTCATTGGCGACCAGGAGGTCACGGATTACTTCCGGTTCCGGTGTTTGAGGTGATGGTTGGTTCTCTTCACGGGTCTCAGCTGACTGTCTCAAAGATAAGTTTCCGGTCAGTGTTTGTCGCATTTTGACTGTTTATTTTGTTGCGTCCATGTTCACTGTGGTCCTAGTTTGGTTTTGTTTCAAAAATTGTGCTATTTGGTGAGTTTCTGTCGGTCTTGTCATATCAGGTTTCCCCGAGGCCTACCCGTCTCCCCGTCTATGTGCACGATCGTGTTTATTTGTATTTTCTCCTTGTTACCATCAGTTTTTATTTTCACCACTTTTCCTTCCACTCTCCTTCGATTCCTCCCAACTGTACCCTCTGTTTCATATCTTAAAATATAAAAAAATACAACAACAAAATTAACCTTCAACCTTCTCACCTTATACCACATGCAACCACGTGACTTCCTGAACCGGCTCTTCTTCTTCTTCTTCTTCCATATTTCCCTCTTCCCTGCCAATCCCACTCTGATCGTGAAGGTTTTCACCGCACCCATTCATGACCTTTTCTTCAAACTTTTCCTTTACTCTTCCCCCCTCTACCCTAATCTTCAAAAAAAACAAAACAACAACAAAAAAACGGTCTCCTACAATGCTTCAATTTCCCCTTTTCACCCAGTTCTTTCTTCAAATTCTAGTGTTCAATCTAACCTTTCTTTGATCTCATGTTTAAAAATTTCCATCTGTTACAGCGCTTCCTTTCTTCGCTCTGTCAATTCTTCTGTACTCCATCCATCTTCCAATGTATTTAAATAAATCTCTGATATACAGATTTAAAAAATCCCTTTTTGCAATACTTGTTCGTCTTCCATTATCAATCGTTCTTTTTTTTTTTCAACTTCAGCACAAATTAATCCCACCTCCTTAAATCTACCTGCTCCTAACTCCTTTCCTGTTATACCCTCTCCTTACCCCTCCCATCTCACCTACTATCCGAGCATCTCTCCACTGTCCTCTGAGTTGTGGTATGGTTTTCATATGTCTCACTCTCATTCAGCCCACTGTTCAATATCTCCATCACGCTCTCCCTTTCTTCTTAACACATCTTCCCCTCTTCCCACCCCCACAAATTTTGTTCCTCCTCCTGCCCGCTCCCACCGTAACCATACTACCAACCAGTCTCATCTTCCCTCCTCGCTCCTCCTCCATGACCATGCCTACTCTCATCATCTCCCCTCCCTCTCAAAGCTTCCCTCTCACTCCTCCCTCTCAATTCAGCCACCTCCTCCCTTCTCAAAGCAAACTTCACTCTCAACCCCACCACACACTTCCCCTCACCCTTCTCCCTCAATTCTCCCCTTTCTCTCCAAATGTCCCCCCTCACCCCTCCCCTTCAAATCTCCCTCGCCACTCCCCCTTCTCAAAGCTGCCTCTTCCTCTTCCCACCCCTTCAATTTTTGTTCCAACCCCCACCCGCTCCCATCTCCACAATACCTCTACCCAGTCTCATCCTTCCCCTCTCCCTACCCTCCCTTCTCCCTCCTTCCCGATCGCTGTGCCTGCACTCATCATCTCCCCTCTCCCTCAACAGCTACCCTCTCACCCCTGCATCACAAATCAACTGCCTCCTCCCTCTACAAAGAAAACTTCTCTCTCTTCTGCGTCAAAGCTTCCCCCACACCTTTCTCCCTCAATTCTTCCCGCTCATACTTTGCCCTCAATTCTCCCCCCTCACCTCTCCCTTTCAAATCTGACCCATCACACCCCATTCTCAAAGATGTTCCCCTGCACATCTACAAAGCCGCCTCCTTCCCCAACCTCTCTCTTCCAGGTGATTCCTTCATCTCCTCTAATCTCCCACTTCCCTCCCCCAATTATTACTCCCCACTGGTACTCATCCCTTCACCACCAAGCTCATTGTCCTCCTCCCCATCTCACCCTCTCCCTTAGCTCTTCTACAATCTGTAATCAACTGTCAACAACTCTCATGACCTCCACCTCTCCTCCCTCACACTACCCTCCCCCTCGCCTTGCCTGAATCCAAAGTCTCCTCCCCTCCCTCTTCCTTAACAGTGTGGACCTCAAACATCCTGGGCCTTCACTCTAACCTGACTGATCTCTCAATCCAGGTTGCCACTGGCAAACCAGACAAAATATGCTTAACAGAAACTTTCCTCCTTCAAGACTTCTCAAACTCTTTAGTTTCTCTCCTTGGTTACTCCTCCAGTATGATAGACCTGAGCCTTGCCCTGGTGGCAGAGTTGCTCTCTTTCTCAAAAACTCTATTCCTCACTCCCCATGCACTGCCCTCACTCCTCCACACCCCCAAGAATACCCCTGGCTCCGGCTTCCCCTCTGCTCCCACCACTTGTTTATCTGTGTGTTGTTCCATCCACCAAACAGTGAGAACTCCATTTATATCTTGCTCGCCGAAAACAAAGACCAACTTCTATCCACTCATCCAAACTCTCTCTTCCTCATATGCGGTGACTTCAATTGCCATCATGGCAGTTGGCTGGGTGTGGCTGCCTCTCTCACCTGCCATGGCACTTCAGCATTGGACTTCTGCGATTCATTGGGACTGACTCAATCTGTCAACTTCCCGACACAGATCTCAGCCAACGGTACGCTTCTGGATTTGATTTTGACCAATTTCCCAGAAAATATCAACTGTTGTTCTCTGCTCCAATCGGTTCATCTGACCATATGCTTGTTAAAGCGGTCATCTCTCTGGATGTTGTTAGAGAACCACCTCATAGCTGTCGAGTCTGGCACTTCACTCAGGCTGACTGGTTGGGTCTTCAAGCAGCCATCAAACTTCTAGACTGGTCTCCCATCTCTACTTTTTCTGACATCAACTCGTCCTGGGAATTCTTTCACAAAAAATTTGCTCTATCTCAGGCACAGATTTATCTGATCTCATCTTAAGTTGTCCTTCCCTTCCTCACACCCATGGTCCTGTGGAAGAAATTAATTTCTTCTCTGTTGAAGTCTGAGACCATTTATTAACATCAAACAACAACAACAAATAACAACAAACATGCACATGGGAAAGAAGGAAATACAGGACAAGTAATATCAAACATGATCCTCTTTCTGCTCAAAATGTATATAGCAATCCTCTTTACACTATTTTGGACAAAAAAGACAGAGGAGGGCTGACAAGCATGAAGTAGTGTGAACACTAGTTCAATCTTGAGAAGAGGGTGTTCACAGGGTTAGGACAAAACACAGAGACCGGGTGGATTACTTTCTGCTCGACAATGAGGTGCCAGCATGGCATTCTTCTCTTCAGCAGCTGGGCAGTTTCATTTAAACATTGGAGATTCCAGTCGTGATTACGTGCATTTCAATGAGAAAAGCACATAAGATTTGGTAACATACAATTCTATTTTGTTTGTATATTCATCCACATCACCATAGAGGTCAAAAGATTGTTGAGGAAATGGAAATTTTCCTGACAGTCAATTTGACCCGAGTACAATTTAAAATCTTATCCTACACTGTGTTCAACTAAAATCAGCAAGTGAATATAATTGAGAATACATGAATATAATTATTTTTTCTTCCACATCCCCCCGTTTTGTCCTATCAGGACAAATTTACATAATTATATGACACGTGATCACCATAACCCGTTCCGAAAGGAGAAAAGATATCCCCCACAAGTTCACCCACAATAATGGCAGCGAGCGCTCATCGGAGAAGAATGTCGGACGACGGCCATTTCAATAGTGTCCCTGTCAGGTTAGTGAGTGCGTTTCCACTTTATTCATGGCCTGTTCATCAGCAGGTGTCACGAGTCGAAAAGATGTACTACCTGAGACCAGAAGACAAGTGGGTCAGGGTGTAGATAGAGCAATATCCAACGGGAAACACAGTCTGGGAGGTTCTTGAGCTGCATAGAAGGTAGATCCTGGCAGGTACAAGCTTGGGCCTGACATTGGGTTGCAGATGACAATGGGTTGAAAGAGGTGAAGAGGACTCGAGATGTGACCCAGAGATCCAGCCCAGCAGAATTTGGGGCCTTGCAGCAGCAGTTCGGGCAATCAGGTTAATTCGCCAAAGCGAGCTATGCACATTGGAGGTAGCTGCGATGGCTCCACGAGCTCTCCCGCATGATTGAACACCCGTTGCAGATGACTTGCCATATGGACCTTCAGGGCCTTCATTGTGCATTGTGCAACCATGGCAAGTTCACTATGTATCTGGAGAGCAAGGGTTTTGCGAGTGTGGTCAGGGTCATTCCCCCAGGCAGGCAGCATGCAATGGCAACGTTAAGTCTTTGCCTTGCCGGAGTTTGACTTGTCCAACCTTCTCTTCAGTGGGGGTTTTTTTGTTTTTGCATGCTCATCTCATCTCTTCAGGATGGGGGTTGTGCCA
Source organism: Eptatretus burgeri (assembly GCF_056783735.1). Lineage (NCBI taxonomy): Eukaryota > Metazoa > Chordata > Myxini > Myxiniformes > Myxinidae > Eptatretus > Eptatretus burgeri. Next base: position 30,620,472 of record NC_140978.1, on the reverse strand, counting down.
TGATCATGTGTTGAATGCCCAATCACCCAAATCTGGGTTCTCCCCATCGTCCAATCTTTTGGTGGAAGTTCTTTCAAAGCTTCATTAGACGAAATCTTATAATGCGTAGTTCAACGACTGCTCTCAATACTCCAAAACAAACAAAATCAAGGTTAAACACTGATTAAAATTCAATTAATCAAGAAAACATAGTGGTCCCATGTATTTCAATAAGACTGACAAAGGTTCTTCTGGAAGCATCTAGCTTGGATTACATGATGTATCAAATTTTTTCCTTTCCCTATTTTTTTTCCACATCTAAACGACATGCTAAAATCTAAAGAAATCTCATTTGATATTTGCATGTAGAAAGAGCAGCAATATTTATCAGGGTTTCAATTTGCACAATTCTCAGAAGGCCTCTTCAGTTTGTACAAACTGACCATTAAAGATGGAGTAATTTTATTCTCAAAGTGTGAGGCAATCGGTGAAGGTGCCTTTAGTGAGGGCAATGTTGTCGTTGCACAATTGAAAAGTACTATGATAACAAATAACATGTCCAACAAAAATCAACAATTTTGTCCACCACACTCCAAAGATCCCTTTTTGTCAAGAAAAATATTCCATCATCTGTATAATAACAAGTGAAATCCTTCAATACAGCGCGTGTGGTGAAGCAAATGAGTACACTAATGTTAAAATATGCAATTTATGCTTTTTCAGTTGAAAAACAATTAAAAAGCGAACTTAATATTTGAAATGTAAAAATCTTGTTATTATTGTGAAAAGCACCTTTATATATAACAGAAGGAATGAAATCGTTCGATACAGCGAGGCAGGGCCCGCAAAAGAAAAATGTAAAAAAAGAACTTAGCTTTCAGTGTTTGGAGTTCGGCGCGAAATGCCTGGTGCGCGGAAATAACGTCTTTCGTTCGTTCGTACATGAGAGGGGAGCGTTTCTTGGTTTTTTTTTCTGTCAAGCAATAAATTCAATGGTTTTCACATATATAACACATTAGTTTCACAAATTTCCATTGAAAAAACGCAGTATTGTGTGAATCTAATGTGAAGTTCATGCGGAAACCGGCAAATTATTGTTATTATTGGATTCGCTAGATATCCCTTATTGTCGGGTTGTGTGTGTGTGTGTGTGTGTGTGTGTGTGTGTGTGTGTGTGTGTGTGTGTGTGTGTGTGTGTGTGTGTGTGTGTGTGTCTGCAACGCGAGGCTCCACAGCACAAACCATCAAACCAATTTAATGAAACTTGGCGAATAGGTGCCGTATGGGGTGGGAATGTGCGCATTTGAGTTTCGTTGCTCAAGGCCCAGTCACGCCTTGACGTTTTAGCCAGCAATGGCAACGTATTAAAAAGTATGTAAAACGCTGGCTTACGTTGAACTTTTGATGTTTTTTTTAAAGATTCGGACGTATTCATAACGACTTGGTCTTATGCATAACGTATTAGTAACGGACACAGAACGTTTCGTTGTGTTATCGATAACTTATAGCAACGAATGCTGAACCTGTTGTCGGCCTTCACAACCTATGCCCAACGATAGTCCAACTTATGCATAGCGCGCTGTACGTATCGCCGACGATCACTTGGCGTAGCCCATTAAAAGGCTGTTAGATTAAACACAACGATTCAAATCATAACCGCCACAGAAATGGAAGTGTCAACATCGCAGTCACACCTTGGCGATCTTGCCAGCGTATGCCGACCTCTGAAAAATGCGTCTAAAACGCTGGCGCACGTCGAATACGGTATGGGTAAGTTTGGTATGCGTGAATAGAACGCTAAAGTACGCTATCATACGTCGTATTAAATGGAGTACGTCTTGTAATTTTAAACATGTTGAAAATTTTACGACGTACTTGCCGTATGCCACACGCTCCGCATGCGATGGGAATAAGTTGTACGCACGATATGCGATCGTTGACACACATCGACACACGTTATTTGTAAGGTGCTCATAAGTCGAAACACGTCAAG
>NC_140978.1:30571000-30613500 GCF_056783735.1 Eptatretus burgeri | reverse complement strand
ATTGCCACAAGAAAGGGTACCATGATTGGAGCCCACAAAAAGCTGACCCCTGCTCAGGGGAAAAGGCTTTAAAATGGTGTGATCTGGATAATAATTATGAAAGTTAGCTTCTTCTTTTTCTATAATTTTCAATGTATTCTAATTCGTCCGAGATATAAATACAACATTCAAACCCAAGAAGAGTACAGGCACCCCCCTGCGGAGCAAGCACTAAATAAAAAATGACTCGATTTTGCACAGCTTCCATTTGTATTTGCAATAATTTTAACATTCATATCTGCTAAACTATCCACAGTTTCATTAACAAGCACTTCCAAAGCAGCTGTCATTTTCTCTTTTTTTCAGCTCCCGTAGCACTTCCGTTCTGAGGAAAGATGGTCATCACGGCCAAGTTAGTGTTAGAAATACCATGCTTACTTCGTTGCAAATTTTGAAATGGGTAAGTAAATGTACAAGAAGTACCACTTCATCAAAACTCACGCACCTGTCCATTCAATAAGAAAAAAACGTATTATTTTAATGCTGCTTGTGGTGTCATTGTATGATTTCAAAAATAATTCTCACACTCTGACCTATTTAACATTCATTTCTCTCATGCCTTCTGCACTTAAGGTCAGGTCAGTTCAGATTAGATCTGTGATTTGCTACTGGTAACATGCAAACCGAAACTAACCTGTTCCATGGTCCAGTTGGCAGCGACTAAACCGTCTCCCCCACCAAGTTCATTGGTGAGGAGAGTGTATGATAGGAACACCAAGCAGGTTGAAAAACAAAACCTGTCAAAGGGTAGAGGAGCTCCTTGTGAGCCAACGTCCATCCATATCTCATGCCCAACTGTGCCTGTTGACATCCTCCTGCTGTTGGGTTAATTTTTATTAGGAGGTGGTGGCAGGATTTGCACTCCGTTCAACGTAAAACCCTCCATTCTGCAAAACATACCAAATGCACAAAAAAAAAACCCCACTCTGTGGGAGTACCTCCTGTGCAGCTCTCCTTCACATGACAGCTGACCAGATGACAGGATTGGGGCAAAGCCTTCGGGACCCCCAATCTTTTATGATAGGAGGGAAACCACGGGGTTACCTTTCCGGGTCAAATTGCGGTAGTGTGTGCCGGGGTGGTGCTGAGATGTCATCCACCAGACAGCGGTCTCCTTGGGTTAACCTGAGGCGGTCCCTTCGGGTTGGTGTCTGGAATGTCCTATCCCAAGAGAGAATGATCACCTGTCTCTGTTGTCATCTGAGCTCAAGCGTTTGAACATCGGTATTGCAGCATTCTCTGAGGTTCAGACACCAGATTCTGGCGAGATTATGGCAGGTGGTTACACCTATTGTTCTGGTCGCTCTGATGGTTACCATGCTCAAGGAGTTTCTGCATCTGTGTCGAATCAGTTGACTCCAATGATAATTGAGGTAACACCGGTCCTTGGGTGTCATTTGTCACTCCTTGGGTGTCATTTCCCTGGTCTCTGAAAATGCTCCAACTGAGGCGAGCGATCTCACCGTGAAGGACGCATTCTCTGGCATGCTCAAGTCTATGGTTGATCAGTGCCCAAGGCAAGATACTCTTTTAGACTTGGGGGATTTCAATGCATCAATTTGAACTGAAAGAGATGGTTATGAGATGTGTGTTGGTCCCCATGGGTCTGGAACTGTGAACAAGAATAGCAATAAGTTCCTTGATTTTGCAAGAAGTCATGGACTGAGCGTAGCTGGTTCATGGTTTCTGCACCCACAGGCTCATCGCTGGACTTGGTATTCCAAGTCGCATGGCCAGGCTGAATGGCAGAGCTGAGCTGTTCAGGGAGCTGAGGCGTAACACTGTATGTGGACTGTACATGTGGATAAGGAGGCCTATGTGTGAGGAATCTGTGAGGGGGTAGACCATCACCTGTGGTCAAGTGATTCTCGTCCTGCTTACAAGGGAATTCACACATTGCGCTCCTCAAAGCCCGTCCTCAGTGTACTGCAGAACAGAGGAGAGAGTGGTGGACTCTTGAAAGAGAAGTCCAAAGTGAAGGACCGCTGGGCCGGTTACATTGAGTGGTTGTACCAGGCTGATCCACCAGCTCTGGAGTTGTATGTCAGTAGTGTTACTATCTCCATTGCTGACCCTCCAATCAACTGTGGTCCACCTTCGTTTGTAGAAACTGGCTTTGAACTGGTTGAAATGGGGGTAAAGCTCCTGGGATCTGTGGCATCCATGCTGAATTTCTCGAGGCTGGTGGAAATGCTGTACACGTGTTGTTGCATGTAATTCTGTGCTCTGCCTGGAACACAGGTATCATCCCAACTGATTGGAAGAGGGGCCTTGTTGTCCCTCTCTGGAAAGGGAATGGTGATAGCCAAGACGGCAACAACTACCGAGGGGTGACGCTGCTCTCAGTGCCAGGCAAGGTCTTTGCTCGGATAATTATTGATAGGAGAGGAGGAGATTGGGACCATACTCTGTGCAGAGTGTTGGTGCTGCTGAAGCAGTCTACTTGGCTATTGGGCACAATCCTGGATGCGTTGCCACTCCGACACGGTATACCAGCATGCTGGCACTCGTTTTGCCAACCTCGAAAGGATGACAGGCCGAGTTAACCCCACCTGGTGTTAATTCAACAACTGAGCAGGATTTGAACTCAGGATCCAAAGCCCACCACCCTCACCATTAAGCCAACACCAGGCATAACCATTAAGCTAACACCAACACTTGATAGCGTTCACCACCATCTGCTTGAGCACCAGCGTCCAGAGCAGTCAGGCTTTACACGAAAGTGGTCAACAATTGACTGTATCTTTGCTCTTCGGGTCCTCACTGAAGACAGACGAGAGTTTTGGCAGAGGTTGCTTGCATCCTATGTTGATCTCTGTAAAGCGTTTGATTCAGTGAATCGGGATGCCCTCTGGAGGATTCTTGGTCTTCGTGGGGTGCCAACAAAACTAATCAATCTGATGTTTGAACTGTACTCTGGTACTGAGAGGGCTGTGAGATGTGGCGATACCATCTCTGACTTATATCCAGTTGTTACTGGAGCTCGTCAAGAGTGTGTACTGGCCCCCACACATTGCAGCACTCGTATGGACTGGATTCTGAGGAGGATGTCAGAGAGATCAAGCTGTGGTGCATCGTTTGGGAATGTCAAGTTCTCTGATCTTGATTTCGCAGATGATGCAGTCATCTTTGCGGAGACTTTACATACCATCGTCATCGTCTTGTTCTTTTAGAGTTTGAGATTTTTTTTTTTTCTCAATTGACACGTTTCGGTCAAATAGACATAATGGTATCAGTTCTACCGATAAATACCAAAGCTGTTCCAGCAACTTTATCACTGTTGCCTTCGATATATCAATGTTCATTTCGGAATATTTATCCATTCGCTTTAACAATGTCAGGTGTGAATTCAGTATATATATTCTGAAACGACAGAATAGTTATCATTAGTTCACGAAAGGCAATTTCGCTAAATGCCTGAATGACCTGATACCAGACCTGAAATTGACGGCAGTCAGTCACTGACTGACGGACTCAGTGATTCAATGGAGTAATGAGCAGACAATACAACAAATCTAAACAATAAATATATCATACGTACAACAAGCCGTGTCAGTACAAGAACAAAAGACATAATTTCATGTTGAAAATGGGGAATTTCCCCATTTTTGAGCCACGTTTTGGGACATATGTAACACTTTTTGGGGATCAAAAACATTTTTTTCGTGTTATTCACGTTCGAACCAACCAGTAAGCATGCAAAAATTTCATGAAAAATATCTCTGACATAAAAATACAAAAAAACATTAAAATGCACATTTTGTTTACAATTTTTGACAGCTGGTAGCAATCCCTGGACAATTTTTTTCGGGTTCATTTTTTTTTTCTAATAAATATCAACCTAAATTCACATTAGCCCCTTGAAATTTCCGAAAAAAATAAAATAAGGACAGACCTAATGTAGACAGCATGCCTCTACTAGTTTAACGTCCATCCGAGGGATCACGCATACATTAATGAACCGCCCTACCTGCTAAACACCAATATGACAGTTTATAGCTGGGTTTAATAAAATGTTTAAAGCAGCTATGTGGAACTCCTTGTGGCAGGCAGACTACTGAAGGAAAATGAACACTGTTTGGGGCCTGGGGGGGGGGCATTACTCCCCCCCTTAAATCCACATATGAATTGAATGGAGGGTTTCAGTACCCCTAAATAGCTTTTTGCAGTTCTAACAGCTGCTTGTAAAACAAGAACATTGTCAAGAGAAGGAGCAATTTTTAAACATCTATGTTGCAAGGAAGCTGGTGTTAAAAAACATATTAAGAGCAAAACACCTCAGCTTGCTGGGCTGAACAATTAGAGTCAATTTCCCATTTTTCATCATTTCAAAATCATGACAAATCACATTTCTACAGTTCTTAAGTCCTGAACAAAGCACTATTTAAATAATTTTTCTCATAATGCTGGTGATAGCCAGCCTTCCCAAATGGACCCTGTTCAGAATACGTTTTGCATTCACAATTTTTATTTCACAATTTTATCAGCATTTCTATTCCAGTTTATAGCGAAGCTGAGATTCAAACACAGACTCAGTGGAGAGTGTTGGCCCGTGCGGGGAAAGAACCCGCGACCTTGTCATTCAAAGTTATCTCACAGTGAGAAAGCCCGAGCTTTAATCCATTTTGACTCCCACAGCTTAACCACAGCATGAGTGGGGGATTCTCACACATTCTATTTGTGCATCATTTGGAGCAATGCACTGGAACCCAACACATGTGCCCATATCTGAGGGATATTTTAAGTATCAAACACGATATGTATTCATGCTTAAACAGCAAACAGAAGGGATCAACAACGCACACAACAAACATCCCTCTGCTCAATGTCATGAGCCAGCCACCAAACCATGAACAGAAAAGTTCAAACACAGGCTGCTTTCACTCTCCACCTGAAGTTTACATTCAATTGATTCATCCCAAGAAACCATGGGGCACAACTTCAGCTGTTCATGTCAATATCTGAGAGATATTTTAATCTGTCCCCAAACTGTCTTGCTGAAGTGGTTTTAATCATTATGTTTTATTTTATTTTATGAATGTCCATTTCTCCTGACACTTTAGTTGTTGCAATATCATTTCTAACAAGACATTCTCATGCATATATGTAGGATTATGACGTCGTCCAGTAATCTTCAGTTCCTTATGAAGTCCACAATCACTTCTAATTCAGATGTTGACCAAGAACAAATTCACATACACAACCTCTCCATCCAGTCCCAAAACACGTCTCAATGGCACTTGTATTGCACTTCAAAGAGACCGCCAGGGCTCCGTCTTTCAATCAAGCCATAAACCCATTATTTTGTTTACACACCTAGCTACAACGGTGTGTGAGGAATCTGATGTAATTGTACTTCCTCTATTAAAGAGATGTGCACCTCTCTTCATTCAGTCTTCACATTGCACTGTGACGACCAATCCTTATCTCCAGTTTCCGTACTTATGCATTCCCATAATCTTCACAGTTCACAATACACAAATTGAAACACTGATATATTATACACAAACGAAATCAACACTCGCTTACTTATTGTAATAACTCAAATAATGCAACACCTATTATGACATGCAAATCAATGCAATTCATTGCACATACAACGCTGAATGAAATTCATACAAATTCTGTACAAATACACAATTCACATGAGCCCTATCCTTCTAACATTCAGGTGAAAATACCCCCCATAATTCTGTCAACTCCAACTTCTGTTTGGAAAACAATGAATTTAGTCAATTTATCCCTCCACTTCAGGTGACTATAACAATAAACACACAATTTATCCTTCCACTTTAGTCAATTTATCTAACTTCAGGTTAGATGAACCAGTTCATGTTCCAGCTTCAGGTGGAACAGCCACAGCACAGTATATCCCTACATCGGGTAAAGATACCGAATTACAATATATATCCCTACTTCAGGTAAGGACACCAAATTATGCCCCTACTTCAGGTAAAGACACCAAATTACTTTGAGTGTAGCACCGAGATCTAAAAATGGGGTGCACACAATTGCTCTGTCTGATTGGGACAGGATGCCAACCTTGAAATACACCAACTCTAAAACAACCAAGACAGAAACCGGAAACACAGCATCTTTACAACAACCCCAAGTACAAGAAATGGTTCAGACTCCTTTGTGTAATTCGGAGGTAAGTTGACCAAATGGTCAAGAGACGAGGCATGCAGGGAGGAAGGACAAATACACCTATGCTCCGCCTCAGGGAAGAAATCCTTGACCTTTTTGGTAAGGCTCTTTTTTTTGTTTGTTTCCCCCTCCTCCAACTACATGCCACTGATCTCGATTCATCGAGGTAAATTGCATCCTGTCACAGTTGCCAATTTGTGGAAGAAATTCAGTTCTTCTCTGTCGAAGTCTGAGACCATTTATTAACAGCAAACAACAACAACAAATAACAACAAACATGCACATGGGAAAGAAGGAAATACAGGACAAGTAATATCAAACATGATTCTCTTTCTGCTCAAAATGTATATAGCAATCCTCTTTACACTAGTTTTGGACAGAAAAAGACAGAGGAGGGCTGGACATCTGGCAAGGGTAAATGGAGGGGAGGGCTGACAAGCTTGAAGTAGTATGAACACCAGTTCAGCCTTGAGGAGAGGGTGAAAATAGGGTTAGGGAAAAACACAGAGACCGGGTGGATTACTTTCTGCTAGACATTGAGGCGCCAACAAGGCGTTCTTCTCTTCAGGTGGGCAGACTCATTTAAACATTAGATTTACCAGTCTTGGTTATGTGCATTTAAAGGCCCGGTCACACCTTGACGTTTTAGCCAACGTATGCCGATTTTTGAATTTTTTTTCTAAAACGCTGGCACACGTTGAATACGTTATAGGTAAGTTTTGATAACATTGAGAGCAAGCTGAAAAACACTGCCATACGTCGTTGTACGTTGGCTTTAAACGTTGTACTTTTTGGTTGTCCTCAAATTTTTTCATGCTTGAAATTTCACGACGTATGCCGGCGTATGACTCGCACGTTCCGCTACGCTGGCCACAAGTTGTATGCACGGTCTGCGATCGTTGACAGACGTCAACACATGCTACTTGTAAGTTAATCATAAGTTGAGACACGCCGAGGTAATGCTTAGCGTACCCGAAACTTGTTTCTAACCTATGATTAACGTGTTGTTGGCACGTTACGCGATCGTTGCCACACATCGACAGACGTTACTTTTAAGTTACTCATAGGCTGAAAGACGTCGGTATAATGGATCGTCCTTGCGTCAGCGTCCACGGCCAGGACACTTATTTGCAGCATTCTTCAAACTTTTCTTCGGCATGACGAGGATGTTCACACTTCGATGTCTAGCTTGGCTATGATTCCAATTGTCCATCGGCAGCGTCTATTTAAAATAGTCGAGTTTGAGCGATTTAACACGTTCAGAAGAAACGAATAAAATTTCCAAACCCCAGTGTCAAAAAACAAAGGCGAGTGACAGCAATTTAAATCGTTCATTGTAAACAATGAAAATGGCTGAGTGGTACCGTTTAAAAGTCGTTGAGTGTAAAAAAAAAATCCAATTGTTGAGCGCAAGCGTCTACTTTCAATAGTGGAGATGCAGCCATTTAAATCGTTGAGTTTATCATTTAAATCGTTAAATCGTTAAAAGCAAGGACGATCCATCATAACCCACACCCTCCCCCTCACACTCGCCTACTACTGCTAACATGAACAAACTACTACTGATACTGATACTGATACTGTTCCTGCTGACATGGACATCAACTCAAAAAGGACTCAAAAACATTGTTGGGTTCCCCTTTTATGAGAAGCATTTTTATATACCAATTCCCAAAACCGCTGGGAACACGTCTTTATATGGCAGTTGTAAGCAAGAAACACGTTAATTTATTTTTTTGTCGACCGGAAGACGTCATTGGAATACGTCTACATACGTCGATGTGTGTTGGGACTACGTAAAGAATTGGTTCAAAGCACGTCAAACATAAGTTAGAAATAAATTTCGCATAAAAAAGACATTACCGCGATGTGTTTCGACTTATGAGTTGCTTATAAGTAGCCTTTGTGGACGTGTGTAAGCGTCCACATATCGTGTGTAAAACTTATCCCCATCGCATGCGGAACGTGTGTCATACGCCGAGTACGTCATAAAATTTTGAACATGTTTAAAATCTCTTGACGTACTCTACTTACTACGACGTATGATAGCGTACTTTAGCGTTGTACTCACGTATACCAAACTTACTCATACCGTATTTGTCGTGCCCCAACATTTTAGACACATTTTTCTTCGGTCGGCATACGTTGGCAAGATTGCCAAGGTGTGACCGCGATGTTGACACTTCCATTTCTACGGCAGTTATGATTCGAATCGTTGTGCGTCAGCCTTTTAATAGGCTACGTCACGACATCGTCGGCGATGCGTGCAACGTGCTATGCCTAAGTTAGACTATCGTTGGGCATCGGTTGTGTAGGCCGACAACAGGTTCAGCATTCGTTGGTATAAGTTATCTGTAACACAACGAAACGTTCTGTGTCCGTTACCAATACGTTATACATAAGACCAAGTCGCTATGAATACGTCCGAATCTTTAAAAAAAACATCAAAAGTTCAACGTAAGCCAGCGTTTTACATACATTTTAATACGTTGGCATCGCTGGCTAAAACGTCAAGGTGTGACCGGGCCTTCAGTAAGATAAAAGCACATAAGACTTAGTAAGATACAATTCTATTTTGCTTGTATATTCATCCACATCAGCATGTAGGTCAAAACATTGTCAGGGAAAGGGAAATTTTACTGACAGTCAATTTGACTCAAATACAAAGTAAAATCTTATCCTGCACTGTGTTCAACTAAAAGCAGCAAGTGAATATAATTGAGAATACATGAACATAATTAATTTTTCTTCCACATCCCCCCCTTTTGTCCTATCAGGACAATTTTACATAATTATATTACATGTGATCACCATACCCCATTCCTAAAGGAGAAAAGATATCCCTTACACAAGTTCATTCACAATAATGGCAGCGAGTGCTCATAGGAGAAGAATGTCAAACGAGGGCCATTTCAATAGTGTCCCAGTCACGTCAGTGAGTATGTTTCCACTTAATTCATGGCCTGTTCATCAGCAGGTGTCACAAGTCGAAAAGACATGCTACCTGATGCCAGAAGACAAGTGGGTCAGGATGTCAATAGAGCAGTACCCAACGGGAAACAGTCTCAGAGCTCCTTGAGCTGCAGAGAAGGTAGATCCTGGCAGGTGAATAATAGCAGCAAGTTAATATAATTGAGAATAAATGAATATAATTACTTTATCTTCCACAGTGCACTGAAGCTTGTAGTGAGGCAGTTGTCCTGAAACAACTTGCCTTCACCTCATGGAAGGCAAATCCTACTAAAGGCAATCTCAGTTCCTTTCACAAAGCTTGGAACAAGTGTTTGTTTACCGTCAGGAGAGGCAGGAAACAACATCTTTCAAATCTCATCTCAAGTCTCAAGTCTGAACTATCAAACCCGTCTTCCTCCTCTAAATCCTCGTGGCATCTGCTTAAGTCTGTTGCTGGTGTATGTTCCTCCTCCACCCCCTCCGTTACCTCAAATGGCTGCACAGCTGACACTGCATGAGAAAAGGCTGAATGCCTAAACTCCATGTTTGCTTCCAATTCTTGTGTCCCAAACCCATCAATTTCTGTGCCCACCTTACCCAGTCACACCCAGCTGTTTTGGGACTCTGTGTCCTTTTCTCCTGACAAGGTGGAGAACTTGCTGTCAAACCTCAACTCAGATTCTGAAACCGGTCCAGATGGCATCAGCCCTCATGATCTCAAAACCTGCTCTGCTGCTCTTGCTCACCCTCTCTCTGTTATATTCACCCTCTCATTTTCTCAAGCTCATCCACCATCTGCTTGGAAATCAGCAAACATTACCACTCTGCATAAAACGGTGCAAAAACTGATCCCTGCAACTACAGACCAATCAGCCTGCTCCCAATCATCAACAAGGTCGTGGAATCCATCATCACTTCTGACATTGAATTCTTCTTCTTCTCCAATGGCTTGATTTCTGATCATCAATTTGGATTTAGACCAGGTCACTCCACCCTGGACATGTAACTTCTGCTTTCTCAACAATGGATGGAGGTCCTAAATGCTAAACATGAGATCCGAGCCATTTCTCGAGACATATCGCAAGTTTTCAATATGGTCTGGCATCCCGCACTGCTCACCAAACTCTCTTATTGTGGTATCCAAGGCAATCTGCACTCATGGCTCGTGGACTTGCTCTCCTGTCACAGTCAACATGTGACTCTAAATGGAATTCTCTCATCTCCTCTTCCCATCCAGGCTGGAGTTCGTCAAGGCTCACTATCTGCCACGATATTTCCTGGGAAAACCACATCTCCAAACTGGCCTCCAAAGCCAGTCACCAACTGGGCATCCTCCGTCGTGCAGAGTCCTTCCTTGGCACACCTGAGCTTCTAACCATTTACAAAGCTTTTATCGACAATCTGATGGAGTACTGCTCTCCCGTCTGGGATGGTGCTCCTGCCTCACAGCTAGCTCGACTTCCTGCTGTCGAAACCAAGGCTTGTAGGATCATTGGTATCTCCTGCGATGAAGTTGAGTCTTTGGATCTCTCACTCTCTCACCGGAGGCAGGTCGGTGGTCTTTCTGTCTTATACCATCTCCACTCCGACCTCCCACTCCCCCCCCCACTGCTCTGTCTGTGATCTGCCCCCTATATTTCCTGAGGGCACTCAAGGTCAGCCAAAAACCCCCTTCTATTGAAACTGTCAAAATCAAGAATCACTGCTCACCTTCACTCTAACATTTCTCTTTTTTCCCCATCTCTGGAACAGTCTCACACTTTCTTCAATCCCACTCCTCCCTCCAGGTCTTCAAAACAGCTGTTCATCACCATCTCTTATCTTCCCCATCCAGAATATTGATCTTTACTACCCCTATTAATGCACCCCAAACCAACCTCCTTCAAATTCCTTGTTTTCCTTCCTGAAAGTCCCTGCAGTACCATCTTGTTTACCCTGTGTGCCCCACCCCCATCCCTCTGCCTTCCACAGATATCCTATTGTCTAGTTCCCCAATATTTTGTGGTTCCCTTTCCCGCCCCTCTTGTCTCCTGCCTTGTTATATGGTTCTATGTATTAGTTCTTATACGAGCCTCTACTTGGTATACAATTAGTTTTTGGTGGACTTTAGTTTTTGCGCGAAGCATAAAAATATTGAAAATTCCACTGCATGTTCGAAACTTCATGTAAATTCCATCGCCACAATTGTGCAAGGCCTCATTTAACATTGCCATGAAGAACAAAATGAACAGAATTGGTGCAATCACACAGCCCTGCTTTCATGCCAGTCGTTGTAGGGAAGCATTTGGAGAACTGTCCGTCTGCACACCCACGTCCACGCATGCCATCGTGTAACTGCTTCAGTACATTGACAAATTTGTGTGGGACTCCCTTCTTAGTCAGCATTATCCCAAGGGCTTCTCAAGATATGGTGTCAAAAGCTTTTGTTAGATCAACAAATACTGTGCATCGTCTGACATTTTGTTCGATACATGAACAAAAGAGGAGCATGAGAGGGGAATGTGCAACACAAAAGAGGATTACAATAAATACAAATGAGACTATAGATTATAATGACAGCATTGTAACCCCCCCCCCCCCAACAGAAGGGTAGGGCCATCTTCAGCATCCAGCCATGCATGCACATAAGTACAAGCATGCACGAAGGTGGATACTTTGAGATCTGAGAAGGCTCTGTTCCATCTTCTGAAACCCATATATGGAGATAACAAACCAACGACGCATACACGCACACACACACACAGACACACAGACACACACACACACACACACACACACACACACACACACACACACACACACACACACACACACACACACACACACACACACACACAAGTGTGTTTAACAAGTTCACCCAGGATTTAGCTATTCTCATAAAATTATGATCATTAGGATATTTGTGTTCGGCATGATAATGTGACACCAAATATTAGTATATCAGCAGAAATATCATGCCTCAGGAAATCCCTTGTTTCTCAATGTTAGCTTTATTAAACTAAAATACTAGCGAGGTTCCAATGCAACACACAGAATGAACGTGATCACAAACCATTTCAAGTAAAGTTTTCTCAGGGGCAGATTCGCTATGTCGGCGAATCCTCTTCAGAGACCTTCTGGGAAGGTGGGTGTGACTTGACCAGGTGAGAAGAAAAAAACATTCTTACCCCCAATGATGTGTCTTCTTGGTGTGGGGCTCTGGCTTCTACCCATTGACCTGCCTGGCTCGGTAAGACTTTCCCCCAGTATAGCTCTCCGGCCTGACTCCGGGTCACAGCAGCATGCGAGGTTTCCAACTCCAATCAAAGTGGTCATCACAATTGGGGAAGCAGCAAACATTGAGATGCCAATAGACAGAGCAGACATGGAGAAGATAAATGTACATTCAGTAATGTTTGCCAAGTAATATCTACCTGGATTATGCACTCTAACTTTGAATTGAATAAATATTTCAACTGACATTTCGTGTTCCCTTCATCTTTGTTTTGGCAGACTGCATCAAGTGGAGTGCTCATGATGGTCAATTAATTGAAATTTTAATATAAAGATCCTAGTTTCCCTTTGTCTATGGCCAGTGGGGTTCAGGATTTGTGAAAAGGAGTTGGAGTGGTGGGGGGGGGGGCGCAAAAGTATATTTTGCTCCTGGGCACCAGACACCCTTAGGACACCACTGCCTGGTAGGTCTTCATTTAATTTATACATGCGTAGAACTGCTTTATGCGCGGCTGTTTGGAGATGGTTTTAGAGCTGCTTTTTGCATGGAGAGTTAGAGATGCTTTATGCGCGGTTGGTTGGAGATTGTTTGGAAGCTGCTTAAACGTGGCAGGTTGGAGATGGTTTTAGAACTGCTTTTTGCTCGGCTGACTGGAGATGCTTTGTGCACCCTCCAAAAACCATGAATAGCTGAAGCGCAGGGGCTGTGACAGTAGAAGCAGGTCACATTTTATAAACCACCAATATGCGGGGTCCGTGAATGTCGAATCCATGAATGTCGGGGTTTCATGGTATTCTTCGGGAAAATGCCAGTGGCATAGAGAAGGCCCCTTTATATGGTATGGGCAATGTGGAAAACAATAGAAAAGAAGGGGCATTGCATAGCTTATAAGAAATGCCAAACAATATAAAAGAAGGGACATTCCATGGCTTGTGAAAATGCCAGATGATAGAAAATAAGGCACATTCAAAAAAATCTCGTGTGCATGCTGTATTACCCTTGTGTTCTTCGGAGAAATCAAGTTATGCTCCAGAAAAGTTCATAAGTTAAGAGCCCTCATGTTTAACTATTTTACTGCCAGTCAAATTTTTTCTACGTTCAACTTTTGGGTGTTCGCCACAGCGAGCAAAAACTCGCAAAAAAGCAAACACTATGGCACTTAGGTGGAATTTATTTTGAATGCCATTAATTAGACGTATTGGCTGATGTATATTCCAAGTTTCAGCTCATTTCAATGTATAGCCTTTGAGATATGAGCGCCAACACATTTTGGATGGACGGACAGACTGACAGACACCTATGTTAATTTCGAGGGTTTTCATTAAGAACTCAAGAATGCGGAAATGGTCGTTGCTGAAATTTGGAACATGCTACCTCGACATACAAAGGATTTTCTTGTAAAACTTGCAGCCAGTTTCGTCCAGTAGAAGCTGAGAAGCGAATTTTCAGTCCCAGTGTTTAAGTTGCATACAGAGAAACCATCCCATGGAAAGGGAGGGTGCTTCATGCTTCCCTCGACATACATGTATATCTTTCAAATTTGCTTTAGGCAGGAAGTGTGGGGATTTGTGATGGTGTGCAAACGACTTCACTCTACTTTATGTTGCACTTCCCAAGACTTGCGCAGGAGCATTCACTTGCATCCCATGTAGGATAAGGAGAGTATGGGACAATGGAATAATCAACACTGTATACGAGCTTTAAAGTTGTGATCATAAACTGTGCTCAAATGGGAATGCCAAATAGGCCATTTATATCTACTTGATTTCTTCAAGAAGAACAAATAAATGTCCTCCAATCAGAACACAGAAGGTTCATGCAAGCCCTATATCCTGGCTATGATTGGAAGAAAATGCTCAGTGTTTCCAGCGAGCACAATCAGTTTGTGCAGTTGCTCTCATCAAGGTTTACTGGAAAAATGCAATGTACTTCAGAAAATCTGAACTCACAATTCATATTTTTTACAAAATAAATGATTATATTCTTTCTGTGAAATTGGAATGCTTTGGTTCTCCCTTGTCATTGACCATCAAATCCCAGAAAGTTTTGTCCCAGCCAAAGCACTCAATACCTTATTTTCTGCAGTAAGTGAATCTGGTAAGTCATTGTAAGAAAAAATAATTCCATCATAAGCAACAAATAAAAATTTCCCATTTCAATCTCCATCCACTGTGCAGACTTTGAACTTTTTATTTTCTGCAAATGGATATCTTTATTAGTCTGAAAAATTGCCCTCATTCCCCAGCAACTCTCAAATGAATGGCTCCAGGAGCGATCGGGATGGGGAAAGAGGATGGCTAAGAATCTCTCAGTTCAACAAGGCTACCAAGTGCATCGACGCTGCATCTATATACTGGCGGGGTATGCTTACACATTGAAAGCAATAACGAACTGTGGGAGTTATTTCCCATTGTCTCAGGTTGCTCACCTGCATTTGTTTTTCATTTATTTTTTTTCATTTATTTATATTTTCATTTGCAGACACTTCGGATGGTTCTATGATTTTTCCCAGTGTATTGGCTTCGATGTCCGTCGGCACGCAAAATTTAAGCTTTCTCCCTCACCGGAAGGTACCAAACATTATTATCAGTCAATCAGTGAGTGAGTGGTTTGACGTTATAAAGATTTACAAGGAAATTTTTATGTGCAGCAGGAGGCCATTTGGCCCATCACGCCTGCACCATACCAATGCTAGATTTTTTAATAAATCCATCAATACCCCTTCCCTTGCACTGCATCAGTGGCAGAGCCATGCCCCGAACCAATGATGTAACCAGCAGCCAAAAAGGCAGCACACGATGGGAACCCCTTCCCTTCGTGTGCAGCCTTTTGGCTGCTGCACTGATACTCATTTCACCAACCTCAGAAGGAGACAGGCTGAGTCAACTCCCTGGTGTTAATTCAGCTTTCAACAGAGCTTGAACTCAGGATCATAGGATCCCAAGCCACCACCATAACCGCCAAGCCAACAACAGGTTTTTATATCCGATGCACAATGGACCCAGGCATTTCGTTAAAGAATATCTGACAACACTGGAAGAACTCAACAACATAAAAAGGGATTAGTCCAGTAGAATTACACTATAACCTGAAACAAATTCCAATAGTTTTTTTATTGCTGGATCTTGTTCAGGGGGTCACTCTGAATGTCCCAATATAAAATAGGACAAAAAAGGACCACCGGAAGTGCCCTAATTTGCATAAATTCAAAATGGCCGCCATTGAGCACTTGGGGGGCTGATATCTCCTAAACGGTGCGTTTTAGACCCCATAAATGTATTATTAGCAGATAGGAAAGTGACCCCAAGTAATCCAAATATGTCGTCAAAATTTGTATATGACGTCATATATGTCAGAAATGACGTCATTGATGACGTCATTGATATAATTTATATTAAATTTATGTTTTCCTCAATGTTTTTGTAGGAAGTACATGTATGACGTTCTTTGGAAATATCCTAGTCTAAAATATGTTTCATGAGCTATGCCTTGTACATTTTCAAATTCAAATGTATACCTCCACAGAGCCTGTCCTTTACATGTCCTGGCTTATTCACATGATGAGGTTTTACTTAGTCTGAATCAATATCGGTGGCAACATCCCCCTTATTAGTGCATGATGTCCCTTTGCATCCCGTGCATGATGGTGAACACTCTAAGCCATTTTTCCGACAGCTGCAACGTAGGGTGTCACAATCACCCTTGCATTGGCACCGGATTATTTTCAACAGATATTTCGGTGCAGGAAGCAAGTCCATCTTGCTTGGCTGCATTCGACCATCTGACAAATGCCACCCCCAATCCATTGGATTCAGTTCTTCTTTCCCCATCCAAACCTGGGCTTGATAGTAAACCCTCTGTGAGTGATATCTTGCTGCGTTGGATGTTGGAGGTAGCGTCTGTACTTGGACACTGCGAGCACTGGTAGCCACCTTTTCCGAGAACTTCCTGGCTCTCAGGTCATCCAGGCTTTCTTCCATCTTTCCACCACATAGAAAGACAAGAGCGCTCTCTCCTGCTTTATCTACGTCCTCTACCCCCAACCCTTCTTGAGCCAACTTTAGAATTTGCGACTTAAACTCAAGATGATTTTGGGATTTCTTCACGGGCGCTCCTTTCCCTATCCCAAATATCCTGGATGTTGTGTCGCATCAAGCAGTGGCATGGATCACTGGCAAGAGACTACACAATTCTTTCCCCAACTGCTTCTTGAGGCAAACAATGTCCCAGACTCTCCTCTTCACCTCCTTCTCCCCACACTTGCGTTCTGACCTGAAGACAAGTCCTTTGTAATCATCACCGCAATAGAAACACAACAGTGCAAGAAGATCTGTATCTTCTCCTATTAGTTGCGTACAAGCAGACGTTGAACACCTTACAGCCGTTTTCACAATCAAGACATCAGCATCACCATCTGCGCTTTGGGTCTTGATGCCGTTTTCACCCATCTTCTGTAACGGAGTGGTATTTGCTTCCCTGTTCTGAAGTTTACACTACAAACTATGTGGTAAATGGCATCTGCCACGTGAAGGTCAATGCAAGATGCCAAACGTCCCCAAACTTTCTCTGCCCAAGGATCGTTTGAGGGCCTTTGGTCGCATGCTTTAAAGATAGACCTCTGGAAGTCCCACGTTCTAACAGGGTAAGAATCATCAGAGTTGGTGTCTGCTGACATCCCACAAAGGAAGCAGTGTTCAAAAAGTTAAATATGGGTTCACTAGAACGGCGACTTGGCGGCTCTGGCTCCTCCCGAAACTTTCGTTTTAACGAAAACTGTATAGATTTCTTGTTGCAAAAGTCTAGTCTGCATTCAGAGTGGAACTTCTGCCCCACCATCACGTTGATGGCAACTCCTCTTGATTTTGCAGCTTCCCTCACACTATGGGCACCCTTCTCTGTCAAAGTAAACGTTTGTCGGCCATCATCAAGCTGTTTCTCGCACATGGCACACTTTGTGTCATCCATGGTGTAGATGTCGCCCTGTGGATGGAAAATTAGTTTTTAGGATATTGTCAAAGCTATGCTAAATTCCACGAAAATCAGTCAAGTAGTTTACGTAATGCTATGCGCGTACATATGACGTCTAATACCCCACACAAACAATCTGAACCAAACACCATATACACAGTACACTCTACAGCAGTCACTACACAAAGCATGCTAAATGAAATCAGTCATGCCCACAGTGTAAAAATAGCCGCATAAATTTGATGTATTGTACAGATACACTCATGATCACCTGAACAAAGTCACCTGGCCGTTGAGTCCATTTACCTTAGGTGAAATGTGCTGGTGTAGGTTACCCTGATGTGGGGGAGGGGGTTTGTGGTGTTCCATGTTGTGTTGCATTGTTTATTTGTCAATCCCGATGTATACTATATGATAAGGGAAAATAAACTCTTTTGAATTTGATTTGAATTTGTTTAACACCTATGACGTCATATATGATGCCTATTACGTCATTTCTGACATATATGACGTCATATACAAATTTTGACGACATATTTGGATTTCTTGGGGTCACTTTCCCATCTGCTAATAATACATTTATGGGGTCTAAAACGCACCGTTTAGGAGATATCAGCCCCCCAAGTGCTCAATGGCGGCCATTTTGAATTTATGCAAATTAGGGCACTTCCGGTGGTCCTATTTTGTCCTATTTTATATTGGGACATTCAGAGTGACCCCCTGAACAAGATCCAGCAATAAAAAAAACTATTGCAATTTGTTTCAGGTTCAGCCATTCTGGGGCTAAATCTACTGGACTAGTAATTAGATCTATTGGTAAGACGAAAATGGGGGAAATTTATTGTTAAAAAAATGGTTGCTTGCTCTACTGAAGGGGCAAAGAGGAGAAGAAAGCACAGTGCCCTGCAGAAATATACTGTATATCAACAATACTGATCTTAAAACAAACATGATTTAACAATCTATGATAGAAATGCAATGAAATGAGTACGCATATTTGTATGTTGGAGTGCATCCTTCGTCATCGTAGTTATTGGGCCTGTGAAGGCATCAAAGCAAGCAATATTTCACGAGCCTCGGTGGTGTTATGGTTAGCGTGTCTGCTCTGAGTTGGAGGTCGGTGGTTCGAATTATTATGATCAAGTCATGCCAAAGACTTAAAAAATGTTATCTCCTGCCTCCTTGCTTGATGCTCAGCATTTGAAAGGAGAGAGCACTGACAAACAACCACAGGATAGCAATACTATTGCAAGCTTTAATGCACCAAATGGCCTCTTCTTGTGTCGAAGTTTCTTATAATTGAGCTCATATTATGATTATTATTATTATTTTTGTCTACATTCTTGAGGCTCGCATGAGAGCTAACACACAGAAACACACAGCAAGGGGAGCAGGAGCCAAGAGGGGTGGAAGAGAGAAGGAAAAAAGTGAGGAACAGAAACATGAGGGGATGTGTGGAAGGGAAAGGGATGGGGTTGGGTTTTTTGCGTATTGGGGGGTGGGGTTGTCAGGTCAGGCCAGATCAGATCTGTGACTTGCCACAAGTATCATGTAAACCTGTACTAATCTGTTCCATGGTCGGGTTGTCGGCGACTAAACCGTCCCCCCCCCCCACCAGGTTTTCTGGTGAGGAGGGTGTTTGGATATGGACACAAAGCAGGATTAAAAACAAAACCTGTCAAAGGGTGGAGGAGTTCCTTGTGAGCCAACGGCTATCCATATCTAGCACCCATCTGTGTCTGCGGATATCCTCCTGCAGTTGGGTTACTTCTTACAAGGAGGTTGGTGGCTGGATTTGCACTCCGGCCACCGTAAAACGCTTCATTCCACAAAACATTCTCAAAACATAAAAACATCTGAAAACCCACTCCGTGGGAGTACCTCCTGTGCAGCTTCCCTTCGCAGGGCAACTCACCGGATGACGGGATTGGGGCAAATCCTTCGGGACCCCCAATCTTTGATGATAGGAGGGAAACCACTGGGTAACATTCCCGGGTCAGATTGCAGTAGTGAGTGTCTGAGGTGCTGAGGTGTCGTCCACCACATGGCGGTCTCCTTGGGTTCACCTGAGGCGGTCCCTTTGGGTGGGTGCCTGGAATGTCCAATTCCGAAGAGAAGATGAGCACCTGTCCATGTTATCATCTCAGCTCAAGTGTTTGGGCATTGGTATTGCAGCTCTCTCTGAGGTTCGGAGAATGGATTGCGGTGAGATCATGGCAGGTGGTTACACCTACTTTTGGTCTGGTCACTCTGATGGTTATCATGGACAAGGAGTTGCTGTAGCTGTGTCCAATAAGCTGACTCCAATGATAATTGAGGTAACACCGGTCAACGAGCATATTATGAGACAAAGGATTCATCACTCTTTCGGTGTCATTTCCCTAGTCTCTGCATTTGCTCTGACTGAGGCGAGTGATCTCACCGTGAAGGATGCATTCTATGCCACGCTTGAGTCTGTGGTTGTTCAGTTCTCCAGGCAAGATACACTTTTCGTCTTGGAGGATTTTAATGCATCGACTGGAACTGATAGGGATGGTTATGAGATGTGTGTTGGTCCCCATTGGTCTGAAACTGTGAACCAGAATAGCCTGACCTTGACTTTGCAAGAAGTGATGGACTTTGGGTGGCTGGTTCATGGTTTCAGTGCCCACAAGTTCATTGCTGGACTTTGTATTTCAATGCTGGCAGTGCGGCAAAGCAGATTGACCATGTGCTCATTGATGGTCGCTGGTGGAAGATCCAGAACTTCAGGTTCTACCGGAGCGCTCAGTTCCTCAATACTGACCACAGGCTTGTTGTCGCAACTCTTAAGTTGCACCTTAAATCCAGGAGAATGGTACCATCCCAGCCTAGGCTGGATGTTGGCAAGCTCAAGGATGAGAGGGTAGCTGAGGAGTTTGCTCACAGGCTGAGTGGAGATTTGGGGGGTCTGGGTGCTTTGGGAGATCCTGAAGAGTTGTGGATTGCCTTCAAGCCCACCGTCCTTGATGTTGCCGGTTTATGTCTTGGAACTCACCGTCAGGTGAAGAAGAATTTTGTCTCTCAAGGGACACTGGATACCATTGACCAGAGTCACAGGGCTAGGCTGAATGGCAGAGCTGAGCTGTTCAGGGAGCTGAGGTGTAAAACTGTACGTGCGCTCAGGGTGGACAAGGAGGCCGATGTGCGAGGAATCTGTGAAGGCGTAAAGCAACACCTGTGGTTAAGTGATTCTCGTCCTGCTTACAGGGGAATTCGTGCATTGCGTTCATCTAAGCCCATCCCTCGGTGTACTGCAGTTGGAGTAGAGGGTGGTTGGCTCTTGACAGAGGAGTCTGAAGTGAAGGCCCATTGGGCCAGTTTCTTTGAGCGGTTGTACCAAGCTGATGCACGAGCTGTCGAATTGGACATCAGGGGTGATACAATCCTTGTTTCTGACCCTACAATCAACTGTGGTCCACCTTCGTTTGTGGAAACACAGGCTGTGGTGAACTGCTTAAAATGGGCAAAAGCTCCAGGGATCTGTGGCATCCATGTTGAACTTCTCAAGGCTACTGGAAATGCTGCACTCATGTCATTGCATGCAATTTTGTGCTCTGCCTGGAACACAGGCATCATCCCAACTTACTGGAAGAAGGGCCTTGTTGTTCCTCTATGGAACGGGAAGGGTGATCGCCAAGACTGCAACAACTATCGAGGGGTGACGCTGCTCTCAGTGACGGGCAACGTCTTTGCTCGGATAATTCTTGATCGGGTTTGCCACCATCTGCTTGAGCACCAGCGTCCAGAGCAGTCAGGCTTTACACCAAGAGGTCAATGATTGACCGTATCCTTGCTCTTCAGGTCCTCACTGAACGCAGACGAGAGTTTCAGCAGGGGCTGCTTGCAGCCGATGTTGATCTCTGTAAAGCATTTGATTCAGTGAATCGGGATGTCCTCTGGAGGAGTCTTGACTCGTGGGGTGCCACGAAAACTGATCCATCTGATATCTGAACTCTACTCTGGTACTGAGAGTACTGCGAGATGTGGTGGTACCATCTCTGACTTATTTGCAGTTGTTACTGGAGTTCTTCAGGGGTGTATTCTGGCCCCCACACTTTTCAGCACTTGTATGAACTGGATTCTGGGGAGGATGTTGGAGAGATCAAGCTGTGGTGCATTATTTGGGAATGTCAAGACCTCTGCCTTGATTTCACAGATGATGCAGTCGTCTTCACAAAGACTTACGATATCCTTTTTGGGGCCCTCGAGGTGCTGAATGAGGAGTCAGAGCCCCTGGGATTATGGGTTTCCTGGGTCAAAACTAAGATTCAGGCTTTCAATGACATCTTGGATGCTGCTGTCCTGTCTGTGTCTGTTTGTGGTGAGGATGTTGAGGTTGTGGAGAGATTCACTTATCTTGGCAGTGATATTCCTATATCTGCTGGCTGTTAGTCAGAGGTCAACAGATGTCTGGGTCAGGCCTGGGGAGTCTTGGATTCACTGGATCATGGGGTGTGGTGCTGCCGGTACCTGTGCAGGAGGACGAAAGTCAGATTCTTCAGATCCTTGGTGCCTCTAGTCTTGCTCTAAGGAGTGAGACTTGGACTCTGACCAGGGATCTGAGACGGAGACTTAATTCCTTTGGTACCAGGTCTCTTCGGAGAATCCTTGGCTATCGCTGGTTTGACTTTGTGTCCGACGAGCAGTTGCTGAGAGAGGTTCAAATGAGATTTGTTACCTGCATAAACCGTGAGCGTCAAGGCCCTGTCACACCTTGCGATTTTGCCAGTGTATACAGACGTATGAAAAATTTGTCTAGAACGCTGGCACACGTCAAATACGTATGGGAAAGTTTTGTATACGTTAAGAGCACGTTGGCATACGTCGTAGTACGCCGAGCTGTTAGACAAATTTTCCATGCTTGAAATTTTTCGACGTATGCCAGCGTATGACTCACACGTTCCGCTTAACGCTGGCCATAAGCTGTAGGAACGTTACGCGATCGTTGACACACGTCGACACACGTTACTTATAAGTTACTCATAAGTTGAAACACCTCGAGGTAATGTTTAGCATACCCGAAACTTATTTCTAACCGATGAGTAACGTGTTGTAGGCACGTTACACGATCGTTGCCACACGTCGACACACGTTACTTGTAAGTTACTCATAAGTCGAAACACGTCGAGGTAATGGTTAGCGTCAGTGTTCCAGACTCCCTGGTTTGTTATTTTATTTTATTTTATTTTTCCTTCAGTATGACGGTGATGTTGACACTTCGATTTCTCGTGCGGTTATAATATAATTAATAGGCTGCCACTCAACGATTTAAATCATAACCGCACTAGAAATCGAAGTGTCAACATCACCGTCATACCAAAGGAAAAAAAAAAAACCAGGGAGTCTGGAAAACTGACGCTAACCATTACCTCAACGTGTTTCGATTTATGAGTAACTTACAAGTAACATATGTCAACGTGTGTCAACGATCGCGTAACGTGCCGACAACTTATGCCAGCGTATGCGGAATGTGTGTCATACGCCGAGTACGTCGAAAAATTTTCAACATGCTGAAAAATTTTCGACGTACTCGGCGTACTACGATGTATGCCAGCGTGCTTCAGCTGCTTCAACGTGCTATTAACGTATACAAAACTTACCCATAACGGATTCGACGTGTGCCAGCGTATTCGGCAAATTTTTCATACGTCGGCATATGCTGGCTAAAACGTCAAGGTGTGACAGCGGCTTGACACTTCGATGTGTAGTGCGGTTATGATTTGAATCGTCGAGCCGCAGCCGATTAATAGCCTACGCCACGTGATCGTCGGCGATATGCTGCCGCGCTATGCATAAGTTAGACTATCGTTGGGCATAGGTTTTGAACGCCGACAGCACACTCAGCATTCGTCGATATAAGTTTTCTATATGTTATCGAAACGTTCTGTATACGTTACTAATACGTTATGCATACGTCCAACTCGTTATGAATACGTCCAAAACTGGAAAAAAAAACATCAATAGTTCAGCGTACGCCAGCGTTTTACAAACATTTTGATACCTTGCCATACTCTGGCTAAAACGTCAAGGTGTGACGGCCCTCAGCTGCGGCCGTATGGACATGTGGCTCGTTTTCCTGATGCTGATCCTGCTCACCAGATTCTCTCAGTGAGGGAGTCTCACGAGTGGAGGAGGCCAATGGGCCGACCACGTGCCTCGTGGTTGCAGCAGGTTGATCGGCATCTCGAGGAGATGGGGATGGGCCAGGCATCTCATACCTGACCTGACCTGGTGGGGTCATATATTCTGTTAGACAACCTGATCCCGATTTTGTTGCAGCTCTTACATATTACTTGGCAGATATTGGCTTTTCTGTAGCTCCCAATTGGTGGTGGTGGTGGTGGTGGTCGTATGGCAGCTTAACTGCAGGGGTAGCTATCATTTCTTGAAGCGCAACTGTGTCGCTGATGCAGTGTCCCTCTACCAGTACACACACTGGAACTGGTACTCATTTCGCCAACCTCGGAAGGATGACAGGCTGAGTCAACCCCCTGGTGTATTAATTCAGCAGCTGACGGGGCTTGAACTCAGGACCCTAGGATCCCAAGCCGCCACCCTAACCACTGAGCCAACACCAGGCTAGCTCCCAATACATGCTGCCAGACATGTTCAATAGCATTTATGTCAGGAACTTGTGGTTACCAGTGAAGAAGCTGCAGCCCATTCCATCTCAACCAGGCAGAGGTGGAACTGGACAGGGTCTTTATTTGAAAGCAAAGACAAAAAAAAAATCGACAACAAAAAGTGTCAGTGTGTTTCCTTCATAACTCCAAAACTATGGAACCGAACAGCTTTGCATGCATATTAAAGGACCTCCATGAATGAAAATTGGGTGTTTGGGTTAATTTAAACACCCCTTTTGAAGATAATTTACTGATTTATTTAATTATCCTTTATTAGGGCTTCCTCCATTGTCAACCCCTTTGTCAGCTTGTTGGCATCTTAATTCGCCATTTTTTGGCCTGTTCAACAATGCCTCGACTTGGAACAGGCCGAAGCAGTTCTTTTTTTTTAACAATGAAGCGCTCAAAAAATTATTTTCATAAAAAGAAAATCATAAAAAATTTGAACAATAAAGCGCAGTAAACCTCAGCAGCAGTCCAGACTGCAAAAAGAAGTGTTCATTTGTGTAATTTGGACATTGTTTGACACTACGAGAATCTCCAAGTGGTGTTCAATAATGACCGATTGGCGATCGCTAATCTCTTGCCAAGCCCGCTGTTCCTTATCGACCGATGTTTGTAAGCAATGGGGAAACAGGAGACGGTGGTGTAAATTATTCCTTTTTTATCACTGCTGCTGTCGTTTTTGAAAATATAATCACAAATTGACATTCAAGACAATGTTAGGTGATTATGTAAACCAAGTACCGTACATATATAAACGTCTGTACCGTTGTCTTCGTTAAATCTGACAATCAAATGTTTAAAATGCAACCTTCACTGTGGGGTGGTCATGCTGAGCAGCGCTCAGAGATGGACCCCCGATGGAGTATTTTCTAGATTATTAGGGGTGTTGTGACTTAGCCCTCGGGTGGAGGGCTCGGAGTACTGTCTATTGTTCTGGAGGTCCTAATCGACGTTCTCGGGAGACCAATGCGTACCCCGTGTGCGGTCGCGCTGTATCAGCAATCAGATGTGACCGAGCGACGTTAACATCGTAATGCTGATGCCAATTCAAACACCCCCACTCTTCAACACAGTTTCGTATGCAAATCCAATAATGCAATGCAAAATTAAAAACAAGAGGAAGAAATGCAAATGTTTTACTCAGGACAAAGAAACACAGAGTATACCACCGAGCAATGAAGAAACCATAAAAAAACCGGAATATAATAAAATATATTCAGTGATAATAATTGAGAAGTTAAAGGATATACAGGCACCAAGACAAAATGGACAAGACAGACAATTCCATGGCCCACTAGGTTCATTTGTGCAATTTGGACGTTCTTTGACACTATGAGAGTGTCCAAGTGGTGTTCAATAATCCCGAGCTAATCCCGGGGGGGGGGGAGCAAAATAACAAAATAATATGTGCCAAGAAAATAGAAAATAGAGAAAATAATGTGGA
The DNA here is from genome assembly GCF_056783735.1 of Eptatretus burgeri. Lineage (NCBI taxonomy): Eukaryota > Metazoa > Chordata > Myxini > Myxiniformes > Myxinidae > Eptatretus > Eptatretus burgeri. The sequence continues at coordinate 30,588,086 of NC_140978.1, read as the reverse complement.
AAGGAAAAAGGTTTGGGAAGAAGAAGAAGAATTTAGGTCTGTTTGAGTTGACGTTCCAACAGCCTCACCCCGGCCACAAGCCACAAGACTGATACTTCAACGCCACCCCTCCCTCTCTCTGGAAGGGTTCTCAAACTTTGCCAACGAACGAACCAGAGCCATTCCTGCAACACCTTGAAGCCACACATTGCTTTCGGTCGGCTTATGTGGCACTCAGGAGGAGGAAACGCTTCTGCTCCCACTCCGATCAATGTGTCCCAGTGAGGCTCTACTCTGCCTTCGTGTCTTCAACATAGATGGTGCCTCCAACAGGTGGCCCTCGGATGGATAATGAGGTCTCCCAGGATCAGTCTCTCTTCACACAAGCCAGACGCGCGTCCTCTGTCCATTCCCACCTTTTTCTCTCACCCTCTCTCCAGCCTTACGCCTGTCGTGCCGGTCTCTGCTTCTTTTTCTTCACTTCCTTTTTTACTTTTCTTTCTTTTCTTGAAAATCCACACAGTACCGCCGCATGAGATAACGTGGAGGCGTCGAAAAGAGAATAGAAAGAGACGGGGAAGGAAGGTCCTTCAGCAGAAGAACCAAAACGAAACAAAAAAATAAGGAAGAAAGAAATCCATCTTGAGAACCACAGCAGCACCAATAATTATTTTAATTAATCACGCTGCTGATAATTATAAATCACATCAATTATTGGTAGTGTATTGCAAATGCACTAACGCTATCCCACTAACTCTATGGCAGTTGTCAGCTTATCTGGTATCGTCATTCGCTATTAGGATACGTGCGGTGTTTTATCGCAGTGAAAATTGACCAAAAACGGGACAAATTGGAATCGGCAAATCATTTTGAGGAAATTTCGACGTCTGCGACCTAAAGGTTCCAAAAGACTTGTGATGACAACATTTTTGGCAGTCAAAGTATATGATGCATTTAATAAACCTCTTGCACTCCTTGTTAGTTCAGCAATGTGATCAGACCTCTGCCCCCTCACTCCGGCATCTCTGGTTCTGGACTTATGACATGTGTCACGATCTTCCTGAAATAAATGTGTTCAATACGATAGTGAATGTTTTTTGTATACCAGCAAAGGCCTTTGCAGCACAGAACAATTTACAGCTAAAAGATTGTGCCACAATTTTGAATAACTGAAAATATTTTTGGAAGTGTGAAATTTAAAGTTTTGGAATACTGGGCTGAAAATGAATATGCGGAAGACAAAAATGATTTTCAACAGCTCTGCAAAAAGCAGGATATTGAAATTGTTAATTGAAAAATTGAAGAAAGCTGCAATTACCTTTCCAAAGGTCGAATCGTAAAAATGGATGGAGATCATTTTGGAGAAGTGGAGAGATGTGCCATTACTAGATTGGCATCAGATGGAGAATAAAAAAAATGTAATGGAAATCAAAATACTTTTTTTCTCAATAAGAAAGCTTTTCATCAATACCTCATACCAGTGATATGCCTGGTGTTGGCTTAATGGTTCGGGTGGTGGGCTTGGAATCCTAGGGTCCTGAGTTCAAATCCCGTTCAGCTCTTGAATTAATACCAGGTGGGGTTAACTCGACCTGTTATTGTGAGGTCGGCAAAATGAGTGCCAGCATGCTGGTATCCTGTGTCGGAGTGGCGACCCATCCAGGATTGTGCCCAATAGCCAAGGAGACTGCTTAAGCAACACCAACGCTCTGCTCAGAGTATGGTCCCAATGGATGGATGGACACCAGTGATGATTTATGACAGTGAAACAAGGTCTTTTACAAAGTATGAGCAAAAATTGATCACTCTCTGTAGAGCAATGGAAAAATGTATCTCCATTACAAAAAGATAGACAAGAAGAGAAGCTATTTTGGAGTAGATGAAAACCCAAATGAAATGACACATTCATGGTCACATTCAATAAACCGAAATGGAAACAGAGTTGGACACAGAGCAAGAATAATAGACAACTGACTGAGGTGGTCCACAAAGATTACAAATCGACAATCTCGAGAAGGCCTTGCAAAAAGAAGAAGTATACCAAATATCAGATGTAGAAGTCAGAATAAAAAGACTACTAAGGTGGGATGGCCTCAAATTGCATTGCCGAGAAAATAATGGACCATGTAAAGGGAGGGCTTCATCCTGCAGTGGATTGAATTAAGCTGGTCGAGCGAAGATCTCTGTATATTAGGTGTGAACAGATGCAGCTCAGCATTGCATTCCAATAAATCAATAAAACTGTCTGGAAGTTTCATAACATTTTCCACACATTGTTATTTTGCTTTGTCTTTGTCTCCTCTCTCTCTCTCTCTCTCTCTCTCTCTCTCTCTCTCTCTCTCTCTCTCTCTCTCTCTCTCTCTCTCTCTCTCTCTCTCTCTCTCTCTCTCTCTCTGCAAACTTTCACATTCATCATGAGCAAAGCTCCAGGCCATCCTCTGTGGGATCAGTGAAACATCATGTGACAACTCAATTGAGTGTCATCGTGCACAAGGTTCGAACACACGATGGGGCTGAGAAATGGTGATTTTTTTAAAAATTAACATTGGAGTGCTTGGATGGATTAACAATGCTTTCAGCTTCAATGCAGACATTCACAGGGCACGGGCACACAGCTTGAGTCTTGTTCAACTCCACGTGATTACGGTCTCTTTTTGGCATCTTTGAAAGGACTTGTGATGTTTATGAAGCGAAGACTTCGTGTCTCTTTCGACCGAGTTCACCTTCGAGTGCTATATGTTTCCGCTCTCAATTTGAAGATGACTCGATGATCTGTCCTCTCATTTCATTCAACCTCATGTGGCTGCGATTACAGTTAAAAGTGCGGTAAACATTCTATTTGATGCAAGGTGTCAACTTAACTCTTAACCCACAATAATTAGCCAAATAATAGGACGGAATATTTATTAACTTCATATGCGATTGTGACATTACAGTGCGTCCTCAGTGACAGGTGGTATACTCTATGATGCAGTGCCCTCTACTGGCGCTTACCCTGGTAACATTTTATTTAGTCGGATCAATTATGTCAAATGGTATAACTCACATCCAGTGTCACCAACAAATGAGGTCAACGTTGAGGTTAAGGACAGTTTCTATCGGATATTGAAGAAAGCGGTGGATTAAAGACCTTAACATGATATACTTTGTATAATGGGAGACGGTAATGCAAAAGTGGGAGAGGATAACGTAGGACACATGGGAAAGCATGGAGTTGGAGAGAGGAATGAAAATGGGGAAAGGTTAGTCGAGGTCTGTGAAACAAATGGGCTCTGCATCGAAGAAACACAAGAACATACTGAAACCAACTTCGATATCACCAGACAAGAGGAGCAGCAATCAGATTGATCATTTCATGATAAGAGGGATGTCGACAAGATCGTTTACAGATGTAAGAGTTAAAAGAGGAGTAGACATCTTTATTGACCGTGAACTACTGATTGCACATCTGGAACTGAAATTGAAGAAAGCAGATACAACCCACCCAACGGCGGAAGAGATTTGATGTGGATAAGCTCAGAGATGGAGAATTGCGGGAGAAATACAACATCGAAGTCCAGAACAGATTTACAGCATTATAAGAACGGACTGGCATTGACTTGAAAGTGATCAATGAAGCTTGTAAATTGATTAATGATGTGTACAGAGAAGCTGCAATGAAAGTGATTGGGGTGAGAAAGATTGAAAATAAACCATGGATTTCCACCCAAACATGGAATCTACTTGAGGATAGGAAGCAGCTGCAACAGAAACTAGAGGGTTACAAAACCTAGAGTATAAAGGAAGGACTGCAAAATAAATACATTGATCAAGGCAAACTGTGAAGAAATATGCACGGAACGACAAAATAAATTGCATTGAGAGCATGGAGGAAGAAGCAGAAGCAGAGGCAGTGGCTGAGAAGAGAGGAATGATAATAGTTTATAAGATCTCGAGACAGCTAACCACAGGCATAATGGGAAAGGGCAAGCCAGTAAAAGACAAACAAGGAAATGTACTCACTTCAGAGAGGGAGCAGATGGAAAGATGGGCAGAACACTTCTAGTCCAAGAGCATTAGGGTTTAACCTGGACATTTTTGGTAACAAGCTGATTTTTTCAGGAAAGGTCCAGGAATGTGTGTGAAATAACATACTAAAATTCTCATGAATCCTCCTTGAGCGTTTTCCGCAATCCAAGATGGCGTCCAAAATGGCCGCCATTTCATGTTTTTCTCATAACTTTGTAAGTAGGTTTCCTAAAAACACACTTTAAATGTCTAAACATATGTTTTAAAGTATGAGGGACTCATTAGAATACATCATAAGAGATGTTGAAGCACGCAAGTCTCATGTCTCTCATCTCATGGAAGCCATCACCACGTTCTAAACTTGACATCACAAGTGTCCTCCGCCCCTTCTCCCCAACTTCAACCGTAGCAGGTGATGTTTCTTTGCAAATGATGCAAACCACATCCATTATCTGTAATGACAGAAATATGTCATGGACATTGTTTTCTTTTTGAATGTGAAACGTACTTCACATAGCTGCTTGGAAATGATAAATCAGGTTGCTACGTTTTAATCAAAAGAGATTTAAAAAGTGATGTGTTGACATTAAAGATGCATTGAGGGAAGGATATGCCATCACATGATTCTGCAATTTCTATAACACATCACAATCACAGTACTCTATAGCATGTTTACATATTGATACCTGTGAAGTTAAATTACGGATGAATCAACTCATTGTGGGGTGCCAGAATGTCTGGTAGGAATTGTATTGGGCAGAGAAAATCTCGCAAGGAAACCCGAGAGGAAAATGATGATGATAGTGGCCACTCCACAGAAATTCACTGCCATGTAATATGTGACTTGAAGACTAACTTATTTTGTTATCCCTAGATGTGCACTGCACTTGTACAGTCGCAGCCTGGTAATATATTTTATCTCCTATGACAACCAGGGATGACATCTCATAGCACTTTGTATCCAATGGAAAAGGCACTTTAAAATGTCTGCTATTATTAATAATGAATGTATACTAGCATATCACAATATAGGAATGACATGACACACACAAAAAAGGAACCTTTTATACAAATACAGCATACATGTACCAATAGGAAGGAGTGTCATACACTCTCTGATTTCTATCATACTATAATTCTTTTCATCTGCATGAAACAAATAAAATGATTCAATACAATGTTTTAGGTGTAACGATAGACTACTCCACAGAAATTCCCTGTCAAGTGATATTACACAGTACTGTGTAGTACATGCATGAAGACACAAATTTTGATCATGCATTTAGTCTGGGTACCAAAAATAATAGTTTTACTTCCTTAATGATAATGGAATGTTTCAAATAGAACTCACCTCATGGTAGACATCAACTGCATCTTGTTGGTAAAAAAAGGTTAGCACCAAGTTTTCAATTTCCGTGCTTTAGGTGACGAAAATGGACCATATGGCAAATTTATGTCGCCCTGTCTGTTTAGCATCGAACTGATGGTACAATGTTTCCCTCGTAATGTCATAAGCGATTAAGGGCACACTTCTAGACTTTAACATTCAAATTGATTTGAATACTGTATGCACAGCAACCACATTTATAATTGAAATGTTTGTTGAATATTTTCAGGATGAAATATCACAGTTAATTAATTAATGATAAATATTTAAACAATTTTGAGATAAAATTGTTAATGATGGCCATTTTGGACACCATTTTGGATTTTTGGAAGAGCTCAAACAGTTTTATTGGTACTTGCGTGCTTCAACATCTCTTAAAATGTATTCTATCGAGTTCCTTATACTTTAAAACATATATTAAGACATTTAAAATGTGTTTTGGGGAAACCTACTTGCAAAGTTATGACAAAAAAACGGCCATTTTGGACGCCATCTTGGATTGCGGAAAACGCTCAATGAGGATTTATGAGGACTTTTAGTATGCTATTCTAGACATATTCCTGGACCTATCCTGAAAAAATCAGCTTGTTACCAAAAATGTCCAGGTTAGGGCCTATTTTGACCTAATGCTCTTGGACTATTCAAGGAGATTTTGAATGGAGTGAACAATGACAGGTAAGATTGGATAGAAGAATGGACAGGAAGGGATCTACCAATTAACACGGGACCAATCAGTCTGAAGTACGGGATGCCATCAAAAGTCTGACGAATCAGAAGGCACCGGGGGAGCAGATAACATAAATGCAGAGCTGTTCAAATGCAGTATAAAAGTATCAACATATACTGTAAATAGGTTAATAAACGAGACATATAAATTAGAAAAAGTGGCTGAAGAATGGAAATGTGGTCAATAAATAATCAAACCACCAAAGAAAAGGGACATAACGGAATGTGGGAACTGGAGAGGAGTGATCCGACTGTGCATCGCCAGCAAAGTGCTTTGCAAGATGATGCTGAACACGATGCAAAACGTTGTTGACAGTAAAGTACCAGAATAAAGGAACAGCCTGAGGTTTGGGAGAAACAGGGGATGCAGGGATCAGATCTTAACATGAAGAACAACTCGAGAGTTCTTCGAACACAATACGTCGTGCAATGTTTTGTATGGACACATTACCTCCCACTTTTGGATATACAGGAGGGCTTTGTTGTTCACAAGGGTTACATTCTTGAAAATCCCCATGACCTGCAAATTTGCAAACTTAGGTGGTAATAGGGAAAATAGGGTTAGGGACTTCAACTTTAAATTTTGTCCAAACTGTACCTTTAATTAACATGTTTGTGCATTGTTTTTGTGCTATTTCTTTTCATGAATAAGTTATTAAAAAGATAAAATAAAGTATTATTTTCTCGTACAAAGAACATAAAATAAACACTAAAAAAGGTTTAAAGGCGTAAAGATTAAAAAAAAAAATTCGGGTTTTACCACCATTTTCTCCAGTTTTACCAACATTACCCCATCTGACAAGTTACATGAGCTATTCGTACCTGTTGTATATGAACTTTATAACGTTCTTAAAAACACCAAGTTTCTCGTTTGGAATGATTTTCAATTTTGTTTGATTGACAGACAGACGAAGTAAATTTATTATCTCACTCCTCTCTGTGCACTTGCAAATCGGGGCAAATTCAAAGCCAAAGTCCAGTAAAATGAAAGACTTGTCTTTCTATTCGTGTTCAAAATATAACTTTCAATTTAAATAGGCTGTTCCTCGATCATAAACTGTTGACCATCAACTGTTAAAACAGACAAATGGACATGAACCAATTGCTTAACCCGACTTTTCACTTTACCTGTGTGGGGTAATTAACAGAACAATGCCATGACTGGAATGCAAACCTTCACCTATCGTTCATTGTCTTTTAAAAAAAGTGTTCGACAGTGTGAATAGAGAGGCAATGTGGAAGATACTGAGACTTTCTTAGTACCAGATATATTTTCTGAATGATAAAGAATACCCACAATGAATAAAATGCAGTGTAATGTGTATGCAACACTAAGTTGTCATCCAAATTTGAAATTACTGCAGGAGTCAGATGGTTTTATATTGTCTCCATTACTCTTTTTAGTGGTGTTGGACTGGGTGTTGTGGAAAACAACTGGGGAGAGGAGGAACAGCAAACCTTAGAGGAAACAATTTGAACAGCAGGAGGAACTGTTCTTTGCATATGATATCTGCCTGATGTCACAGTCCTTAAATAGTACGCAGGAGGAGGTAAATAGGCTACAGGAGTATGTGGTGCGAGTGGGGGTTAAAATTAACATAGCCAAAAGAGAAAGCATGAACATGCATGACACACACACACACCAACAACAATTCACCAATTAGAGAGGTTGATAAGTTTCATATCTTGGGTAACATGGTAACCATAAAAGGAGGGGAGATGCAGATTTATTACAAACGATGCAAAAACCGAGGTGTGCATTCATGCCACTCAAGGAAATTTGGAAATTAAAGAAGTACCACACTAAAACTAAGCTGGGGATCTTCGACAGCAATGTGAAGGCAGTCCTATTTGAATGTGAATCTTGGAAAATCAGCAAAAAATAGCAAACTGAAGTCTTTCTTCGACAGCAACCATCAGAAAATATTGTGAATATTCTGATATTCGAGTAAGATAGAGGTAGAAAGGCTAACATCAGAGAAGAGATCAAAATTCGGAGATGGAGATGGATTGGTTACGTGTTGCACATGGAGGATCAAGATGCACCAAAAAGAGCAATATACTGGACACCTGATGGGAAGAGAAGGGTTGGACATCCAAAAGAGAACTCGTGATGCACCGTCGAGAAGGAAATGAAAGGAATGAAAGGCACCTGAAATAAAATTGGAATTTGGGTCCAAGATTGACGAAAGTGGTGAAGGTTCATAAGAAGCTCCATTTGCCAGGTGGCATGATTGGATACTTAGAAAGTAAGCAATTCATATAACTAACGACCAGAGTACTTTGAGACAAGCAAGCTACTGCTGGGTTAGCTTGATGCACTGATGTTCAAATAAATTTTCTTCTAATTAGCACAGAAGTGGTAGATTATATATGTATGTAGGTGTGAGCAGTGGATGTTCATGTACTTGTATTTGGGAGGCCAGTAAAGGGGACCCATCACAGAGCATGTATGTATCGAGTGTAAAGGGGATTCATCAGTACAGCGACGGGTTGACAGGATGGCCAAGACTTGAGGGACACACGCACTCGCCTCGAAGCTCTCTCACCTGAGTTTGAATCCTGACCGAGCTATAAACTGTTATCCTGGTGTTTCAGAGGCTTGGTTATTCGCAAATTTGTGTGCTATCCTTGGGATGTACGTTAAACAGGAATCACGTCTGCCAGCATTCGTTTCTGGATGTTAAATATCTCATGGCGTCCTTCGTGAAGAGTAGGCAAGCCATCGCTGGCACCGTGAACAAATTCCAAATTTCTGTTCTAACTTGCAGAGGGCATTGCATTAGCATAACAGCCACGCCCTCAGCCAATGATGCTACCCCGCAGTCTTGTATGACATACAAATGAAGAATAAGTGCAGCGTCACAGCCTCGGTGTTTATATATGAACCCTTGATGGAGCTTTGTATTAGTCCAGAGGAACTTTGAATGGTGTTAACATCGAATATTATCTTTTAAGGAGGGTGTAAGTGTGTGTGAAATTATTTACATTATTAAAATGTACTTTATGCTCTGGATTGAATACCTATAGCTGATTTGCTAATGCATCCTAATATGTGTAGAAACGCATGCATCCTTACATGAGACAGCACATAGCCCAGAGGAAGAAACATGGTGAAGTTGACATGATCAGAGGTGGAATTGCTTGCCTGGTGAGAAAGAACAGAGACTGTTCTTGTTCTGATTGAGGTGGATGTGATAAAGGAAGAAGTTCAATCTCTGACCTGACGTTGACCATGGATGGAATACAGAGGGTGCAGAGCAGCTGGAAGGAAGGACACACTCAATAATCCAATTTATATTGTCCCCCCACAATTACCCTTTGTGAGGGATGCCGAGGGAATCCGGAGACCACAACTGATCACTCTGTTCATGCATGGATTGCATATGTGAGAGGACAGCCAGCCAGAGCAAAACCAGGCGCATTCATAATTGACAATCTCAGTGAATGCACCTGACAAGATATACTTCGTCATGGCACCATGATTTGTTCTGACCCTGTTGAGATTTGTAGGATTATGGAGGAGAGTTTTGGTGATGGAGGGATACTGCCTGAGCCCACAGTCATGGAGAAGCACTGCTTCAGGAGAGACACTCCCCCAGCTCCAACTATGATTTTTAAGTGGTGAAGCCACTTCATTATTTGGCTATGTCCATCCGTCCATCCATCCATCCGTCTGTCCCTCAATAATGAAGAAGACCCTTTCTAACACACCATGTTCAATTCTAGAGGGTTCGCAAGGGTAATTTTAATGGGTTCTAAAGGATAATTCTGAAGGGTTCTAAAGGGTTCTAAAAGGTAACTCTTGAGTAGATGGTTCTAAAGGTTAATTATAATGGGTTTCATTCATTTCTAGGCTCCGACTATTTCATATTAAAAACGTCAAACTGAACCGCTTCTTTCGGACACAGGTGCAGTTTTTTCTTTTTTTGTTTTTTTGTCGCATGCTGGAATTGATTTTCTGGCCTTCTTATTGGATCTGCAAGAATTGATCCATCAAATCAATCAGCTTGAGCTGACTTGCAAGCACAATCATGACAGTGTCCTGAAGGACCAGTTGGCTGAACCTGTCTAAATCGAGTCCACAAAGGGAATAATGACGGCTCATCTTCGACAATAAAGCTCTGACCTTCTTTAATTGAGAGACCAAGCCATCCTGTGGCTTGACAATGGGCCAGAGACATGTGGTAAGGTCAAGAAGGCCACAGTGGAAAAGGCAAAACTACACCGGAATCCTTTGCTCCAAGCATTGGTTACATCGGGTTAGAGACGAGTCAACTGCTGTATTACATTTGTCAACAAGCAGTACATTTTAAGTGAGACTGACACACATGGAGGCCCAGGTTCTTTGATAGGAGGACACCATCACAAATTGACCGGCTCCTCAGTTAAACAAACGGAGCCTGCTGGCAGGAGCAATGTTGCAGGCCCACGTTGATGCACAGGTTCATTCATTTATGGAGTGGGTAGTGGAGCATTACCCCTGACATCACGGTGGAGGTGTGATCACAGTGGTAAAATGGCCGTCAATGATTTGCTGTGTGGAGTTTAAGGGCTAGCTCATGTTTATGTCCAACTAAAAATTTCTGCCTGTCTAAATCGGCCATATTTGAACAGATCACAAAATAAAGTGAAAAGCATGTGTCTGCCATCATGAACTATGCTTGTGCCAAGTTTGACCAAAATCGGACCATGCATGTCTGAGAAATGGTTTGGGATACATTTAAGCAACAAAAAAACAACAAAAATTTAAGCAACAACAAAAAAAGCAACAAAAAAAAAACAGTCGGCCATCCTGGATCTGATCTCGAAAAAAAAATTGCATGCATATATAAGCCATCATTCATTATCTGTGTGCCAAGTCTGAACAGCATCGCTGAATGCTTGTCTGTGAAATGGTTGAGGACACGTTCAACAGCTTCTTTTTTTTTCAACCAAAATGGCCGTCAGTTGGTCATCCTGGATCTCATCTCGAAACAAAATGACGTGATTATGTATGCCATCATTCCTTATCTGTCGCCAAGTTTGAACAGGATCTGTAAATGTATGCTCAAGAGATGGTTGAGGATGCATTTGATACTGGGTTTTTTTTTTACAACTAAAATGACCGCCAGTGTCCCAGTCGGCCATCTTTGATCAGATCCTAAAATAAAGTTAGGTGCAAGTGTATGCCATTGTGTACTGTGCTTCTGCCAAGTTTGAACAAAAATCGGACCATGCATGTTGGCGAAATGGTTGGGGACATCTTTAAGTAACAAATGGCAGTCAGTTGGCCATCTTGGATCTGATCTCAAAATAAATGATGTGCTAATGTGAGACATCATTTATTATCTTTGTGCCAAGTTCAAACAACATCGGGAAATGCATGTCCAGGAAATGGTTCAGGACGTGTTCAACATCGGGGGGGGGGGGTGATAACTAAAATGGCCGCCAGTCAGCCCTCTTGGATCTCATCTTGAAAAAAATATGACATTCATATATGTAAGCCATCATAAATTATATGTTTGCCAAGTTTGAATTACGTCGGGATATGATGTCTGAGAAATGGTTGAGGATATGGTCAACATCTGTCCTGATGTTGGCGTTTCCCCTTTTTCCTGCTTTTTCCCTTTGTTATGTTGTGTCCTCTCTCTCTCTTCCACGAGCCAAGGCCGTGTATAAAAAGATTTTTCAAAAATATACTGGCAAGGTTTGTGCTAGCATTCGAGACGGTAAGCCTCCAAGGGAAATCGTTCGGCTATCCGTCCAGTCGGGGCTACACCCCTGGACATGACAATACTATTCTTGGGTGATGAGCCCTAGGAGGCAAATGATAGCAGCAGCTGGATGACGAAACCTGGACAGAAAGCATTATGCTTATTGGTCTCGTCAGCAAGCTGTGCTTGAGTTATGTTATTTGCCCAGACTCACGTACACATAGTCATAGACTCGCTACTGCATTTGGAGAAATAATCGATAGGCAAATCAAACGTATGAATATGGAATGAGTTAGGACCTGCAGTCTGCAATGTGGACTCCCAATCACGTTGGATCACTGTGACAATGCAGCAATCTGCTGGCATGATTGACGGTGGTTGTACTGTATGAGGACCGTGCTGGAGGACAGCGTAGTAACAGGAAAGGGAACAAGGCAGTGTAAGGGTCTTTTTATGCTCACCTGTGTTTGTGCCCCCTTTGCCTGGAAACATTTTTCCCAAAAGTTTCTTGTCACGAGATGTCACCAAGATGTCACTATGAGATACTCTAATGTCACCATATCTGATATGATCTGATATTTGAGGTAGAAGGGTGCAAAACTTCAGTGGCAGTTTTACACTTTTCAAGCTACTGCCACCCTGCTTACCTGCCACCATGAGTGCTTACTTGTCTCCCTGCTTACATGACACTCTGGTTACACGCCACACTGCTAACATGATACTCTACTAACTTGCTACCCTACTTACACTGCACGCTGCTTACATGACACCCTGATTACATGGCATCCTGCTTTGCTCACCTGTCACCCTGCTTACTTGTCACTCTTCTAACTTGCCACTCTGCAGTGGTAAATTGTCACCCTGCTTACTTGTCACCCTGGTTACTGCCACCCTGCTTGTTTCCACCCCACTAACTTGTCACCCTTCTGTGTTTACTTGTCACCCTCCGAACTTTCCACCTTGCAGTGCTTACTTGCCACTCTGCTTACTTGCCACTCTTCAGTGCTTACTTGTCAAACTGCTCACTGCCACCCCTTGATCTTGTTACCCTGCTTACTTGTCACTAAATTGCCACCATACAGTGCTTACTTGTCACTTACAGTGCTAACTTACTTGTCGTGTGCCATCACTGCCTGGTCGTTTTTCATTGGCTGCTCGCCTCATAATTTCCTGCTCGTCTACCAGCAGCTGAGTCCCCGGTTTTGTCCCTTTCTCGTCTGTGATTGAATCCAGAGTGGGGTGCCTTAGTTTCTGAAGATTAACTTTTACGTTTGCATTTCTTTCCTTCCCTCTCAACACGCCATCATATTCCTTTTGTCAGGTCAATATTCTCCTGGTTGTTTGTGTGATGGGAAATAAATCCATTGGTTTTACAAGAGATAAGGTTCTCGTGTCTTTCCTCAGTTCTTGCGTGCGCAAACCCACCATTAATTTGGCACGTCTTCTAAGGGAGTAAAAAGCCAGTTCGGCTCATCTGTCCAGCGTCGGTGTTAATTGACCTGGACACGAATATGGATATATATTTTTATATATATATATATATATATATATATATATATATATATATATATGTATGTATATATGTATGTATATATGTTTATATATATATATATATATATATATATATATATATATATATATATATATATATATATATATATATATATATATATATATATATATATATATAAATATATATATATATAAATATATATATATATATATATATATATGTATATATATATATATATATATATATATATATATATATATATATATATATATATATATGTATATATACATATATACAGATATATTGTTACGAATTTCGGCCCGCCCGGCATGCAATCGGCCACGTAACTCTAATCGCGATGCGTCGCCCACCGGAACGGACAATTCAGTCGTGACCCTCCTGGAACTACCGCCAGGAGCCAGTCACGGGTGGGGGTTTAACCTCACCACAACCCAGTCCGCATTCTACCCGCGTGAAATAGGGTGAATCGCCGAATGTCGATATACCTAAGTACCCGCGCGGGTAGCATACCGAGGAGTTGTACCACGCCGCAGGTCGACTCAGGACATGAACCACTTAAGCAACTCATTCCGTGCTGCAGGGTTAACCGAGCGGAGTTATCGTCGACCTCGACGGTTCAGATTATAATTATTTATTGGGTGTCTACACCCACTTCCAATCCCTTACATGATGCAAGATGGATGCAACTTTCAAACAAAGGAAAGGACGCAACGAAATGGGAAACAGTTCAACAAGCAAGCACTTTTATTTCACACACACACACACACACACACACACACACACACACACACACACACACACACACACACACACACACACACACACACACACACACACACACACACACACACACACACACACACACACGGCAAGCACGTATTTACAGCCATACAAGAATGCACATATAACAGTCAAAGCAAGAACAATACGCAGAGTTACTACCGAATAAAGCAATGTACAAGCACTTATACGGGTTTACTTAATAGACTGGTGCCACACACACACATTTACACCAAAAGCAAAGAAAATACAAGCCACCCTCACAGGCAAGGAGGCAGACAGGTCCGTGGACCAAATGAATGTGGGACCTGGGTGATCGGCCAGGTCCACGAGACCGAAGGGGTCTGACCCGTGCCCTCGTGGCGTGATGGCGGGCTAGCCGCAATGTCCGCGTAACGCGCCCGACCCGTGCCCCTGGTATGGTCGGTGAGCTCCTCCAGGCGTGCGTTGCGCAGGCACGTGTTGGTCGGTCGACACCACGGTTGGGGCGGGAATCGGACGGGGTTACCGGCACTATCTCAGCGTGGATGGGGGAAATTGTTGATGCTTCGGGTGGGAAGAGGGGAATGGCGGACGCTCCGTCCCGCTAGCAGGGTCTCGGGACCGCACCGACTCCGGTGAACTCTCGCCCCTGAGTCCTCTTCTGCGTCCCTGCTCCACTCCGCGACTCGTCCCTCGACCTCCACTCCGAGCTCGGTCCCATTCGACGTCCGATCCCCGCAACGACAACCTCTCAGACTCCACGACTTCCGACTGGCCCCACTTTCTGCACCCCTTTTTGCACCCATGAGCTGCATTGTCCTCACGTCTTTATAGACCGGGGGAGGAGCTTGTATGCAGATTCGCGGATCAAAACGAGCTTGGAGGCGGGGCCACACCGCCCGACGCTCACCCATTGGACGGAGAAAAAGTGGCGTGAGCCTCCCCTGATCCGATTTCCCCTCCTAAAAGGAAGGCATTCACAGCGGGTTCGGAGGCGGGGCAATGCCACCCGATGCTCAGTCATTGGATGGAAGAAAAGGGGCGTGAAGCCTTCCTGATCCACTTCTCCTCTCCCGAAAGGATCCATGTGCACTCGTGGCTTGACGCGTTCGGCAAGAATCACCGAACGGGCCCTGGACAGCACGACGTTCGGTGTTGACTGGTGGTGTGGTTGATGGTTGTGGAAGGAGAAAGGCGAAGGTGGTGGGGGGTTTGCTGTGGTGGTTTGGTTGTTGGCGGGCGTCGTTTGGGAATGGCAGTGAAGCGATGTTTGCAGGATGGAGTTGTAGAGGTAAAGAGGCGAAGGTGGTGGTGTTTGAGTTGTTGGCGGCTTAATGGTCCAAAATAACGAGAGAGAAAGAAAAATGGCTAACTCAAAGCGTCGCAGCCCGGATGAATCACACATATTCCCTCTAAACAACGGGTGTGGACTAACTACACATGAACTTATCAATATATCTAACCTGAGGACCTTTCTGGTGTATTGCAAATTTCCACAGCCGCAACAATATATATATATATATATATATATATATATATATATATATATATATATATATATATATATATATATATATATATATATATATATATATATATATATATATATATATATATACATATATGTATATATATATATATATATATATATATATATACATATATGTATATATATATATATATATATATATATATATATATATATGTATATATATGTATAAATATATAAGTATATATATATGTATAAATATATATGTATATATATATGTATAAATATATATATATATATATATATATATATATATATATATATATATATATATATATATATATATATATATATATATATATATATATATATATATACATTGTTGTAGATTACCGCCCGTTCGGCGTGCGGACAGCCGCTTTTAGCCGAATCACGGCCGCACGTGCCCACCAAATGGACAATCCAGTCGCGGCTTTCTGGATCAACGCCGAAAACCATCCATGGGTGTGTTTTTAAGCACACCACAACCTTGTCCGCTCTCTACCCACGCGCTACAGGGTCAATCGCCGAATAGTTGATTTACCTAATTAATTGCGCAGGTAGATTACCAAGAGATTGTACCTCAATGGGACCGCTCGGAAACGAGCCGCTTAAGCAGCTCGCTTCCTTTTGGGATAACCGAGCGGGGTATTATCGCGCAGTCCCGTTGGACCTGATCACTTTACCGGCTATTTAAAAACCAACTATATTCCGAGTGCAAGATGGCAGCCCAATTATGGAAAGGACGCAACGAACGGGGTCAACATTCAAACAAGCACATTTATTTGTACACAACCATGCACGTATACAATCAACAAATGAATGCAAAACACGCATGCAGTTATGCAATGGATGGGGGTAGCACACATGCAATTATACAGCCAAACAAAAGCAATGTAAAGGAGCTACGACCGTTTAGTTATTCTTTTCAGACTTATCAGTTCTACTTATCGAACTTGGCGCCACATCTCTCACATAAAGAAACAAGGAAAAAGAACCCCATCAAAGGCAAGGGGGTAGACTGGACCTCTCGGGGTCTTTATAACATGGAGCTTTGAGGACCGAAGGAGCTCCAAGAGGCCAGGCTGGTTACCTTGTCCTGGTGGTGACTCGCTGGGGCGGCCCGCGATGTCCCATCCCCACGGCAGCTAGCGTAATTGCGGCTCGGCCGCGGCCTGGTGATTCGGGCCCCAGCCGGCAATGCCTGAGAGGAATGAACTGGTCTTTGCTCTTGGTGTGTTAATGCTCTCTTTAAGAACCCGTCCGTCCCTCAGCGATGCTCGGACTGTTCCGAAGCCCAATCACATCAGACCGTTCGGTGCTGGTTGGCGAGCTCTCTCAACGTCCCGCACACGAACACGCAGCTCTGCGTGGCACAGCAGCCTTGGCCGTGCTCCCAGCTCGTGTCTCCTCCGCTCTCCTCAGCTTCTCCACCGACTGTAGGCTTCAGGCTCCAGGCTCCAGGC
>NC_140978.1:30496000-30566000 GCF_056783735.1 Eptatretus burgeri | reverse complement strand
GAAACTACACGTACAATTCCAATGAAACTTGACCGCAATCTTCACCAACTGTGATCTACCAAAGTTTGTTCACCACATTAAAAAAAAAATTAGGGTCTAAGGGGCTTTCCGGGATCCCCCCCCCCAAAAAAAATGTATTTGCTTTATTTTCTGAAACAACACACACAATTTCGATGAAACTTGACCACAACCTTTATCTCCTGTGATGTTCCAAGGTTTGTTCATGGCATTAAAAAAAAAATCCAATGGAATTTACTTTTTCTCCATTATATATTTGGTGGATCATCCATGCCGACCAGTGATTGCCTGATTATCTTATCCAGCCACAACCATGTGAGCACCCAGGGGTACTGCCCCTATGTTTAATATATCTGTGAAGTTCTTTGTCATCAATCCTGTAGGTCCAGCTATCACTGCCAGTACAACTTTGGCATTCTTCAGCTTCCAGGATCTTCTCGCTTGATTCTTTAGGTCTTGGTGCTTGGTCATTTTGTTGATTTCTGCATCGCTTAGTCCAAAATCATTACTATAAACACCTCAATCAGCAATGCCTTCTTCTCTTTTTTTTGTACCTAAGTATGATATCCATTCGTAACGCATTGTTTTCGAAGTTCACGCTCGATGGGATCATTAGGTTGTGCGTGAGCAGAAGGTACTTCCATGTTTTCTTTGATTACTTTAGGTTCATCTTCCCATAAGTTTTCTGGAAATGGGACATCAATTTTTTTGCAGATGTGCCAGCAGATTACTTTACAAACTCTTTTGTACCGCTGTGTGTACAACATGTTTAGGACATGAGTTTGTTTTGTGTGTTCGGTCATTAAGCATAACATATCATTCTTTTCACTAACCCACCTCCACCCCTCACCTTTCTCTCTTTTTTTCATACCCCCTCTCTCTCTCTATCTCTTTCTCTCTCACCCCTCCTCATAGCTCGACCCACTTCCCTCCCACCTTCCTTGCCCTTCCCCCTTCCAAGCTTCCTCTCTCTCCTCCTCTCTCTCTCTCTCCTCCCTCTCTCCTCCCTCTCTCCTCTCTTCCTCTCTCCCTCCCCTCCCCCTCTCTCAACCCCCCTCCTTAATCCCCCTCATCAGCAAATTTTGCTCGTACATTTCATGTATTAGTTTTTTTTATGTCATGTTGTGTGTATTTGTAGTTTTTCATGTTGGGGGTGGGGTGGGTGGTGGTGGTTAGATATTACCAATACAGCAGAAACAAATGTGTGGAGTAGCAAGGTCCATGTACGAGTAGTTATCCAATCTCAATGTAATAAGTAGGGACATATCAGCTTCAGGGATATCGTGTTTGAATATGCACCATACACAAGTAGTGGGGCATGGTCAGAGTTCAGAATTGTGCATAAAACCCCTTTGTAATGTCCCTCCACGTGGAATCGGGTGGCTCACGGCTGTGCCAGGAAAGATATGGAGAGGGACAGAGCTACGATCGCTTCCAGAGACAGAGCTTGGATCGCCTCAAGTGAAGGGAGAAGCATTTTGTTGCCTCCCGAAGGAATCACCTCCGAGGGGCAGAGTTTTTGTTGCCTCAGGAGAATAGGGAGGAGCTTAATAAGATGGTTGAGTGCATCTGAGAGGTTGATGGAGTTCTGAGGGGGGGGGGAAAGGTTGTGAGAACGAATTGTGGGGACAGCTTTCTCTGAGATCATCTGCCTGCCTGCCTCTGCCTGTTTTTGTCATGCCCCTCCTCGTTCGTTGTCTCTGGATTGTCTCTCCATTGCCTGCTCACCTCATAATTGCCTTCTCATCCACCAGCAGCTGAAGCCATCCGGTTTTGTCCCTTTCCCGTCTGTGATCGAGTCCGCTGCAAACCTCCTAAGTCATGAATAAGGTGCCTTAGTTTCTTTAGATTTATTTTCCTTCTTATGGCAGATAATTATTTATTAATTGCATTAATAAATGGTCTTGCAGCCAGCATTATTTAATTTTTTGATCTGAGGTTTTTTTTTTGTTTTTTTGAATAAGACTCACTTGGCTGTGCCTGGATGTGTTTGGGAGTAGAGGAGTGGCAGCTGAAATGCGAGTCCAATCGAGGTTCCACCAGATGACTTAGGCTTTACTTTTTGCTTGGTTGGGTTCCTCCTGATTACTTCAATGCAGGATTGTACCGATTTGATCTTATATTTGATTTCAATTGAATTTATTTCATTCCCATTCTAAATTCAATGGAATAATAATAAACTTCATTTTGTCAGGGTCCGGTGTCGGATCAAAGCAGAATTGAATCAAAGCGGGACGTCTTGGTACCCGGTCATCGCTGATTGCAGTTATAAAGTGGCAGTTCTAGTTATGTCTCGTATTAATGACGTAACACATCAGTGCACAAGCACCGCAGACAACAAGTCCTTGCAAGGGTCTGCACTCTATGATTGCTCATTTTATTGTTTGAAATATCATGTGTATCGTTTTTTGGCCACATTGCTCAATGGTGAAGATTCACTTCAAGAAAAATTCTCATTTTTGGATTCAGATTGTCACAAAAATCTAACAAATTCGTAGTTGTCACTCATGCAACCTGTATAACAAGTTTCGTTCGAATCCATTCATAATTCTTTGCGATAGCATGCTTACAGACACACAGTCAGACACAGACAAACAGGATAATGTGGATGGAGGTAATTGCCCCCACCAAAGTCCCATAAAAGAACTTATTCCATCGATAACTAAGCCCGAGCAAAGTCACCCAATAACGAATTGATTTCATCCATTACTCACCCAAGTGAAGTAAACTAATAGGGAACTTATTCCATCATTAACCCACTCTGAATATGTCACCCATTATACAACTTATTCCATTATTCATCTACCCCTAATAAATCAGCCATGAGACAACTTATTTCATTATTAAGTCACTCATAAGAGAACTTATTGCATTATTAACACACCCATAATAAATCATCCATTCGAGAACTTATTCGATTATTAATCGACCCCTAATAAGTCACCCATTAGAAAATTTAGTCCATTATTAAACCACCCCTAATAAATCACCCATTACATAATTTACTCAATTATTAACCCACCCCTAATAAGTCACCGATTCGAGAACTTATTCCATTATTAATCCACCCCTAATAAGACCCCCATGAGATACTGATTCCATTATTAACAACTCCCAAAGCAAAAGTATTCCATCCAGAAATCCTTTTGATGAAGTAAACTAATCATGGACTTATTCCATCATTCACTCAACATATAGTGAACTTGCTCCTTTATGAGCTCTTTTCACTTGTGACAAACTTCCCAAGTAATAAAACAAGCAGTCATAGACTGGGACTTACGAAATCGTCAACTTGACCACTGACCTTGTCTAATAAAAGCTGTCTCGAGAGAACGTTGCGACGCAAACCAGAAGTTTCTAAGATGATTCTGTAACAAACCATCAAAAATCGTATCTTTTGGATGTTTGACCTCACTGTGACCTTGACCTTTGACCGATTTTGACCAAAATCTAATCAGCACTAGCCATCACCCTTCTGAATCACGTGGTGTAATTTGACATTGGTAGCTTCTTCCGTTCTCGAGTTATCCTGCCTACAAACAAACAAACAAACAAACAAACAGAAACGGAAGGCATCAACCTTGCAGCAAAGGCACTCTGTTATGTCTTCTTGAACAAACAGTAAATAATTTCAATGGAACAAAACAAAACAAACAAACAAAAAAAAAACACAGTTTTGTCCACACTTGGTAATAATTGCTTAAAAACTAAATAACACAAGAAAATGACGAGACAATGATTTGTGGCAATTAATCGCTGGCAAATAATGGATCATAAATAGATAGGAAAAGGGTAATACACTGACTGAAGCAGAATTATTATTTTCATAAATGGCAAATTCTATATTGAGTTTTCTTCACTTTCATTCATCACATTGTAAAGTGAAGCAAAATCATTTCAAAGCAAAGCTAGTTATATTTTTCCCTTCTGCATTGCTGATATAATTCATGGAGGAGCTTGTATACAATTCACTTGAATAACAAGCAGGTCCATTTATGTACTTTTATATGAATTATGGAAACATTCGTAACTATCAACATACTTTCACAGGAATGATAAGGACATTTGGAAATGTCATCTTAAGTAATGGGAGAAGGTATTGGAAACATTAACAAGGAATCAGATGAAGAACCATTTCGGTAAATCTAACATAGTTTAACATTGTCAGGATTAGTTTACAAAAGGGAGATCATGTATAGAACTTGAAGGAACTCCACAAGGGAGTGACTGATTGGGTCGATTAGGGGAATGCAGGTGATGAGATATGCATCTACTTCTTAAAGGCCTCCAATAAGGTACCACTCCAAAGGTGGCCGGTTGTCAGATTGGAAAGTTGCAAGAATTGAGTAATTCATGGATCATTAGTTAGACCGCTTTTTTCGCATATGTGTACATTTTCAACATACGAATATATATATATATATATATATATATATATATATATATATATATATATATATATATATATATGTCGAAACATGAGGAGTGTGACGAGCACTCCACTGATCCCCGTTGGACATATCCACATCCACACAGTCCACACCCATTGGACAAGGGATCAGCGGAGTGCTCTTCACACTCATGTTTTAATTTTCCCGCTGGTCGCATCATGTGCTTTCTGGATGAATGGTTTGCATTAGCAGGAAAAATTGTCTGGGTGGCAGACTGATGGTTGTTCTGTGCGGATTATGTGGTTTTACCCTGTGAGACATAATCCGCAGTGATGCTCACCGTAAGAGAGCGTGCGTGTGTGTGTGTGTGTGTGTGTGTGTGTGGTGTTTGTGTGTGTGTGTGGTGGGGTGGTGTTGTGTATGTGTGTGTGTGTGTGTGTGTGTGTGTGTGTGTGTGTGTGTGTGTGTGTGTGTGTGTGGTGTTTGTGTGTGGTGGGGTGGTGTTGTGTGTGTGTGTGTGTGGGGGTGGTGGTGTTGTGTGTGGATTGTGAACATGTCGTATGTGTGTGTGTGTGTGTGTGTGTGTGTGTGTGTGTGTGTGTGTGTGTGTGTGTGTGTGTGTGTATATGTATATATCTATATGTGCGTGGCCGTACATGCGTGCCTGTACATGCAAAAAATAAAAATAAAAAAATAAAGAATTGTGACGTCGATCATGACGCCATAGCCCCGGGTCCTGTCATTGTTTTGGTAAATAAATAGCCATAACTTGGGAACCACTTGTCCGATTAATATCAAATCTTGAAAAGCCGCATACTCAAGGCCCCAGCAATACACCTGGCAAGATTCAATTAGATCGGACCAGTGGTTGTCGAGAAACAGCGGACACACAGACACACATTGCTGGAATTGTATATGTTTATGTGAGTGTATATGTATGTATATGTATATATATATATATATATATATATATATATACATATATATATATATATATATATATATTTATATATATATATATATTTTTTTATTTATTTATATATATATATATTTATATTTATATATTTTTATATATATATATATATATATATATATATATATATATATATATATATTTACCGGGTCACGCTACCGACTGCGGTGGAGTTCCAACTACCGACTACCAACTCCGGTTCGGATGCAGCCGAGCGGAAACTGCCAAAGCCGTGCCGGCTATGATAGACCAATTACCGGGGATGAAACCCCGCTTATACTCAGATCCGGACCATGCTGGACCAATGTAAGAAGGGACAGAAACAGACTGGGAACATTTCTAATAAATTTATCAACAGTAAAATAAAGACAAAGGCAAGACGTGGCGCGAATATGCAAGCAGGGAAATATTTACAATAAGCACAAAACACTTACTCAGTTCTACTCAAAAACGGGCCCACAGCAGACACACACAAAAACAAAAGAAATCCCAGAGTCTTTATTGGACCCTCGCAGCCATGAAGAGAGACAAGCTGGGGGTCAGAGTTCGGTGGGTACCTGGTCGTCAGAGGGAAAGCGTGCTCTGCAGTGCGGCACCTGCCAAAGAGCGTCGGTTTGGTCCCAGTCCCATGTGTGGGACTCGTGGCTCATGGTGAATAGTCGGTGTCCACAGAACTCCTCTCCCCCTAACAGCCACCGTGAAGAACGAACCAAACTGCTCACAGTCACCGTGAAAACTCCAGGTTCAACCACCGTGAAAACTCCTCTCCACAGAACTCTTCAGAACTCCTCAGAACTCACGACCAAACCCCCTCATCACTCTCGACACTCCTCTCTACAGAACTCTCTGCTGAGGATCGTGTCATAACTTTTATGGACCTCCCTCAGCGGGTAGGGGCCTTGGTGAACCTGACGTCACTGTTTACCCCGATTGGACAGGGCTTCCATGAGTCACCCCTTTCTGGGAAGGGTTTCGGCCATAGCGGGAAGCCTGCCCAATCCACACGTGCGGACTCACCAAAAATGGTACTTCACCAAGATTTTGCCTCGAAACAGCGAGTCGCCGGTTTGGCGGGTGAAGCGCTTGTTCAGTGGTGTTGTCAGTTTGTTTGTTGGATGGTCTTAGATGGTTTGTTGGATGGTCTCAGATGGTTTGTTGGATGTCAAGGTTTAATAACCTACCTAAAAGAAGTTGCAACGCACGTTTTTGATTCTCCCACAAGACAAAAAGGAATGGGATCTGACCACATGTACTTAACGGGATAACTGACTTTTGGGACCTATATGTTGAATGGAAATGGTTTTCAGATCCCCAACAATATATATATATATATATATATATATATATATATATATATATATATATATATATATATATATATATATATATGTATATATATATATATGTATATATATATATATATATATATATATATATGTATATATATATATATATATATATATATATATATATATATATATATATGTGCCTGGTGTTGGCACAGTGGTTAGGGCAGCGGCTTGGGATCCAAAAGGTCCTGAGTTCAAACCCAGTTGGGCCACTGAATTAATACACCAGGGGGTTGACTCAGCCTGTCATCCTTCCGAGGTCGGCGAAATGAGTACCAGTATACTGGGCCGGTGTATACCCCGGTTAAAATAGGTGCACCAAATAGGTGCAATAGGCGTAAGAGGCGACCAGGGTTGCGTCAGGAAGGGCATCCGGCGTAAAACATGTGCCAAATCACTATGCAGATCATACGGATGATCCGCTGTGGCGACCCCTAACGGGAGCAGCCGAAGGAAGAAGAAGAAGAAGATAGATATATATATATATATATATATATATATATATATATATATATATATATATATATATATATATATATATATATATATATATATATATATATACACTAGCGATACCTGTGCACATGCACGGGATAGCAGTACAACATAGCTGGTAGCAGACGACAGACCGTACACGGGGAATGACAAAAATACGCATTGTGCAAAATGCAAGTGGTACTATGGAACACCAAGACTTCCCAAACATTGTAGGCATGTCCACGAAGTGCCACAGCAATTTCATAGGGATCGTGTGACGGCGAGCCGAGTTTTTAGTGTGCAAGCTTAGTATATATATAAATATATACATATATATATATATATATATAAATATATATATATATATATATATATATATATATATATATATATATGCATATATATAAATATATATATATATATATATATATATATATATATATATATATATATATATATATATATATGCGAAAAACAGTGGTCCACGACCACCTTTGGAGTGGAACCTTATTGAATGCCTTTAAGAAGTATCCGCATATCTAATCAACTGCATTAACCTGATCGACCCAATCAATCACTCCCTTGGAGAGTTCCTTCAAGTTCTGTACATGATCTCCATTTCATAAACTAATACTGACTATGTTATACTCTGTTAGATTTACCGAAATGGTTCTTCATCTGATTCCTTGTCTGTTTCCAATACCTTCTCCCATTACTTAAGATGATATTTACAATTGTCCTTATCATTCCTGTGAAAGTATGTTGATAGCTATGAATGTTTCCATAATTCATATGAAAGTACATAAATGGTTCTGCTTGATATTCAAATAAATTGTATACAAGCTCTCTTCTTCTCTTCTCCTCTCCTCTCCTCTCCTCTCCTCTCCTCTTCTCACCTCTTCTCTCCTCTTCTCTTCTCTCCTCTTCTCTCCTCTTCTCTCCTCTTCTCTCCTCTTCTCTTCTCTCCTCGTATCCAAGGCCATCTCCACTCATGGCTCACAGACTTCCTCTACTGTCGCAGTCAACGACTGGCCCTAAATGGAGTTCTTTCATCCTCTCTTCCTGTCCAGGCTGGAGTTCCTCAAGGTAGCATTCTGGGCCCTGTTCTTTTTCTTGTTTTCATCAATGATCTCTCTGACTCTCTGGAAAATCCTCTTTATCTCTTTGCTGATGACTCCACCCTCTGCCGTACCATCTGTCATCTCTCAGACCGGCAAGCAGCAGCTTCTTCGCTCACTGCAGATCTGGGTAAAATCACAAACTGGTCCAACACGTGGAACATGTCTTTCAATCCGGACAAATCTCACACACTCACGATGTCTCTCTGAAAGGATGGTTTAGAACCGCCCCTCCCCCCCATCCACTTTCTTAACAGCCCTCTGGAAGAAGTCCTTTCTTTCAAGCTTCTGGGTCTCACGATCTGCCATGGCCTTTCCGGGGAAAGCCACATTTCAAACCTCTCCTCCAAAGCCAGTCGCCGACTGGGAATCCTCCATCGTGCAAAGTCCTTCCTCAGCCCACCTGAGCTCCTGACCACTTACAAAGCTTTCGTCCGCAGCCTGATGGAGTACTGCTCTCCCCTCTGGGCTGGTGCTCCTGCCTCCCACCTTTCTCGGCTTCACGCTCTGGAAACCAAGGCATTTCGGATCATTGGCATCTCCAGCGATGAGGATGAGTCTTTGGGCCTCTCACTCAATCACCGCAGGTTGGTCGGTGGTCTTTCTGTCTTCTTCCGTCTCCTCTCCAGCCTTGCCCCCTTGCTCTCTCTGCGATTTGTCCCCACCACATTTCCACAGGGCGCTCAAGGTCCACCAACAACCCCCTTCTGGTAAGACTACAAAAATCACGAATCACTGCTCACCTTCACTCTTTCATTCCTTTTTTTCCCCGCCTTTGGAATAAACTCCCTCACTCTATTCTTTCCCATTCTTCCTCCAGGCTTTCAAAACAGCTGTTCACCACCACGTCTTATCATCCCCCATCCAAATCCTCGATCTTTTCTACCCGCGATAATCCACCCAAGTCCACCTCCTTCAATTCCCCTGCTTTCCTTCCTGAAAGTCCCTGTAATGTCCATCTTCTCTTCCCCATGTTCCCCGTCCCATCCCTCTCCCTGCCACAGCTCTCCTCATGTCTGTTCCCCACTGTTTTGTCCCTCCCACTCCCGCCCCTCTTGTCTCATGCCCCCTTCCTGTGTGTTGTGTGTTTGCTCTCATACGAGCCTTGACAAGGTATACAAAAAAAAAACTATATATATTGTTGTGGGGCCGGGTGTCAGCGGCGAGCACGACCGCTCGGTGGAACAGTAGAGTCGGCTCCACCGAACACCCGAAATCAAGATCGTGCTTCTTGGAGAACTCCGAAAGGCATGGGTGCCTTACAGGACCGTGGTCGCCAATATTTATATGGCGTGAGGTAGTGTCCACTTGTCTAACTCCAATTTACCCAAGTACTCACGCCATCCAACTACCGGGGAAACCACACCCTCGGCCGACTCTGTCCGATCCGAGTCGCGGGTAACATCTCGGATCTGGCGTAACCGAGCGGAGTTACCAGAGCCATGCCGGACCAAATGAACAATTTGCCGCTTCGCTATTTTCCAACACTCACCATTCTAAGCCAAAGAAAGAACCACAGAAACGAGCTGGTACATTCAACAATAGGGGTATTTATTTTTGCAATAATCAGGGAGACGAGGGGAGCACATAAGGGCAGAGTTATCACGACGATAACAAATGCAAATGATGTACAACAAAAGCACTTAACAATTCCACTTGGACAAGACACGCACACCCCAAAAAAGAAAATTGACCCGCCCGGTCTTTATTCGGCTCTCCAGCCGTGGAGAATAGTTTGGCTGGGAGTCAGGATGGCTGGCTACCTGGCCGCGAGCGCGTGGCTGGTCGTCCACCCCTTCCTGGAGCTCCGGTCACCAAACGACGGACCAGGGCAGCCGTATCCAGAGGAGGCGAGCCGAGGTGATTTCCCTTGATGAAAATCGACCACTTGCAGCAATGCGCTAGACGAGACACCTCCGAAGTGCGGGATGCAGTCCGCCGCAAACCCAGGCAGACGTGCTTCGAGACACCCAGGATGCAAAAAAACTCTCTGCTCGTCCTGACAACCACGCTCTTTCTTTTAGGAGGGAGGGGCTTCTTCTCCTGGACACTTTCCTCCTGATTGGTCGGACCCATCGCGCGATTCCCTGGCCGTCTTCCATTGGACGGGCCCACGGTAGGTGGGGCAACTCCCACCCTTCTGGGTGAAGTCCCGATCGGAGGCGTTTGTAGCTCAGCCTACCTCCCCACCTGCAGCCACGTGCATAATGGGGATGGTGCTGAGTGGGAGATGGGGCGGGTGAGACGCCCACTCCTTGCCGATTGGCCAAAGAGGGACGCCATGCTCATGTTAAACTCTGCCCATGCATGTGCTCGCCAGCGAGCGCGCGAAGAATGCTGTGAGCAGAGTGTAGTTGTTGTGAAAGTGAAGGTGGGCGTTGTTGTCATTATTATAAGTGATGTAAAAGAAAACCTTAACGATCAAAATAACTCTGCAGTGCACGAATATTTAATTCCCATTTGACGAGGGACGGGACCCGAACTAGAAACACGTACTTACCGATATAACTGATCTATAGGACCTGGCTGTTGTGTGCACATGTCTGCCAGATTCGTAACAATATATATTTATTTATTTATTTACATATATATTTATTTATTTATACTTATAAATATATATAACGCACCAGGAGGTCTGGGGGTCGTTCACGCATGCGCAGAACGCACCACGACTTCTGGGGGTCGTTCGCGCATGCACACAACGCACGACGAGTTCAGGGTGTCGTTCGCGCATGCACAAAACGCACCACGAGGCCCGGGGGTCGTTCGCGCATGCGCAGAACGATATATATATATATATATATATATATATATATATATATATATATATATATATATATATATATATATATATCTTCTTCTTCTTCTTCTTCTTTCGGCTGCTCTCGGTAGGGGTCGCCACAGCGGATCATCCGTATGATCCGCATAGTGATTTGGCATATGTTTCACGCCGGATGCCCTTCCTGACGCAACCCTGGTCGCCTCTTACGACACAGGGATATGGTACACCTATTTTAACTGGGGTATACACCGGCCCAGTATACTGGTACTCATTTCGCCGACCTCGGAAGGATGACAGGCTGAGTCAACCCCCTGGTGTATTAATTCAGTGGCCCAACGGGGCTTGAACTCAGGACCTTTTGGATCCCAAGCCGCTGCCCTAGCCACTGCGCCAACACCAGGCTCGCAACGCACGACGAGTTCAGGGTGTCGTTCGCGCATGCGCAAAACGCACCACGAGGCCCGGGGGTCGTTCGCGCATGCGCAGAACGATATATATATATATATATATATATATATATATATATATATATATATATATATATATATATATATATATATATATATATATATATATATATATATATATATATATATATATATATATATATATATATATATATATATATATATATATATATAGCTCCCTCATGATTTATCAGCAATGCAGAAGGGAAAAATATAACTAGCTTTGCTTTGAAATGATTTTGCTGCAGTTTACACTGTGATGAATGAAAATGAAGAAAACCCAATATAGAATTTGCCATTTATGAAAATAATAATTCTGCTTCAGTCAGTGTATTACCCTTTTCCTCTCTATTTATGATCCATTATTTGCTAGCGATTAATTGCCACAAATCAATGTCATATCATTTTCTTGCATTATCTCGTTTTCAAGCAATTATTACCAAGTGTGGACAAAACTGTGTTTTTGTTTTGTTTTGTTTGATGCCATTGAAATTATTTACTGTTCGTTCAAGAAGACGCAACAGAGTGCCTTTGCTGCAAGGTTATTTTATTACTTGGCAAGTTTGCCACAGGGGAGAAGAGCTTGGAAAGGAGCAAGTCGGGTGAGTTAATGATAGAAAGAGTCCACGATTCGTTTACTTCATCAAAAGGCTTTCTGGATGGAATACTTTTGCTTTGGGATTGGTTAATAATGGAATCAATTCTCTCATGGCGGACTTATTCGGGGTGAGTTAATAATGGAATAAATTATCTCATGGCAGACTTATTCGGGGAAGGTTAATAATGGAATAAGTTCTCTTGTGTATCACTTCTTAGGGGTGGGTTAATAATGGAGTAAATTATCTAATGAGTGACTTAATAATGGAATAAGTTGTACAATGGGTGACTTATTTGGAGTGGGTTAATGATGGAATAAGTTCGCTATTAGTTTACTTTACTTGAGGTGAGTTAACTATTAAATTGATGAGTTATTGGGTGACTTTGTTTGGGCTGAGTTATCGATGGAATAATTTATTTTATGGGACTTCTGTGGGGGCTATTCCCTCCGTCTACATTACTCTGTTTGTCTGTGTCTGTCTGTCTGTCTGTCTGTCTAAGCATGCTATCTCAAAAAAAATGAATGGATGCGAACGAGACTTGTTGTACCGGTTGCATGAGTGACAAAGACGAATTGGTTAGATTTTTGAGACAATCTGAATCCAGATTTGAGAACTTAAAAAAAGTGATTCTTCACCATTGAGTGATATGGCCAAAAAACGATATATATGACATTTCAAACAAGAAAAAGAGCAATCGGGAGAGTGCAGACCCTTGCAAGGGCTTGTTTTCTGTGGTGTTTGTGTACTGTTGTGTTACGTCATTAATAAGAGACATAACTAGAACTACCACTTTAATACTGCAAGCAGCAATGACCAAGTACCAAGACGTCCCGCTTTGATGCAACTCCGCTTTGATCGGACGCCCTGACCCATGAAGTTTATTATTATTCCATTGAATTTAGAATGGGATTGAAATAAATTCAATTCAAATCAAATGGGTATAATCCTGCATTGAAGTAATCAGGAGGAACCCAACCGAGCAGAGTAAAGAGGAAGTCATCAGGAGGAACCTGGATTGGACACGCTTTTCAGCTGCTCCTCCTCTACCCTCAAACCCATCCAGGCACAGCCAATTGAGCTTTATTCAATAAAAAATAATGATAATAAAAACGAGATCAAAAAATTAAATAATTCTGGCTGCCAGACCATGTGTTTGATCAAGTTGAAATTTAAAACATGTACTTCCCATCACTACTAGATCGTAATTGTGAAGTTTCACATCAATTGATTAAGCGTTTCCAGAGAAAATATTATTTAATATTTTCCTCAATCCAATATGGCTGCCAAACGATGTGACGTATCAATTATTCCGAAACAAACTTGTACACCCATGGCTTCGGGAACATTTGTGTGAAGTTTTCCTTTGATTTCCCCAGGCGTTCTGGAGAAGAAGATTCTTATAGGTTTTTGGGTAAATCCAACATGGCTGCCACACCATGCAACCTATGATGTCACATGTGTGTTTTGTTCCTCATGGATAGGCAGTCACACTTGTAAAGTTTTGCCTCAATATGTTCAGCTTTCAGAGA
This sequence comes from Eptatretus burgeri, assembly GCF_056783735.1. Taxonomy (NCBI): domain Eukaryota; kingdom Metazoa; phylum Chordata; class Myxini; order Myxiniformes; family Myxinidae; genus Eptatretus; species Eptatretus burgeri. Next base: position 30,552,297 of record NC_140978.1, on the reverse strand, counting down.
AGAAGATTTTTGAAGGTTAAAAAAACAAAACAATATGGCTGCCAAATCAGTTGACCGATGACATCATCAGTTTTTTTCTCTGGACCATTTTATGGTGAGATAACCCTCATAAATTTTCAAAATGATTCGATGTAGCATTCTGCATATGCAATTATAACTTCATAACGAAGGCACCTATGACATCATTAAAAAAATCACACCTATTCCCCATGATGAGTACTTGCCATTTGCCAAGTTTCAATTTTTTCCTTTGTGCGGTTTCAGAGATAGAGGTCCAAAGTTTTTCGGTTTTTCCACCATGGCTGCCACCACGTAAATTATGACGTCATAATTATCATTAAAATATTCCACATGAGTCGTCGTTTCTATGTTGAAAATTTCGACACAATCTGACAAGTGGTTGCAGAGAAAAACACTGAAGTACTCTGCGAATAGACAGACAGACAGCCAAGCAAACAAACAAACTGACCCAAATGCAATGATGTCAGAAACAAACACACAAAAGGACCCAAATGCAATGATGCCTCTCCTCCGGTGAGGGTAAACATTGTGGATGGGTTTTGACATAACTTGATGGAACATTTGGGTAGGTGACAAGATCAAGCCAATTCGATTTTGATTCAGGTCTGGATGCAGATCCGGCCTTACAGTGGGATACAAAGCATAAACTGTTCAGCCTGGTGGAGGTTTGCGCCTCATCGAGTGCCGTTCTAGTTTTATGATGGCATAGGTTCACTCATGGGTGACTTCGTTGGAGGTGTTTCATGATGGAAAAAGTTCACAATTGCGTGACTGCACTAGAGATGCGTTTAGGAAGGAATAAGTTCACCCGAAGATGGGTTTATCATAGATTGAGTATACCGTAGCATGAGTTTATCATGGGATAAGATCACTGGGCTCGTGTTATAGGTCTTTATACAACTAATTTATGAAAGCCGTTCTTGTTACTTGCAAAATCGAAGATTTCTTCAAGTATATTGGTCAGTCGATTTTGTTATTCCATCTGTCTGGTTCTGTTTGTCTTTGTTTGTCAATCTCCTACAGGTCACAATTCCAAACCGATCGTCATAAAACTCTACCAAGTTGTAGAGGTAATCTCAACTGAGACGCCATTTGATTTTGAGGTCAAAGGTTATCTTGTGGTGGAATTTGTAAAATGGTAATTTTTTCATCCAATTTACTTGAAAGTTGAAGAGGATTTGCATATTGCGTCACTGAATTGGGAAGCAACTATTTTTGTGGTCAAAAAGGTCAAAGGTCAAACTTCTGAATTCCATTTTCAACTGTTAAAAATCGTCCAATTTACATCCTATTAACTTGAAAGTTGAACAGGATTAGCATAGTCCATCACTGAATTGGGAAAGCAACTATTTTTGAGGTTAAAAGTTCAAAGGTCAACTCGAGGTCTAACTTTTAAAATCTGAAAAATCATCAATTTTCATCTGATTATCCTGAAAATTAAAGCAGCAATTACATAATCCATCACTGAATGTGAAAAACCAACTATTTTTGAGGTCAAAAGGTCAACTCAAGATCAAACTTCCAGAAAATAGTTTAAATCTGAAAAATAATACATTTTCATCCAATTGACATGAGATTTGATGAAGATTGTCAATTTTAATCTTGATGAAATGGACATTTTGATGTATCCATGGCAATCTTTGGAGAGGGGAGTGGATTTTGCAAGTATCGTTCTCAGCATGACATCATTTTCTTGTTTATTTATTCGTATGCAGCCTGTGGCTGCTTGGCTGTATCATTTTCTGGGGGCACAGCTATGCCGCTGATGCAATTCCCCCCTCTTACCAGCACACTGGTAATCATTTTGCTGACCTCAGAAAAATGACAGGCTGAGTCAACCCACCTGGTGTTAATTGAACAGCATGATAGTGGCTTGAACTAATATCTAATATCTTAAGCCAGACACCCTAACCATGAAGCCATCAGGCTTATGAAAGCAGTTATACTCTTTGACATCATGACAATAGCTCTATATGCTTGCCATCAAACTATCCAGTTATTCCTCCATCCGATGAAGAATAAAAATGGCAGTTTCATCTCATGAAACTCATCGGCTTTCATACAAGTCCAGGTTCAGAAATTTAATTATACTTGCTATCCTTGTGTTGTAAGACCTTTTCAGAACAATGCCAAAACCAAACAAAGTGAAATTGCTTCAGCACGCTTTCCTCAACACCATACTTTGGGGTTTCATTGTAAGAAATCCTTAGATATTTAATGTGGGATTAGGACTTTGAAAGGGCAGCAGAGTAAATTATTCAGCATTTTCACACATCATCCTTGTGAGTTTCTTTGAAAAGAATATTACGTGGGTAGGTGTTAGGATTTAGTACCTTTAATTTTGTGCTCATTCTGACGGCTTTCCTCATTTTGCTATTGTCCTCAAATCAGTGAGAGAATTGAAAAAGAATTATTGCCTCCAGGGACGGTTTGGAAAACATCTTGAAGGAAGCAATCGGTGTTTATGACTTTGACTTGTGACATGCATTTGGCAGTGATGATGTGTGAAAGTGTGAAGCTTGAATAACTTTGAATTCATTTGTAAGTCTGTGGCAGAAGTGAAAATGAGACAATATTTGCAAAAGGACAAAAAGGATTAAGACACGGTGAGTCAAAGTTCAGGAAATCTGCAAATAGTCCAGTGAGTGTTGTGCACGCCACCGGACGGAGGTGGATCATCGTAACGCCGTCAGATGGAGGTGGGCCATCGTAACGCCGTCGGCCGGAGGTGGACCATCATGAACGCCTTTAGAATGCCTTTAGGGCCTACTCTAAATGGGCCCCGGAACATGATTCTCAATAAATATACCTGCTGCCTTAAAACCCACACTCTCATTTCCACATAATGCTTACATTTGCTCCATTGTGATGTCTTCAAATGCAGAAAGCCTTCAACATCTGGTTGAAAGTCATGACACATATCTTCTTCCATGGAGGGTTAAATCTCATCAATATGAGCGTTTACCTACTTTATACTTGTACTGACTGCATCCTTACACGGTTCTGCATTGATATGATGGCAATCAAAACTTAATTTCGAGACAGCTTCAATCTAGTGAGCTTGAAAAATGTGAAACTGACATTCTTACTTGATTGATTTACAAACCATTTCCGTTGACTTATAACCATGAATCATCTCGATCGTATCAGTTCTCGGAAGGTAGGCATATTTGATCAAAGGAACAAATGTATGGCACACCTGAATGGAGGTTTGGGTGTGTCAGGCTGAGGAATGACACGATAGCTAATTTGTTAGCTTGCTCGCCTCTCACCTGTCTGGTCGTGGATTTTGTTCCTCCGTCGCAGTGTATGCAAAATTAAACGCTGCCAGAAGGAATGCATCGTGGAGCATGCCATCCTGAGGGTGGGCTATAATGCCAGCTGTTCCATTTTAATTTACGTTGTCGACATCAAAGATCATGCTGTATCTCAAAAAGGGTAGGCCATCGTGTGTGCGGATCCTGGCTGAATTCCCTGCAGGGAGATGGAATTTCAAATCAATATGAATTATTGTAGGTCTGTGGATGTCTTAGTTGGACAGTCAATTCAAGAATATGGCTGGTGGAGAGAGGTAAATTGATGGGTGAGGCTTATGTGGTGTGGATAAAGCGCAGGCATGATGGGCCAAATCGACTCCTGTAGGTTTCCATATATTTTTACAGCATGCACACGAAGCAAAAAGTGAGGTTAAGCAATTTGTTCATGCCTGTCCGTCCGTCTTTTCAGTTTATGATGTGAGGAACAGCCTATTTAAATTGAATGTTGTATTGTGAACACAAATCAGAACATGAATAGAGACAAGTCTTTCGTTTTCACGTACTTTGGCTTTGACTTCATCCTGATTTAGCATGCATCGAGAGCAGTGAGATAATTTTTTTACTCTGTGCACCTGCCTGGCAGTCAACCAAAATTGAAAATCATTCCAAACAGGAAACTTTCTGTTTTTAAGGACGTCATAAAGGAGACAAACAACAGGCACGAATAACTAATGTAGCATGTCAGATTGGGTGGTGTAAAACTGGGAATGAACTTATTTATACGCCTTTAAACTTTTATTCAAAATGAATTACATTCTTGAAGAGTTTATAAAACGAATCCCCTTCATAATATGACAAAGAACCATGATAAACATATATATATATATATATATATATATATATATATATATATATATATATATATATATATATATATACACATATACAGACATACATATACATATACAGACTATATATACACATATTGAAGGACATTATGATGAAAAGAAAACCACAAAGCTTTTCTTTGTGCTCTCTTCAGGTGAAATTTGCACAAAGTGAGTGAGTAATGAAGAAGAACAGTCTAATAGACACCTATTGCCTATTCTCATTGCTTACCCTTTCTGGATGTCCTCGTAGAGAGATCTGCATCGTCATTTACTACGTCCATCTATAGAAAGCCCACTTTCAATGGCCAGTATACTCGATCGGACTCTTTTAGTTGAACGAGATACAAGATTGGTTTGATCAATGTATTTGTGAATCGAGCGAAGAGGATATGTTACAAGTTTCATACAGAGATGGACAAGATTGCTGGCATCCTCAGTGAGAATGGGTATCATGAGTATATCATCAGGTTTATGCACAAATTCCTCACTGTTATAGATGAACGGAAGATGGGTTCTGAAAAGTGCCCTGTCGACATCAAGATTCCTTGGAAATGGAAAATGTCGCAAAGATGTGAGGAACAAATCAAAAGATGTGTCTCAAACACATATCTGGCTGTTTGTCCAAGAGTGATTTTCACCTCTCAACATTTGATTCCTGCAGTGAAGAAGGATGTTCTGTCTGCTTCAATAGTTAGCAATAGTATTTATGAGTTCAAGTGCCGATGTGATGCTCGGTATGGAGGCAGAACTACCCAGACTCTGACAGAATCAAACAGCATGTCCATTTGTCTATCAGGAAAAACACAATTGGTACACAAATACAGCCGGTATGTGCTTGTCGGAAGTACCCAGCATCAATCCCAACATCGTGTGCATCTGCTATTGAACAGCATTTGATTAAGAATGCAAACTGTGCTGAACATTAAAATGTGGAAGCATTCAAGATATTGAGTAGATGACGAAGTCTAACGCATCTCCGAATACTCGAATCGGCATTGATCTATGCCATGGATCCTATGTTATCATTGTTATGTCGGCAAAAAGAGTTTGTCTACTCTTTGCTTATTTGTGCAAAGAAGAAGAGGAACACGAACTCATCTCATGATCACGAATGGCTCTGAAGAAGATTCCACAACAGCCGGAGCGGCTCCGCCTCAGACTCTGCAACCTCCAATTGGAGAGCTGAACACTGAACAGGCTTCTCTCACCGAGACCATTCAGAGGTGATGACACATCATGAGAGAATGTCCAATCAGAATTGACTTTTTTGATCGGCGTCCATGAGGCTGCTCTTCATTACTCACTCACTTTGTGCTAATTTCACCTGAAGAGAGCACAATGAAAAGCGTTGTGGTTTTCTTTTCATCATAATGTCCTTCAAAATGTCTTTGTTTATGTCTATATTAAAGTTTTGTCGTACCAAGCATCTTATATATATATATATATATATATATATATATATATATATATATATATATATATATATATATATATATATATATATATATATATATATATATATATATATAGATAGATCGTATACATATCGTATATGTTGATATGTATATATTATGAAAAAGATATTACATATATTATGTAATATACATATCAACATATATATGTTGAGATGTATATTGATATGTATATTGATATGTATATATAATTATATATATATATATATATATATATATATATATATATATATATATATATATATATATATGTATATATATCTATATATATATATATATATATATATATATATATATATATATATATATATATATATATATATATATATATATATTGATATTGTGGTGGAAATCTGACCCGGTCCCTGGTGCCAGCGTCGCCACTGCCGTCTCCGGGAGTCTATAACGCCGGCCGGCTCGGCGCAGGCTTCGGGTCACGCGTCTTCAATCGCGATACCAACGTAATCCTGTACCTTACCAGTTGGGGAGATAGAACCCCTAGTTACAGACTGGCTTTGTCAGAGACCGAGCGGAATCTACCAGTCTGTAACCACTTTGGTTTTATATGCCAATTGAACGGATCGTTCCTCAATGCGGCACGCATTGATCCATAGCGGCAACTGCATACGAATTAACCAGATTTATTGGGGACATCAGGAATCATAGCACAAGCAATACACACGACAATGGTTTTATTAACAATCAACCCGTTCTTAACTAGGGGACCACGGTCTAAAGGTTTCGAGGGGATTACTACGAAATATGCCTTATACAACATGTGCAAACAAGACAGAGTACTTGGTGATGGCCCATGGACGAGAGGACCGTGTCCAAAAGCACGAATGTCGCTCGTAACGAGCGGTGGTGTCCACGGGTTCAAACTACCACTTGAATGTGCTGCGCGGCAAGATGGTGGCGCAGTATTCTTCCTCCTTTTGTCACCGCGTGCACGGTCTCCACGCGCTCTGACCTCGCGTAGGGTCGAAGATAGCCCTCAGCTGATCTCTCTCACCATCCAGCACACAAATCCTGGCCTGTTCTCCATACAAGGCCCAAGTCGAGGTCTGAGTTTCACAGGCGGATCAGCAAACGTGACGCGCTGTTGGTGAGTAAGGACCGTCCGAAGGTCCGGCGTCCCCTCTCCGGTCTTCGCGCCTCGAAGCCCGACTCCCGCTTCGTCCTCTCAGTGCCTCTCTCGGTCGAATCACCGACGTGCAGGTCGGCTCAGCGTCTCTCCCGGAAGATCCAACATGGTGCCTCCTTTGTTCGCTCGTTTTGAAGTGACTATGAGCACGCCTCAAGAACCCAGCCGTTCCTCACACACAGCACTCCTCGAGTTCCCTTTTCTTTTCTCGGCGACTGCCGTTCCCCAAACTCAACTCTTTCATTTGCTCGCTTCGAGACATGAGCACTCTTCTCATCTGCCTGCAGTTTTCAAACCGCCAAAACTGAACCCCTGAGCCTGAGGTCTCTTTCTCGATCGCTCCCTCGACACACGCCTCTCTCGTGTACAGCCGACCGGCACCACTACTGCGCTCCCAGTTCCACCACCGTATGAACATAAAAAAACAGTCTTTTACGCCTCTCGACACACATATATCGTCCCTTATACCAAACAACCTATCTATACATGAATTTAATGGGGGAACTGAGCTAATCCTATACTTAGTATTCCCATGAAGGGCCATTTCCGTAACTATATGTGTATGTGTATATGTATATGTATATGTATATGTATATATATATATACATATATATATATACATATATATATATATATATATATATATATATATATATATATATATATATATATATATATATATATATATATATATAGATATTGATATACCGAGCGTAGTGGTGTGCGCCTGCAATCCGGCTACTCGGAGGCTTGGATTGGAGCATCGCTTGAGGACGGGAGCTCTGCGCTGGGCCGCGCGATGAGAAGGTGGAGGGCAGCTCAGAATCATGGCGAAACCCAATCCTTATCCCTGTGTCGTAAGAGGTGACCAGGGTTGCGTCAGGAAGGGCATCCGGCGTAAAACCTATGACAACTCGGTATGCGGATCATAACGGATGATCCGCTGTGGCGAACCCTAATGGGAGCAGCCGAAAGAAGAAAAAGAAGATATATTGATATACAGTCATGCGCCGCTTTACGACGTTTCGATCGACGACCGACCGCATTTTCGACGGTGGTCCCATAACATTATATTGGAGCTGAAAAATTCCTATTGCCTTGTGATGTCGTAGCCGTCGTAGCGCTGCAAGTCGTATAAAAGTACAGTATCGCACATACAATTGCTATATGTACAGAAAATAATTCTTGTAATTGATAATAAACAACTACAGTGTGTCCCCATTATAACGCAATCGTTGAGGTCCATAAAACGTCATTGTGATCGTCGTGGGGTCGCGTTAAATCGGGATTCAAGGAAATCACCTTTCAAACTAACTCGATGTTGACCTAACATCCTGAAACACCCCGATTTTCACCCTATTTGACCCGTTTTTTTGTAGGTTTACCTTCTCGCAAGTAAATAACCTTTGAACTGGAGGGGGAGCACTCAGGAGAGTGCAAAACCTCCGCCGCCAATACTGCTGGGTCACTCAAGTGAACCTTATATCTTATTCATTAAATATGAAGTCAACAGTGCTGACAGAGTTATAGTTCTTTTCTCCATTTTGGGGGGGGGTTGGAAATGACTTAAAACATGTATAAATGCAAAAAATAATTCTCCAACAATTTTTTTTTGGGGGGGGGGACCAAGTCCAAATGATAATGGCATGATAATCTAATGGCATGATACTTGGACTATACCTAACCCCCCCCCCCCCACCAAGTTTCGTCGAAATCCGTCGAGGAGTTTTTCCATAACACTGTAACAAACAAACAAACAGACAAACAGAAAGGGGTGAAAACAGTAACCTCCGATCTTCGATGGCGGAGGTTAATTAAAGAATTCCGCAAATTAATCGTTGTTACAGTAGAAATTAAAACACAAATTAATTTTTAGTGAAGCTTTTTATGTTGTTAAAACATTCGCACTGTTCTGCAAATATATCACACAACTGACAGGTGCTCGTTTCCTCATTTGTAAATTATAACATCGATGCAGTGATTATTTATAAAATCCAAATGCTATTTATTCACCTTTCTATAATCAATGCGAGAAGAGATTGTAAGCAGCCCTAACAACACACATGGTCGTCATGAACAGCACAAAGGTAAAATGAGCACGTCTTCCGTCTATCTTGGATGTGGGCAGTGGGACAAGATGTGGAGGTGGAAGACAGTGATATTGATGATCCTGACCCTGTATAGGCCTCTGGCCTGGGCTAATGTGTGTTTTTGTATCTTAGTTTTTCACAAAAAAGTTGAAAAAGTAAAAAAAAAAAAATAAATTTGTACAGCTGCACAATGTGTTTGGTGTTTTTGGGTTCGGGTTATTACAAGAAGAAAGAAAAAAGAAATTTCTAAATTTAGTGTAGCCAAAGTGTAGTGTTCATATAATCTACAGTGGTGTACAGTTATGTCCTCGGCCTTTACATTAACTCACCACTCATCACTCACTCACCCAGAGCAACTTCCAGTCCTGTATGCTTCATTCATGGTAAGTGCCCTATGCAGGTGAACCATTTTTTATCTTCTATACCATATTTTTACTGTACCTTTTCTATGTTTAGATATGTTTAGATACACAAATACTTACCATTGTGTTACAATTGCCAACAGTATTCAGGACAGTAACATGCAATACAGGTTTGTAGCCTTGGAGCAATTGGTTATCCCATATAGCCTCGGTGTGTAGTAGGCTATACCATCTAGGTTTGTGTAAGTACACTCTATGATGTTCTCACAATGACATCGCTTCATGACGCATTTCTCAGAACGTATCCCCGTCGTTAAGTGGCACATGACTGTGTATATATATATATATATATATATATATATATATATATATATATATATATATATATATATATATATATATATATATATATATATATATATATATATATATATATATTGTTGTGGTTCGAGGAACCGTATGCATACAAACAGTTGTCCTGAAGTAAGTTATGCCATTAAGTATATGTGCAGATAGAACCCCTCCTTGTGTGTAGTGGGAAAGCAAAAGGGGTTTGTTGTGATGGCTTTTAGTTAGGTTTATAAAACATTTCTCCCCTTTTATTTTTAACCACCATACCTTCCTCTCGCTCTCCGAGGCAAAATCTTTGTGCAGTATCTTTTTGTTGAGTCCGGACACGCGTGGAGTAGGCGGGCTTCCCTGCATGGCCGAAACCCTGCCCTTTCTGGGCAAACTCCATGGAAGCCCTGGCCAACCAGGGCGGACAGTGACGTCTGCTTCGTCAAGGCCCCGCCCCGACCTTGGGGATATATAAATTACGACATCATTCTCAGTCTGGTTGTTGTTCTTTTCGGGGGTCGTTCGGTCAGACAGGGTGAGCTGGAAAGTGAGTCATCTTGAGAGGGTGTGGGCGAGTCGGAGAGTTCGTTGAGAGAGAGAGAGAGGCTGAGAGAGTTCGGTGGGTTCGTTGGCTGGTTGCAAAGAAAGAAGGAAGACCGTTGGCTGAGTCGGTCCCTTGGTTGTTGGTTGAAGAAGGAATGTCGTTGGTTGAGTTGGTCCGAGTACACCCAACCTTGACCGGGTCTCTCGTTGGGACCTGTCTGCTGCCCTGTTCTACCTTGGAACAGTATTCCAGTAAAAGAATATTTTATGTTCTTGATACCTCTTTTATTCTTGAAAATAAATAGCACAAAAACAATGCACAAATCCAGAAATTAAAGGTACACTTTTGACAAATTTTAAGTCCCTAAACCAATTTTCCTCATTACACCCCAAGTTTGCAGATTTGAACTTCACGGGGATTTTCAAGAATGTCACCCCTGCGAATGGCAACGCCCTCCTCTATATATTTCATGAACACTGTGTGGAGTGTCGTGTTCTCTGAACTCTCGAGTTACCTCTGCCCACCATAGGTGCATGAAGGTTATATTTTCACCTTTCTCTGTTTGTCTTTCTGTTTGTTTGTCTGCAGGGTATCTCGACAGGTTGCGAATGGATTCGGATGAAATTTAGTGGGTAGGTTGGGTGTGTGACAATGCCTAAATTATTAGATTTTGGTGAAGATCTGGATTTGAATACTGGAATTTTTAGATACCAATAGCCCAGGTTTAGATTGATATTTGGATACCAATAGCCCAGGAGACTGCTTTGGCAGCATTGATGCTCTCTCTGTACAGAGTATTGTCCCAATAGATGAATGGATTCACACACACATACAAGCATAGCTACATGAGGAAATGAAAAGGTCTTTTTTCCCCCCCAAAAACATGAAGGAATAATATTGCAGTTTCCACGATGCCACACCTTGTCGACACCAATGGACAAAATGTAATGGAATGTGTTGTCATTATTCGTGAAACACTTTTTGACTTGAGTGCTCACGTGCACACACTCACACACATACAAGCACAACCACAATTTGTTGACAGTAAATCACTCACTGTATTATAATCTACTTTCTCTTTCGTATCATCAATAAGAGCAGCTCAGTTTAAAACTGGGTGTAAGTCCTTGTTGCATTTCCTTTGCCAGTGTGCATTCAATTCCTTTGGCTGGTCAGTCGAGGTCAAGCAACCCAGCGTAGTTCTTGCCTCGAAACCTAGGCTCTGTGACGTTATATTTCATTACGTACTAAATAAGTGTGCTCACTACTGTGCTCGTACATACCCATTAAGCAGGCATTCACAAAGTACTGTAAACTTGCGGTTAACGCTTATGGTTCGGAGTAGGGGTTTGTGATATAGTTTTGAGTTAAAGCTTCAGCTCGCATTATTATAAAAGCATAATCCTTTGGGAGCTGGCAGGATGGCTTTGAGGTACATGCACTCACCTCTAAGCTGTCTAGCCTGGGTTTGAATCCGGATGAATACGGACCCGGCTATAAACTGTCATCTTGGTGTTTCACAGACAGTGTGATTCATCAAGGTGTGCCATCCCTTGGATGATCGTTAAATGGGTGTCCCATCTGCCTCCATTAGATGGTGGATGTTAGAGATCTTTTGGTGTCCTTCAGGAAAAGAAGGCGAGCTATCGCTAGCACCATAAACGAATTATGAACAGAGTGGTGACCCGACCAAGATTGAAGCCCAGTAACAGCCTTGGCAGCACCATTGCTTGCATGGGCTATTGTGCATGATGATGATGATGAATCCTTGTGGGGTTTGCACTATATTTTTTGCTGAGATTAGGGATATGATTATGTGCAACGTTTGAGTTTAGGTTTTGGTTTTGGTAATGTATTGGTATTGCAGCACTCTCTGAGGTTTGGAGATCGGATAGTGGCGAGATCATGGCGGGTGGTTACACCTACTGTAGGTCTGGTCGCTCTGATAGTTACCATACCCAATGAGTTGCTGCAGCTGCATCCAATAAGCTGACTCCAATGATAATTGAGGTAACACCTGTCAACGAGCGTATTATGAGACCGAGTCATTACTCCTTGGGTGTCGTTTCCTTGGTCTTTGTACATGCTCTGACTAAGGCAAGTGATCTCACCATGAAGGACGCATTCTATGCCATGCTCGAGTCAGTTTGATCAGTGCCCCAGGTGAGATACTCTTTGAGTCTTGGGGGATTTCATTGCATCGACTGGAACTGATAGGGATGGTTATGGGACGTGTGTTGGTCTCTAGGGGTCTGGAACTTTGAACCAGAATAGCACAAAGTTCCTTGACTTTACAAGAAGTCATGAACTTAAGATGGCCGGTTCATGGTTTCAGCACCGACAGGCTCATTGCTGGACTTGGTATTCCAGCGCTGGTGGTGCTGCAAAGGAGATTGACCATGTGCTCGGTGATGGTCACTGGAGGATGATCCAGAACCTCTGGGTCTACTGGAGTGATTAGTTCCTCAATACCCACTGCAGGCTTCTTGTCGCAACTTGGCAGTTGCAGTGTAAATCTCGGAGAATTGTACCATCCCAGCCGAGGCTGGATGTTGGCAAGCTCAAGGATGAGAGGGCAGCTGAGGAGTTTGTGAACAGGCTGAGTGGGGATTTGGAGGGTTTGGGTGTGTTGGGCAATCCTGAAGAGTGGTGGAGTGCCTTCAAGACCACCAACCTTGATGTTGCCCGTAGATGTCTTGGAACTCACCAGAGGGAGAAGAAGCATTTTGTCTCAAGGGACACTGCGTACCATTGACCATAATCGCAGGGCCAGGCTTAATAGCAGAGCTGGAGCTGTTCAGGGAGTTGAAGCATAAAACTGTACATGTGCTAATGCTGGACAAGGAGGTCTATGTGTGAGGGATCTGTGAGAGGATATAGCATCACCTGTGGTCAAGTGATTCCTGCCCTGCTTATAGGGGAATTTGCGCATTGTGTTCCTCCACGCCAATCCCTCGGTGTACTACAGTTAAAGCGGAGGGTGGTGAGTTCTTGACAGAGGAATCCGATGTGAAGTTCCACTGGGACGGTTACTTTGAGTGGCTGTGCCAGGCTGATCCACCTGCTGTTGAGTTTCATGTCAGGGGTGTTACTATCCTTACTGCTGACCCTCCAATCAACTGTGACCCACCATCATTTGTGGAAACACAGGCTGCGGTGAACCGGTTGAAATGGGGTAAATCTGCTGGGATCTGTGTCATCCATGCTGAACTTCTCAAGGCTGGTGGCAATGCTGTACTCATGTCATTGCATGGAACACGGGCATCGTCCCAACTGACTGGAAGAAGGGTCTTGTTGTCCCTTTCCAGAAAGGGAAGGGTGATCGCCAGGACTGTAACAACTACTGAGTAATGAGTGCCGGGCAAACTCTTTGCTTGGATAATTTTTGAGAGGGTTCACCACCATCTGCGTGAGCACCAGTGCCCACAGCAGTCAGGCTTTACACCACAGAGTTCAACGAGTGACCATATCCTTGCTCTTCGGGTCCTCACCAAGCGCAGATGAGAGTTTTGTCAGGGGCTGCTTGCAGCCTATGTTGATCTCTGCGAAACGTTCGATTCAGTGAATTGGGATGCCCTCTGTGGAATTCTAGGTCTTCTTGGGGTGCCACCAAAACTGATCAATCTGATGTCTGAGCTATACTCTGGTACTGAGAGTGCTGTGAGATGTGATACCATGTATGACTTGATTCCAGTTGTTACTGGAGTTCATCAGGGGTATTTACAGGCTCCCACACTTTTCAGTGCTTGATTGGACAATGTGGACATCTTCCAACTCATGCCGGCAGGCAAGACACCCAGTTTAATGCCCATGTGAGGGATGGCACGCATATTCATGAATCACCCAACCTGCGTAACCACCTGGATGACAGGTTATACCTGGGTCAGAATTCAAACCCAGGCTCGACAGCTTAGAGGTGAGTGTGCATTTGTCTAGGCCATCGTGTCAACCTTATGTTTGTTACCTCTGCCACTGAAGGTGGATGCAGGTTATTTAATCATCCCTGTTTGTTTTTCTGTCTGTCTGTCTGTGAGCAGGATATCTTTAAAGGTTATGGACGGATTCGGACAAAACTTGGTGGACATGTTGGGTGTGTGACAAGACCGAATTGATTGAGTATTTGTGAAGATCTGGATCCGTTTATTTTTTTCAGTGATTCTTAACCATTGATTTAAAGGGCCCAAAAATGATACATAGAATGATATCACAATACATTTTGGACAAATTATTACAAAACTTTGTGGATGAGTTGAGTAGGTGACCAGCACATGTCGATTCGATTTTGGTTAAGGTAGGGATGCAGATCCGGCCTATTGGTGGGATCCAAAATGTAACGTGTTCAGCCTGGCGGAAGATGCGCTCTACCGAGTGATGTTCTAGTTACAGCCTGTTTCTGCATAAAAAGGATAGGCTGATGGGAGCAGACGGAAGAGAAAAAAATATAGCAATACACAGGATTTGAGAATGTCAGTACTGACGTCATCTGGGTCCTTCACCAAAGCAGAGTTGAGTCTGATACACAGAACTTTCTCTACTTTCTCTACATTCTCTATTGAGTAGGACGGAACATCCAGTTGACTGTTCATATGAAGCGGGATGATGGGGGCACAAGATTTGGAAGCAAACACTGAGTTGAAACATTCTGCCTTGTCTCAATCACTGTGTGCAGATATGCCATTTGAGGTGGGGGTAGAGGGGGATGGTGAAGGAGGAGCATACATCAGAGATGGACTTGGCAAGGCACCATCATGGATGGCTTTGAAGAAGACAACTGGTTAGAGTAATGGAATTAACGTTAAGTCAAAGGCAGTGTTGTTACTTTATTGTTGATTGTTTGAAGTCCCTTTTGCCTTCAGGTTGATGACATCAATTGGATAGCACAGTGCACTTAGAGTGGTTTCTGCCCACCTGCTTATGGGATTCTGCTTATGCAGTACCTTAGTCTGCTATGCTTTGCACATTTAATACCTTGTTTTCAACCAATATTTCATTATCCATTTATACTACAATATTGAACTGCAGACCTGGGAAACCCATTACTCTCTGTTGTCTTTTTAAGGTCTTACCTCCTCTTAGCCCACATTCTGACTTTTGCTTGTATTTTGACTTCACCTTCTGACAAATGATTGTTGATAGTACACATCAATATATGGAAACCCATGAGTACTGGTCAGGTTAGTTGGTCGGTTGGTTTTGGTGTTCCATCCCTCGGAGTGACCTTAAGCTTGTGACCTGTCTGCGAGCATTAGATGGTGGACGTTAAATATGGCATGGTGTCTTGAGAGAGTTATTGCTGACATCGTAGTAAACATTTGTAACCTTCAAGGGTTACTCAGTCAGCAGTATGGTTGCAGTAAATAACTGGAACGGCATTCTGTGGAGCGCATACCTTCACCAGGCTGAACAGTTTACGTTTTGTATCCCAATGATCGGCCAGATGTGCTGACCTGAACCAAAATCGAATTGGCTTGTTCTTGTCACCTACCCAATTAATCTATTACGTTTTGTCATAATCTGTCCACAACTTTTTGAGATATAATTCTACATATCGGTTTTGGTCCTATCGCTCAATGGTGAAGAATTACTTTAAAAATTCGAGTATCCGAATCCGGATCTTCACCAAAATCTAATCCATCCATCCTTGTCAGATGCCCAACCTGTCCATCAAATTTCATCTGAATCCGTCGAAACTTTTGAGATATCCTACTCACAGACACAGACAGACAGAGGTGAAAAGATAACCTCCGTCTGCCTTCCGTGGTGGAGGTAATGAAAAACTTATCATATCCAGATCTCGATCTTCATCAAAATCGAATCAATTTGTCCTTATCATACATCCAACATGTCCACCAAGTTTCATCCCAATCGACCAGTAACGTTTTGAGGAGTCATGCTCACAAACAGACAGACAGGGGTGAAAACATAACCTCTGTCTACCTTTGGTGGTGGAGGTAATGGCTGATGCAATGTGTGAACAACCAACCATGTTTGGAATAAATTATCAAATGTGTTCCTTTGTTCAAAATGGTTATTTTCACGTGAAACAAAAGTGACATTTTTCAAACTGAGAATTACTGTGGGGCTGATTAAGGAGCATTGTCATTTTCTCGGCAATGCTCTTTTGGCTGAAATCCAACCATGGAAACCCTAACCATGTCTCCACATTTCAATTGAAGATGTCCATGTAAAGACAAATGGGATTGTGCTTTCGATCCGACTTGAAACTAGTCCACAGATAAAGTGAGAGGACCGGCTGCTAGTATACTGTTGAAGAAAAAACTTGCATCGACCTCACTGCAAAGTCAAAGATGCTATCAGTGGAGTTGAACAAAACACAGTACATAGTCATTGTTGTGAATATAAGAGCACTTGACAGAATGATTGCAAAAGAGGGGTGAAGCAAACTGCCACCATTGATGTGTTCATAAATAATACTCAAATTTTAGAATATATATATATATTGTCAAAGAATATACTTTGCAAAGAAGACAAAACAATATACGACAAACTGCTGTGGCCATCACATGTCATGCCAATTTAACCACCGAGCCCACTTCCCCTCATCTCCTCCCATAACAGTCGATGAATATTCGAGATCTCCGTTCTCATGTCACCGATCTTTCCATCGAGCTTACTGCTGCTTCTTCGGACATTGTGCATGTTTATTTATTTATTTATTTATTTACTTAACAGAAACATACCTCCCACATGATGTCTCCGATTCCTCTGCGTCTCTCCTTGGCTAATCTCTTTTCTGTTCCGAAAGGACCCTCTACCATCCTCGAGGTGGTCGGGCTGTCTGTAAAAAAAAATAAAAATAAAAAAAACCCCCTCCATTTCTCAAGAATAATACTCTATACTAACCAATCTTAGCCCTCTGAAAAAATCTCTAGCTATGCATACCTCTTCACAACCACCTAATATTTGGCTTTGTGGTGCACTGTCCACCCAGCAATGATCACACTTAAAATATGTCAAATTCCGTGAACATGGATAACCTCATAATCATCCATTCAACCTCTCTGTTCCTCATATGCAGCAACTTAAACTGCCACAATGCCAGTTCATGAGTGTTGGGTCTGCAACAGCCAATCGTTGTATTGAAGCTAAGGCCTTCTGCGACTCTGTGGATCAGACAAAATGTGTAAACTTCACAACCCAGATATCTGCAACTGGTACGTCCTTCCTTCTAGAACTGGTAACGACTAACTTTAAATCCAACATCTTTTGTCCCTCCTCTGCACCTCTTGTCTCCTCTAATAATTTTATTGTCAAGGCTCATACCTCTCTGGCTACTGTGAGAGAGCAACCTCGACAACGCATGACATGGCTGTTTGCACAGGCCAACTGGTAGGGACTTCAATCTGTCGTCTCACAAAATAATTGGGCTGCCATCTCCACAGCATTTGAGATTTATTCCGCCTGGAAATACTTTCACAAAAGCATGTGTTCCCTCATGCATAGGTTTATCCCACCCGTCTGCAACTATCCGATCAATCCTCTCGGCCCTGGTACACTGAACCCTGAAGCAAGGCAGCTGCAGTCAAAAAGCTTGTTTTCCCAACATGAAAAGTGAATCCGATTGCGAGAAACCTTAGGTGACTCTGTAAGGCTTGCAACAAGTTTGAGTTTATCCTTCGGTTAGGTAGAAAACGTCGTCATGCAAATCTCTAGACTGAACTCTCCAACCATGGATGAAATCAACAGAATGTTGATTAAAGTAAGCTATCTTCCATGAGCATGAGTGAGGTCACGTTTCAGGCATTAACCCTTTGTTGGAGCAAAATATGGAAACTGGATGGGACAAAGATTGATATCATATTGTTGCGAATTCGCGCCCGCCGGCGTGTGAGCGGCCATGTAACTCGAATCGCGGCACGTTGCCCACCGGACGGACAATTCCGTCGTGACCCTCTCGGACTAACGCCGGGAACTAGTCACAGGTGGGCCTTTCGGCCTCACCACGATCGTGCCAATCGGCCCCCCGCGTGGGATAGGGTAGTTCGCCAAATTCGACCTACCTAAGTACCCACACGGAGGGTAGACCGGGCGATCGCACCTCGCCGCAGGTCGACTTCGGACACGGGCTATTTAAGCGACCCGTTCTGTACTATCGGGATAACCGAGCGGTGTTATCGTCAACCTCGACGGTTCCGATTAATTATCGGGCGTATTTATCCCACTACCAACCCTTTACGTGAAGTAAGATGGAGATTCAATTAAAGAAAAGACGAAGCGAAACGGGAAAAACAGTTCAACATGAGGCACATTTATTCTGCCGCACACGGAAAGCACACAAATACAATTACAACAATTATGCACCAAAAGCAATTGCAACAAAAGAAACAACAATGCAGAGATACTACCGACTACGCAAGCACACGGCAACACTTACACAGTTTTACTTTACAGACGGCGCTGACAATACATATACTCAAAAGCAAAAGAAAAGGGCCACCCTCAACGACAAGGGGGCAGACGTGGTCTGTGGGCGCGAGACCGGGCGACCCGTCTTGTGATGAGCCGCAAATGTCGCGGCGGTGCCCCGACTCTGTGCTCCTCCGCGGGTTTCGTTGGCACTGCTTGGAATGGGGTGGGAACGGGGCCCCCTTTCCGCACTATCTCAGCGCGGGGGGGGGGAAGGGGGGGAATTGTTGATGCTCTGGGGAAAGAGGATAGCTGGCTTGCTTGGGTCTCGCGACGAGCGACTCCACTGCGACCTCGACCGCGCTCCCGGCTTCCCCTCTCTTCAGCTCCCCGACAGACTCTGAACCCTGACAGACTCCGACTCTCCTCCAGACCCCTCTTGACTGCTGCTGCCACGCTCCGCCACCGCCACACCTCTCCAACTCGCCCGAGCCCAAAACACTGACTGAATTCGCCCCACGCTCGGCGATTTATAGTACGCCAGGAGAACCCATATGCAAATTTCCGGATCAGGATGAGCTCGGGGGCGGAGCCACGCTCGGAGGAAAAGTGGGCGTGAACCTCCCCTGATCCTCGAATTTGCATATATCGATTCTACTCCGACGCGCCTGGAGGCGGGGCCAAATCGCCCGGCGCTTGCTGATAGGACGGAACAGAAGTGGGCGTGTATCATTCCTGATCCGACCTTTCCTCGGAAAGGCCGCATTTTGTACCCGCTGCTCGGCGCGCGCCCTGTACGAGTCCAGGACAGCTTGACGCTCGGTGCCCACAAGCGGTGCGGGAATGGCCGCAGAAGGAGAGGCGAAGGTGGTGTAGGGTCTAAAGTGGCGGTCCCTGGCCACGGTGACGCTTGGAATGGTGGTGATGCGATGGTTGTGGGATGGTGTGCTGTGAAGGTAAAGGTCGTGGCTGTTGGCATTGTTGTTGTTGTGAAGCGGCGTTGCGGTTGGTGGTTGTTGTGTGATGGCGGTTGAGACGTGGTTGGCTCAAAATAAAGATAGAACAGAAAAACGGCTATCTTAAAGGGTCGCAGCCCGAATGAATCACATTTATTCCCTCTAAACAAGGGGTTTGGGGCTAACTACACATGTACTTACAGAGATATCTCACCAACAGGACCTGAATGGTGGTTTGCAAATTTCCTCAACCACAACAATATCTTGGGAAGAGTTGGCAACTTGTAGCTGGCAGAATGAACAAATTCCAAATTTGTGTCCAAACCACTTTCAGTCGAACATCAGGCTTGGTGTTGGCTTAATGGTTAGGGAGGTGGGCTTGAGATCCTAGGATCCTGAGTTCAAATCCTGCCTTCTGTTTAATTAATACCAGGTGGGGTTGACTCTGCCTGTCATCCTTCCGAGGTCGGCTAAAATGAGTGTCAGCATGCTGGTATCCTGTGTCGGAGTGGCGACCCGTCCAGGATTGTGCTCAATAGCCAAGGAGACTGCTTCGGCAGCACCAACGCTCTGCACAAAGTATGGTCCCAATGGATGGATGGACCAGGCTTGGCCAGCCAGTTCATTGAAGGTTTGGGAATATAGACTTTCCAAGGCTGACCCCACAAAAATGTGCGAATAATTGTGGCTGTTAAGGACATAGTATTGAAGACAGTTTTCTTCTATGTAAGTCAGGCAGCGCAAGTCAGCAGACTTTGCAGACTTATTTTCCCTATGAACTCTTCCATGCAATTGAACTCCATGCCAGTACCTTTAACCATGAGTCAATGCCATTGGTGACATTTACACTTTGACCACAAGGAAGAAACAGGCCATTTTACCCATCATGCCTGCACTGCACCAACCACAGAATCCATCACGAATCCACACACAAGAGACCTACAAGTCATGCCAATATCACCGTACCCCAATATTTCCAATGCATCCAGGTACCCAAAGTATGTAATTCTATTTTAAACCTATCCACTCCTCCACTGCCACTATCTTTCCAGGGAGACCACTCCGTGCATGTTTTGGAAACATCTCCAATTCCTGTTCGGGGATTTCGCACCTGTTGGTCGAATCTGCAGCTCTCACTTCCACCTCATTAAAGCTCAGTTTTCTGAACAGGATTTTTGTACTTTTGTGTTTTAACTTCATCTCTGTGTTGCTGTGTTGTGTTTCCGTCCAATTTTTCCCTGTTAAATCGCACCTTGTTGTGCAGTATTTGTCGAATTTGTTTTCATGTTGTTGAAGGCCTACTTCAGCCACTCCTCGGATAGTCACTGTGAAAATGATGTGCCCCTTTTGTCTCTGTATTTATCGTTTTGCGTCTTTCTTTCAAAATATATTACTTCTAACCACTCAACGTTATCCTATTTCCCCTCCTCGCTTCAAAAAATTAAAAATAAACAAAAACTGGAATGGCACTCGTTGGAGCGCATACCTCTGCCAGGCCAAACAGTTTATATTACATTTTGTATCCCACTGATAGGCCGGATCTGGATCAAGACCTCAACCAAAATCGAATCGGCTTGTTCTTGTCACCTACCCAACTCATCCACCAGAGTTTTGTCATAATCCGTCCACAACGTTTTGAGGTATGTTTAGAGGCTTGAGGACAAACTTTTAACAATTCACCCCACAACACAACAACATGCTATATATCGATTTTGGCCCCATCTCTCGATGATGAAGAATCGCTAAGAGCATTTTAAAATTCTCGTATCTGGATCCGGGTCTTCACCCAAATCTAATGAATTCGTCCTTGTGGCATACCCAACCTGTCCACCAAATTTTGTTTGAATCTGTAACTTTTTGAGATATCCTGTTCACAAACAGCCAAACAAGGAGGGTGCATACATAACCTCTGTCCACCTTTGGTGGTGGAGAATAAAAAACGATTTATCTACTCCACAACAATTTCATTCTACTTAAATTTCCTGCCTGTACTCCATTCTTTTGTCTCCCTTTTCTCAATATCTCCAAACTGTATCTTCATTGAAGACAAACGCTTCTTCCTTTAAAAGCATTTTAAAACATTTTAAAGTGCTTCATTTTCTGTATTTCTCAATCAGAAGTACCCCCATGTGTTCTTCTTCACCACTACATATTTTTTTCTATTTCTCCTTCTTCTTCACAATATTGTTTTCCAAAACTGTCTGTCAGCTAAGCACTTTGCCCACCAACCTGCCTCCTGAACCTACAGCACCATGTTTCTACTTACCTTCAACAAAAATTCTTACCTCCCATCCTATGATGTTATCTCTGTTTGTCCAATTTGGGAATTTGGAATGAACATCCCTCCACTTCATGTCCCCTCTTTCCGCTTTCCACTTTACCCCAACCCTTCAAGGTGTATTGTTCCCACTTTCTGCTTCCCCCTCACCGCACCCACTCAAACCTTCTTCCATGCTACACCCGCTCAAAACCTTCCCCTCATCCCGTCCCAACAAAACCCCAAACACCAATCCTGCACTCTCCCAGTGCCTCCTCCCTGTGCCTAACTGTGTGTATATAAAACAACTGAGGCCTCCGTTCCAACCCAATAGATCTCTCAATCGAGGCCGCTGATGATAAACCGGACATCATCTCTTTAAAAGAATCCTGACTTCTTCGATTCTTCTCTCCCTGGCTATTGTCTCCTCAAATTTGATAAGCCTTAACACCACCCTGGCAGCGCAGTTGCACTTTACATTAAGAACTCGATTCTCACTGCGCTTTCACTGATATTACATCTCCTAAACCTTAGAAGTACCTCTGGCTGTGACTTGCCTCCGCTCCCACGTCTTGTTCATCTGTTTCACCATCCTCCATCTACATCGACTCAATTTATCTGTCTCTGTCTCTATCTCTGTCTGTCTCTATCTCTCTCTGTCCCTCTCTCTGTCTCTCTGTCTCTGTCTCTCTGTCTCTGTCTCTCTCTGTCTCTCTCTGTCTCTCTGTCTCTCTCTCTGTCTCTCTCTCTGTCTCTCTCTGTCTCTCTGTCTCTGTCTCTGTCTCTCTCTGTCTCTCTGTCTCTGTCTCTCTCTCTGTCTCTCTCTCTGTCTCTCTCTCTGTCTCTCTCTGTCTCTCTGTCTCTCTCTCTGTCTCTGTCTCTGTCTCTCTCTGTCTCTCTGTCTCTGTCTCTGTCTCTGTCTTTCTGTCTGTCTCTCTCTGTCTCTCTCTGTCTCTCTGTCTCTGTCTCTCTCTCTCTCTCTCTCTCTCTCTCTCTCTCTCTCTCTCTCTCTCTCTCTCTCTCTCTCTCTGTCTCTCTCTCTCTCTCTCTCTGTCTCTCTCTCTCTCTCTCTCTCTCTCTCTCTCTCTCTCTCTCTCTCTCTCTCTCCATGGAAAAACTTTTAACCACTTACCCCAACTCTCTTTTCCTCATGTGTTGATTTCTATTGTCACCATTCAAATTGGCTGGGTGTTGGTACCTTTCTCACCAGCCATGGTACTTTAGCAAAGAAAGGACTTCTGTGACTCCATGGGACTGACTCAATCTGTGAACTTTCCAATCCGGATTTCTCCCAATGGCAAATCCTCCTTTCTGGAATTTGTGATGACTACCTTCCCTGCAACTGTCTTCCTTCCCTTCCTTTGCTGCAATCGGTTCATCTCATCATATACTTGAGACTCAACATCTCTCTGACATTGCCCATGTGGAACTCAAGTTTATTTATTTATTTCATGTTATAACACTCATTAATGTGAACATTTTTTTAATGGATGGGGAGGGGGTGGGGGTGGCAGGATAATTTTTTTGGATTCAAATTAATCTTCATGTCACCGTGGGTTTGAAATGGCAAAACATGACCAGAGCTTCTGCATACATCCAAATCTGCCTGTTAGAAAAGAGTGACCACATGAGAGTTCATGTGGAAAGGAACATATTTGTCTCATTTGAAGCTGTCTGAAGGGCTTCTCAGCTTTTGAACATTCACAAACTTCGTATTTTATTCACTCTTGAGGGCAGACAACATTTAATTGTGCATGCAAGGTATGGGAGGGCCGTGTCATACGCCATGCATAAAGGTGCAGAAGTCTAAGTGAAAAGAGTGGTGAAGGGGATGTGGGGAGCTGTGCTGGTAAGTAAATAGATAAATAATGAAGCAAAGGATGTGAATAATTCAAAGAGCTCTGTCTCAGTCGTACAGACAGCCCTATAATTGGCCTCTTGTGCACAAGCACCATTAAAGCTTGCACGTTAACCATCAAACGGAACCGCACCTTATGCACGCAGCAAGGTGCGTTATCCACACATTCGTTATATTTCCACGACAAAACGATGGCAATGCTGCAGGAATGGTACAGTGAAGATGGCAGTGTCGATAGTCATACTCTATCTACTGGTCTTCATGCTATGACTGCCTTTTGAGGCCTACTAATTGATCATGCTGGGACTATATTAGGCAACATCTGTCAGTTCAGAGTCTAATCTACAGGCAGCATGTAATCACCGTGAAACGTGGCCAAATCCACCGCTGCACCTGTTTTTCTATCTCGTTTTTGTACTTTCTGACCGACCTCATGGAAGACATCCCATTGACTTCCAGACGAAATTTGAACACGTAGCGAATGTGTGCGGTAAAAATAAAGTTGCAAGTGCGCAAGAGGTTCTAAATTATAGTCATTTTTTGCAATTCATGCAACAGGATATTTTTTTCGGAAGAACACTCACCTCGGAGCCCTTGGATTTCCAAGAAGCAAAACCGGTTGGCTCGTTTGTACTTGTGCACGTGGAAATGAAAGTCCCTTGGCAGATATTCTCAACACATCTGCGATCACCCAAAGTAACACCCACATGGAGTCACCACATTGCAGTCCTTTCTCAGATATCATGGTGAGGCAAAACATTTGCCTTTTATAATGGCGTAATGGTTCGGAGCCTCTTCGACCATTGCATTGAGGTCAACACGGGGTTCAGCAATGCACCAGGTTGTTGTTCCGAAATAACTTCGATGCCATATTGACGGAGATTAAAATTCTCCTCGCTCTTCTGGACTGCTGACAATGACTGCGAACTGTGGTTCCTATCCCACATCATCAGAAAAAAAGCAGATTTTTTTTTCTTCTTTACAGGAGTAAGGCTCATGGAAGAGCAAGATAGAACTGACAGTTTGACAAAAATCAAGGGAATGAAGGAACAGGAAAATTAGAAAGGTAGGAGTTGAGGAAACTGAAACTAGAAAATATAATGGTTGGATTCAGAAAGGTTAATGGGGATAATAAAGATCATGCATCAGGATGGGGGGGGATATGAAGTTGTGGCTCACTGCTGACTTGAATCCCTGCAGGGAAGAGAGAGAGACAGACAGACAGACAGACAGACAGACAGACAGACAGACAGAGATAGAGATATATTCAGAGAGATTCTACAGATGGGAGAAGTGATGAATAAATGAGTTGAGGTGTGCAGTCAGACTAGATTTTGGAAGTTGAACTCGAGGGACGTTACTGGAAGAATGGGTGCATCCAGGAGTTGCTGAGGAGGGTTGGAGGACTGAGAGAGCAGAGGTAGCAATGTTGGAGAATAGATGGTCGAAAATAGTGTTTGCGCATTACTGCTCAAGCTCTTTGCTCAAGATCATAGATAAGCTGGATAACCATCTGTAATGGTATTCTCAGGACCTTGGCTTCTTGGTTTTCAGAACCGACCACCGAGGAAGACTTGTGACCTTGGTTTGATTGTCGAACACTTAATATTTCTCTAAAATTGGAATTTAATTCTCCAAGAGCTCTTTGTTTTTTTTTTTCTTTCTTTTATTTTGTTTTCTTATTGTGTGTACTTTTTTCTGTTTGTATTGGACTATTTTCTTTGTTGTGGTTATGCTTTTTATTTTTTGTTGTATTATCATCAGTTGAGCAAGCTCTGTAAATCCTTACCACCACAGTGGGTCAATTCACTTCAAACTACTGACTCCGTTTCCCAAGAAAGGGGACACTCGCTGTGAAGAAACTTTGCTTTCATCATCTTCACAAAACTGCTTGCTCAACATCACTCGCATCTTACGTCATCACCTTCCAAATTATTGATATTGGCCTTATTTGTATGTGCACAGTGAGTCTCGTGTTTGCATTGGCCTTTCAAAAGGCACGTAGTGGAAGGATGTATTGGGGAGAAGCTGCTGTAGCGTTGGCAATCAAACGGATCACATCATTCGTTTGTCACCGAGCATGTCCGTGGGAGTACGAAAGATGGGTCTCACAGAGCATGGCCTTCAGGGTCAAGTCCCAGAACCCTTAATTACACCGTGATGGCTTCCCTGCCAAAATGGCATCACAGCTGTTCCACTTTGCCTTGGGCAGCACTGCTGATCGGGGAGTGTGTGTGGGGTTCCAGTTGGAACGAAGGGTCAAATCTCTCACAGTGCAGCTCAACTGTGTGGGCGTTAAGGAAAGGCTGGCAGGCAGTTATCTAGTTTGAGTGATGAGGATGAAACAAGCCCAGAAGCACATTGATTTGGAGTTGCAGCGAAGATTCATGTGGATCATGATGAGCGTCCAACGCGAGAGTCTGGAGCCTCATGGCATGCCTCTGTGCATCCCTCCAATTGCCACCTCATCATATTAGTTGCAGTAATCAATTCAGAAGCATTATCATGTGCACGTAATAACGTGTGGGCAATAATGTTATCCCAGCTGCAATAACAACAAGGGCTACAGTGATTAATATGACCATCTGCAGCTTCAGCACGTATATCCACCGATTGGCGCCAATGGGAATTGTGTGAGTAGGGGAAAAGCAAAGGAGTTGGAGGAAATATCGAGTGTGGGAAATATTGAGCCTGCTGAAGTGAATGAAAAGGTCTTGCAACAAACAGTGCTAATAATGATTATAATTGAGAAATATCACTTTCACAGGAGATCTAATTCACCTTTTGTTCCAAAGTGCCATTGATACGGCACACAGATTGCAAGCCACGCTCATTGTATTCAGTAAGATTTAGGATCTACTTTTCCTCTGCATTTTACTATAATGAGGGCAATCTGTTTGTATGCTCACCACTTCCAAATCGTGCTGAGACCTCGCAGGTTGGTTTGGCGTGGACGGCTAGATCAGGCCCACTGTGAGCAGTGCACGCATTGCACATTGGAAATGGCAGCCTCGAAGGCCTCAACCAAGCCTTTCGTTTCCCATGCTGAGCTCACTTTTGAGTGTTGTCACAATTTTATCGGCATCACTATGTTTGCATCATTGCACAGCTTGTGTGAAGTATCTGTTTCGGATCAATACACCGTACAACCAATTGTATGGTGGCGTCGTCTCTCATGGTGAGATGCCATTCTGTGAATGAGCTGAAGCATAGTTCCGACCTTGCAATGCCTAAGTTGCAGTCATCTTCTATCACGTGTCGACTCACATGCATCATTGAAAAATTGGAGGTTTCTTTCTATATAAAATAACATGAAGTATCTGCACACACCCTTTTAGATGGAGACAAGGATCTCCCTGACACTTGCCATCACCGTAGTACCCCACATTTGGTGTCACCATTAAACTATATACCATGTAAGGTCACAATCATTATCCCTTGGATTTTTAATCCGGAATAATTCTGTCGAGTTTAATCATGTCGAAACCTCACCAACCGATCAGAACTTCTGTTAAAAGAGTAGAAGGAATATTTGTATGGACGATTGTGTAAATTTACTTGCTCAAAACAATTGCCACAGAAAATGCCCATCGCTGTAATGCATACATAATGTGTCCTGCTTATAGATCTGTACTTTAGATAGGTTTAGATTTGGAATGATTTTCAATTTTGTTTGATTTCCAGGCACGCAGAGTTAAAAAAAAATAATAATAATCTCCCTCCTCTCTGCACACATGCAATTGGGATGAGATTCTGTGCAATATGCCAAATTCAGAGCCAAAGTACTGCTAAACTGCAGGGTCGTATGCTAAACTGCTAAACAACTTGATTTTCAAGTTTTATCTGTTCTGGCTGATGTGACACCTTGGTGACTCATGTTCTGATATTCGTGCTCTACAGTGTTCGAAATATAACAATCAATTGAAATCTCATTGTTCTGCGGTCATAAACTGACTTCTGTAGACAGACAGACAGACAGACAGACAAAGTGAACCAAATATCTTAACCCTGCTTTGTGATCAGTGTCTCAAGCTTGTGGAGGAGCTGAAACACGAATCATGCACACATGCAGACAAATATTTTAGACAACACCACATTTGACCAGACAAACACGGCCACTGCGCTTTGGGGAAGCGGCGGAACTTCCCAGGAAACTCGGAGTACTGGTGATGGCATCCTTTTGACGTTGTTTTTCCACCCACGCTTAGTGAGGCAACTTAAGGAGGAATTTACGACTCGGGGATGTAATAGGATTTGAGTGCTTTATCCTCTAAATACTGGGTGGTATGGCAAGTGAGATAGCAGGACGTATGTACCATTTTTAAAATCTATGGTGTTACTCGGCCAGGGTCATGATAAAACTACCGAATGCCAACCTCCCAGTCTCGGAGTGGATGCACTATCCATTGTGCCACTGAGTGTGGTTTCCACCACTGAAGATAATGTGTATCAGCTGAAAAGGTTTTAAGAGACCATGAATATAAACAGCATTAGAAGATCGCATTGGAAATTAAGGAAGGGTTGAAAAAGATTCAATTATCCTTTCAATGAATCAACTCCCAATTTTAATATAATTATTCCATATATCACGAGAACTTTGAAGGATA
Organism: Eptatretus burgeri; assembly: GCF_056783735.1. NCBI lineage: Eukaryota > Metazoa > Chordata > Myxini > Myxiniformes > Myxinidae > Eptatretus > Eptatretus burgeri. The sequence continues at coordinate 30,524,133 of NC_140978.1, read as the reverse complement.
AAACCCTCATCAAATCAGACGTTCTCGTATAGCACCCTCAAATGTAACTCAACCAAACACACTGAGGGGAGAGCGGAGCACCCATGAGAAAGAGAATGACGTGGTCAGGAAACATCGCACAAAGACTGGTGCTGACATTTGGATGTTAGTTGACATTTGACGAATAGAACATCCAGGAGATTTGAATGCAAAGCAAGGCTAACCCATATTGTAATCGTCCAATGCACATTGTAAGAATCACTTGACAACTTGATTTTCAAGTTTTATCTGTTCTGGCTGATGTGACACCTTGGTGAGGAATGTTCTCTGCATGGGGATTGTTTGGTCCTTTGATTACTGTAAAAAGTCGAATTAATTTTGTGATTAGACTCTACCGATCATTGAGGAGGATCACGACCGTCAACAATATTACAGGACTTGTACACTGATGGTATTAACGACTTGAGTACGGCAATACACACAGCTACCGTTATGGAATACTGGTTGAATGCTTTGAGTGTGGCAGAAATTTCTAGAATCTTCCACAGGCCCTGGAATATCCAGATCTCAACCCAGTGTAACATCTTTGTGATGGACTTGAATGATAAGTTCATCGTCAAACTATTTATAGCAATTTCATTGGTGGGTGAGCAAGGTAATGTGAACCTTTGGGAAATGTCGACACATAAGCATTTATGGCTTTATTAAAAATAATCATAGGTTTGGCTCAATCCCGCCATTTTATTAAAGGCATTCTTGTGGTGTCCTTTGTCGTGGGCATTGATAATGACTCGTTCTCCATTCCAACTAATTTGACCTCTTCTTAGCTATTCCAAAGAGTCTACCTTGTCGATCCCTGTCCTGTCAAGCTTATTAAAAAAAAAATCTTCCTGCTCTTTCATCATTCTCCCATTTGTCAGACGACATCTGCTGATATTTATTTTTCTAGTTTTCCTTTTTTTCTTATTTGCAATCATTGGGGCTATGTTTGTTTCTGTTTTGTTTTCCTTTGTAGTATTCATCATTTGCACCTGTTTTTGGAAGATACGTCAGTCTGCCTTGCCTGATGTAGGTTGAAATAATGACGTCATATAAGGTTCAGTTTTACCTTGTTGTTGCCTAAATACCTCATATTAACGAACAAATGAAATGTCGTTACTCAAAACATCTTCGGGTTGACAGGATGGCCTCGAGGTATGCACACTCGCCTCTAAGCTGTCTAGCCTGAGTTTGATTCCCGACCCAGCTATAAACTGTCAGTCCAGTGTTTCATAGGCAGGGTGATTCATCAATGTGTGTGCCATCCCTTAACCGGATGTTAAATGGGAATTCTGTCTGCCATCATTCGTTGGTGGACATTAAAGATCCCATGGTGTCCTTCTCGAAGAGTCGGCGAGCACCATGGTCAAATTCCAAATTCCTGCTATAACTGGTCAGACGTCAGGCCTGGTCAGACGGGTTGTGAAGACTTGTGCCAAGCTTCCCTCTGCTGACTCCACAATAAAGGTGGGATAATGGTGGCCATTAAAGAAGAAGACACAAAACTTCTTCAAACTAGAGAGTTCATAGAACACCCTACCCTGTGCAGTGTTCAGTAATGATTTTTAAGGCTATATATATATATATATATATATATATATATATATATATATATATATATATATATATATATATATATATATATATATATATATATATATATATATATGGATGTTTAGCATCGTTGAAGCAGTCTTTTACACCATCTTATTTAACATGTCCAAGTACTGCAAAGTAAGAGGTTTTTGGAAGCGGTAGCAAGGTGATTTGTCTTGTACATTGTTCAAGTGTAGTACATAATTCAATTTAAATAAAATGATTGTAAAGGTTGCATAAAAAAATTAATCCTGGAAGTTTCCCGCCAATGATGCATTGTCTTTTACACAACCTTGTCTAACACATTACATTAGTTATTTGTGCTTGTTGTGTGTCCTTTATGAAATCCTTAAAAACAGTAAGTTTCCTGTTTGTAATTATTTTCAATTTTGTTTGACTGCCAGACAGGCAGACAGACGAAAAACAAAATCATCTCACTTCACACTGCGCATGCACAATCGGGATGAATTCAGACACAAACTACTGTTCAACTACAGTTTTGTTTTCCGATTAATGTTCTGATTTGTGTTCAAAATATATACATTCAATTTAAATAAGTTGTTCCTCAATCATAAACTGACGTTTGTGGGTGGATGGACCTGGACGGACAGAAGTGAACTAATTGCTTAACCCCGTTTTTTGCTTCATATGCGCAGATCACACTACTTGTGGAGCCCATACTATGTCAGGTTCTGTGTTTGATTATGACAAGTGGGTGGTGGTCTAGAACCTGTCACATAATCGTGGTGTAGTCTGTTTGTGAAAGTAGTGGGTACAGTCTGAAATTATTTACTGTAGTGGGGGTATAATAGAGTAGTGATGGATTGTTATAGTTATCGTAGTGGTAAAATATTAAAATGTTGTTGCGGTTCACGGAGCCGCATGCATACAACAGATAGGTGTCCCAAGACAGTTATTCCATTAATATACATGTAGAAAGTTCCCTCCCTTTTGTTTAGCGGGACGACAAGGACTGCGTTGCGATGGTCTAATAGTCTTCTTCTTCTTTCGGCTGCTCCCGTTTGGGGTCGCCCCAGTGGATTATCCGTATGATCATCCTGTAGAAGATCCTTATTGTTGCTGTTAATAATCTCACGTCAAGTCTGCACTGTGTCTGCTTTCGTAAGTTGATTGTATTATTGTCGCACCACACCTCTCTCCTCTTTCCCTGCGTTACATACCCAATAAATCTTTGTCGTACCACATGCTTTTCCTCACTTCCTTGTGAATAAATAATTGTCATGAGGAATGTTCCCAGCTCTCCTTTGTCTTTTCTCTCATTGGTTCAGCATGGTTCAAATTTAAGTTTAGCAGGGTCTTTATTCCCAACGATCCATTCCTTCTCGCCGGTACATCCTTGGTAGTGTCGCTCGGCTGCATCCAATCCGGAAAGGTGATCTGATCCGGTAGAGTGATCCGCTTCGGACAAGGCGTACCGAGGGCATAGTTCCCTGGTAATTAAACTACGTGGTTAATTGGGTAACCCGATTCCATAGACGAGAGGACCCGAGGTCACGCGGTTGAGTTATTGGCGTCCAGGGAAGCGACCCATGCGTCACGGAAATATCCGTGAGCGACGGCTTACAATTCCGGCGAGTCTGGTGGGAATCGACGGAGTGGTCTTCTCACCCTACCCCGCCGGCTCGCAACAATATTTAAATTAGTTGGAGTCAAAAATTAGTTAACTGTAGTGGTAAAGTGTAAAATTAGTTAAAGTTGTGGAATTATCTGAAATTACATTAACGGACCAATCTGATATTATTAAGAGCAATGCTATAGCCTGATATTTGTTGCAGTCATTGTTTGTCTAATATTAGTGACAGGCCCGAATATATATACTTCCTATATGTTTGCATGTGCTGTTAATGTAATTATTAGGGGAACAAGCCATCCTCGACTGGTAAGTACCCCATTGATTTTTTGCAGATTATTATTATTATTATTATTATTCTGGTACTGTTTTGCAGTTCTTATTCGCTTTTATTTGCTTTTGAAATTTCTCAGCAACCCCTGTCCGATTGACATGAAATTCTCAACATAGGAGCAACTGCCCATGAATTTTTTTTTTTTACTGGCAACGATGACGTCACAGGTCACGTGGAATGGCAGCCATATTAGTCCATAACTTTTTATGATATCCTACTCGCAGACAAACAAACAAATGGGGTGAAAACATAACCTGAATCCACCTTCGATAGTGCAGGTAATTGTATGATCCAAAAATTACATGGTAATAATAATTATAATAATATATGCGATATGTATATAATTTGAGAAGTGACTGTTTGTGTGTATGTGTTTGCTTGCTTGTTTATGTGTTTGTTACCTCCCCCTGAAGGTGGATGGAGGTTATATATTCACACCTGTTTTTGTGAGCAGGATATCTCAAAGCAGTCGCGATGGATTCGGACAAAACTTGATGGTCATGTTGGGTGTGTGATGAAGAAGAATTGATTAGATTTTGGTGAAAATCTGGATACGATAATTTTTTAAGTGATTCTTCACAAGTGAGAGATATGGCTAAATGACATATAACATAACATGTATGATATATCATAATGTTAAGGGAGGGTTATGACAAAACTTGATGGATGAATTGGTTAGGTGACAATAAGAAGCCGATTCGATTTTGGTTCAGGTTCGGATCCAGATCTGGCCTATCAGTAGGATACAAAACGTAAACTGTTCAGCCTGGCGGAAGTATGCTCTCCAACGAGTGTCGTTCTCGTTGTTTCTGTTTTTGATACCAAAGTAAAGTCAAATTAGAAGCAAACTATAATAATAATAATGAAATAATATCTCGTGGGACACCTATCAATTTAGATATTATTTGCTTATTATTATTATAATTATTATTATTATTATTAAGCATTTCTCATTTCATAATATCCTATGGTAAAGACTTACAAAAGTTATTATATTTTTGTTATGAATACATGTATATTTTTAACCGATTTTGACATGTTCTTCTCCAAGCTTATGGCAAATGAGTATATCTTCCAACATAAACTATTCTGTCATTTTGCCATGCTTGTCGAAAAAGGCACTTTCAAGTGGTTGTGTGATTACAGGCTCATACCCTTTCATTAGGTGGTGTGAAGGCCTCCATCAGCAAATGTGTGCGCTCCACAAGCAGAACAATGGAACGCTAATTGCCAGGCTCATATCGTTTGTTACACGCATGCGTTCAAATTGATGTACTCTTGCTCTCACCACTTCACCAGCACAGCCGATCAGGCGGCGAGAACTGAAGCTACGCAGAGTGTCGTGAAAGTGACTGCAGAGATAGAAGCTCCTCTCCACTCAATAGCTGTACCAGCACCATCGACCAGATGCTCGGTCTGTGGACGGGGCAATTTCAGGCTCAACTCTTTACAAGGCTGGAAATGATGGGCTTAGGTTGGCAGGCATGGATACAGGATGAGGTTTTCATTGCGATCTTGACATTATTTAACAAGTTTGGGAAACTTTTAAAGGAATTGTATGAGTTTGGCTTTGTCAGTTTTTCATTGGAGTAAGCAAAATGTTTCATGGTATTTTTTTTTCTATTAGATGGTCTCTTCCAAACTGCTGATTAGCTAATTTTGGTTTTTTGTGAATGATGAAGACGCAGCACCTCTTCTTAATGAAGTTCATCATTATTTCACACCTCAGTTCTGTACAAAGGTGATTTTTTGCAGATTGGACAATCATATGGCGCTGCCATTATGGTTTATATGTCCATTTCCTGTTTTCGATGGAGGTTTTTTTTTTCAAAATGGATTGCAGAATACATTTGTCAACCAATTATTAGGCCAGTCATGTTTAGCAAGACTTTTGGCCAAATCAGCAAAAGGGAGCAAACTCCAGGTGAGAATGGTGAGTGTTAGGTTATTCTCCAAGATGTCACAAACTTCATCATCGCTTAAACAAACTACTTTTCTCCAGCCTTTAATTCCTTACATTCTGTTCATTTGGCTGATTCATTGCTTAATTATCATTTGTTTTTGTTTTTTAGTTTTTTTTTTTTTTAGCAGAAATGTAACATAAGGGAATCGTGGTGACATCATCATGAAAAATAGACAATTTTATCCAAGTCATTTTCTGAGTCATTCATACTCTTAGTCCTTCACTCAAGTCTTTCTGAACATTCCTCTCCAGTCTTCCAAGGTCACATCACATCACCACTTTCTGTGAACCTTCATCCGTCTGACCTTTTTGAGGCTCAATGACCTTCTTTGTGAATGCTTCTGTGTCTCTTCCCTTTCAACCCTGTCAGAATGTTTGTGTGAACATCGATCACCTATACATTAACACAACATCTCAATGGCTTTACCTGAGCACTTTTCCTTGATGGATAAAAGTGTCCGATACACCCCAGGTGTTTATCATAATACTCTTCACATCGAGCGATCAATTATGGGGTTAGTTTGCTCAAAGTAGAGGTTGAGTAAAAGGATAAGTGACAAAAACCTTTTGCTGAGTGATGGCAAAAAGGAAATGGAGAAGCACACTTATAGTACTCAAGTGGAGGTAATTATATCTGCTGCTTGTTCTTTGCCTCTTCACGACAGACTTTTCAACCCTTCATTGCCATTTGAAATACCTTGACTCAGGTAAAGTTCCACAGTGTCTCTCCCTGACGGATTCAAGTGTAAATGCTTTTTGTATGGTATTGTCATATTCTGTACTCATAAACCACTCACCTGCATCAAATGAAAGGTTTGCCAATATAATTGAATGCATTTTGTGTAATTATTTTTGATATAAAGGTAATTACAATATCCTATTCTAGAGAGAGAGACAGAGACAGACAGAGCCCATCCCATCCCATTCTTTCTTCAACTAACCTAATCATTAGTCTAATCCAAACATAAATAGTGACATTTTACACACATGCAGTGTCTTCATGAAGTATTCACACCCCTCGACCTTTTCACATTTTGTTGTTGCAGCCTGAATTTAAAATGGATTAAATTTAAATTTTTGGTCACCGATCTACGCAAAATACCCCATAATAGCAAAATGAGAACGTGTTTTTCGAAGCTTTTTACAAATCAATTAAAAATGAAAAAACTGAAATGTCTTGTGATCTGTAAGCAAGTTTAAATCATCTGTGAACAGTTTCATTGCAAGGTTTGACAAAGTTGTAGAAGTCCTGGATAATAGGATTAAGTTTTTTTTTTTTAGGTGTCAGGGCTTATTTTCACTGAGTCAGTCTAAACCAGTGTTGAACAAGCCAAGTGTTCATAAAGACATTTGGGATCTCCATGATAGCTATGTACTAGCTCCAGCAGATAAGGCTGCTAATAATTTTGTTGTGGTTTGTAAAAAGTTTTATGTGGTGGTTTTATTAAGAGAGTTAGGCATTGATTTGGTTACTTTCACTCATCTAGGAAATAGCACAAATGTTCCTTGTCATAAGTCACTCCAAGATAATATCTCTGAGCATCAGGAAGTTTTAGTTAATAATTTCAGTATTTTATGTAAAGAGGTAAATCTTTGTATTCCTCAACTTTTCTGGATCCCTAAGTGTCATAAGAACCCATACAAGTATAGGTTTATAGCAGGTGCCAGGCAGTGTTCCACCCAGCAGTTATCGGTTATAGTTAACCCAGGCTTCCAAGATGTTAGGGGACAGTTCAGGAAATATTGTTTAGCAATTGAGAAGAATTCTGGTGTTAACACTTTCTGGAGCATTAATTCTTCTTTAGAGTACTTAGATAGAATTAGATGCCTCACTATCAAGTCAGTTGAAGTTTTTGATTTTTCAACTTTATAATCAAGTTTAGATTTAGTCTGAGTGAGGGATTGACTCTTCAAAGTAATTGAAAGGTTTTAAACTTTTTAAATTTAGTTTTTATGTGTCAGGTTTGATCGAGCATTCTTTTGTAAAAAATAAACTCGTTTTTATTGTTTTGGTAAGAAGAAGTTGAAGGATGTTGTTAATTTTATTTAATTTAACACTTTTGTGTCTTTTTGTGGGATAATAGTTCAACAGGTTCATGGGATTCCCATGGGTGGGAATTGCAGTCCCCTCCGAGTAGTTATTTTTCTTATTTTCTGTGAATTTTCATTTCTGCAGAAATTGATGAAGTAGAAAAAATTGGATTTGATAAAAATTACCTCATACATGTTGTTATATCGATGATATTTGTGTGTTTTACTATAACTTTTTTTGGTAGGCAGCTTCACAAGATTTATCCAGAAAGCCTGATTGTAAATAGTAGTGGTAATTGTGCAGTTGCTGCATATCTGGATATGTTGGTTAGAGTTGGACAGAATGGTTTTAGTACAAGTATATATCATAAAGTTGATGATTTCAGTTTCCCTCTAGTCTTACACACCTTTCCAGGTGGCAATATACCAATTAAAATGGGTTGCAATCTCTTTTCATCTCAGCTACTTAGATTTGCAAGAATTTGTTCAGTAAAGGATGATTTTGTGGAACGTGTTGAGAAAGTTTTTCCTTAATGTTAAACAGAGGATATTTGGTTGATTGTTTGATCAGGTCTTGTGAGAAATGTCTTTCGACTCCATCATCACCTTTTATATAAGTTTGGTTCGTTTTCATGTAAACAAGTTCCTATTGCATTGCATTTGATATAATAATAATGAATTAATTATTTTAGTGAGGTAAATTCCTTAATTAATATTATTGATTTAACTAATTTAACATTGTGTGTATGTTTGTGGATGGTGTTGAGTAATGGAGCTATTTAGATGAAGTTGCAATGAATGAATGTTGTTTATAAAATACATTGGAGATAAGCATTGAAATAATTTGTTGGTTGTTGTGAGGATATGCAGTGCAGCATGTTAAAATAGGTTCTTGATGACAGTTTGAATATTCGAATAACAGTTTGAGTCTATGGTTATATGGAAGTGCTGTGTCATGGAAATATCTATCAGGTAAAGTATTTATCACTTAATATATTATCATATAAAGTGGTGTATGATTAAAGTTGTTCAGATGCAGTCATACTTTAAATAGAAGTAATAATTAAATAAGTTTGAATAAGGATATTGCATTGCTGTGTTGACTGACTGTCTGGACACAACTTTGAGGTTGTGGGTCCATTGATGTTGAGTAATCTACTGATGTGGACCTGCGACAATGGTTGTAGATCCGCTGTTTGGAGAGGTTCTGGGCTGAAAGGATCAAAACCTTGATGAAGGAAGGTGCCCAGCTGATGATCCAGGCAATTGGGAAATCAGTCAATTGCTTATACGTTAAGGTTATAACTTCAAATATAATAGCGTGTGTGTGTGTGTGTGTGTGTGTGTGTGTGTGTGTGTGTGTGTGTGTGTGTGTGTGTGTGTGTGTACGCGTGCACATGTGTGTATTGTTATGTCTGGCTTTCTTCTTGGGATGATGGTGCAGTAATTTATCATTATTTTGATTGCATTAATAAGTATTCAACCCCTTTGCTATGACACTCCAAATTGAGCTCAGATGCATCCAATTTCCTTTGATCATCCTTGAGATGTCTCTACAACTTGATTGGAGTCCACCTGTGATCAATTCAATTGATTGGACATGATTTAGAAAGAAACACCTTTCTATACAAGGTCCCACAGTTGTCAATGCATGTCAGAGCAGAAAGTCTACCATGAAGTCCAAGGAACTCTCTGTAGAATTCCGAGAAAGAACTGTAAGGCGGCATAAATCTTGAAGGGGAGAAGACAATTTCTGGAGTGTTGAAAATTCCCAAGAGCACAGTGATCTCCATCATTAGGAAATGGAAAGAATATGGAATGACCCAGACTCTTCCGAGAGCTGATCGTCCAACCAAACTGAGCAACTGGGCAAGAAGGACCTTGGTTAGGGTGGTGACCAAGAACCCAATGACCACTCTGACAGAACTACAGACTTCCTTCACTGAGATGAGAGAACCTGCCAGAAGGACAACAGTCTCTGCAGTATTTCACAAATCTACGCTTTATGGGAGAGTGGCCAGACAGAAGCCACTCCTGAGAAAAAGGCACTTGACGGCATGTCTGGAGTTTGCAAAAAGGCATATGAAAGACTGAAAGTATTAAGCAAAAGATTCTGTGATCTGATGAGATGAAAATTGAACTCTTTGGCCTGAATACAAAGTGCTCCGTCTCGTGGAAACCGAGCACAGCTCATCACCCATCTAACATCATCCCTACTGTGAAGCATGGTGGAGGCAGCATCATGCTATGGGGTTGATTTTCAGCAGCAGGGACTGGAAGCCTTGTAAGGATAGAGGAAACAATGAATGGTACCAAATAAAGGCAAATCCTCGAGGAGAACCTGCTTTAGAGTGCAAAAGACCTGAGACTATGGCAAAAATTTACGTTCCAACAGGACAATGACTCCAAGTATACATCCAAAGCAACACTGGAATGGCTTCACAAGAAGAACGTGAAAGTCCTTGAGTGGCCCAGCCAAAGCCGAGACTTGAATCTCACTGAAAATCTGTGGAAAGACTTGAAGATTGCTGTTCACCGATGCTCCCCATCCAACTTGACAGAATTTGAGCAAATCTGCAAAGAAGAATGGGAGAAAATCCCCAATTCCAGATGTGTAAAGCTGATACAGACATAGCCAAGAAGATTCGAAGCTGTAATCACTGCCGAAGGCACTTCTCCAAAGTATTTATTCAAGTGGTTGAATACTTATTGATGCAAGACATTTCAGCTTTTGGTTTTCAAATAATTTGGAAAAATATCTAAAAACATGGTTTCATTCTGGCATTATGGGGTAATTTATGTTGCTCGATGACAAAATTTTTAAAATTTATCCATTTTAAATTCTTGCTGTAACACAACCTATTGTGACAAAAGTTGAGGGGTGTGAATACTTCCTGAAGGCACGGTAACTATCTCCATCTCCTTAACTTGATCAATATTTGACATCCACTTCTCTTTTTATCAGGAGGTTGGGTCTTGGTATCCAGGATTTTGGCCAAAAGGCCTATTTTTCTGGCAGTTAGCAGGACATATTTTACATCCACTTGAGAGGAAACAGGATGGCCAGCTTAACATTGCCTCAAAAAGAATATATAATGTTCTCAACTGACTCCAAATTTCTGCTTAAGGCTAGGATGCAAAAGGCAAAGTACTTCAACAAGGGAACACCCTACAAACTGAGCTACCCTAGTAAGGATATAAAGTCAAAATTTCTGAGGAAGTCAGCTTTGGCAGCCAAATTGATATATGGTCGGCCCATTAGAGATTCTGGCTGGTGGAGTCTCCAAAGTTCAAGAGATTGAATGCCTTTCATTGGTTAATTGTGGAAATTGTTTGGTTGGTTCATTTTCTGATGCTTCCCGAGAGGCGGAGTTAGACTGTTAAATTTTTCTGAATTGAATGCCATTTTCCAAATGTCAGACCATCATCATTCCAGGATCCTTTCCATGTCAATAGAGAAGGAAGGGACTGTAATCAGCCTGTGTTGAATGCATATATGTGGGTTTCAGAATATAGAACGGAGTCCTCCAGGTCTTGAAGTATCCATCTTCGTTTCAGTAAGGGATCATGATTCATGGACCAAGTTGTGAAGTTTTCTTGTCCTCAAAGTTTTGTTCAGAGGGCTCTTTTCAGGATTGTCATCCCCAGACAGCCTCCAACTGTAGTTTGTTTGTATTAATATTTCCAGTGATGTTTTTTTTAAGATATCCATGAGGATATTTTTTATAATTCCCATTGCTCCACTTATCACTGGTACAATTTCCATGCTCCACAGGTTCTTGGATCTTTTCACTTCCTTTTTGAGGTCCTGGTATTTGATTATTTTCTTCATTTCTGCATTGTTTAGGCCAAAATTGCTGGGTACTGACAGCTCAATTAGCAATGCCTTCTTTTCTTTTTTGTACCTCAGTGCTATATCCGGTCGCAATGCTTTTTCTATGTTCACGCTCGATGGAATCATTCGGTCGTATGTGAGTGTTACTTCCTTGTTTTCAGTGATTGCTTTTGTTTCATGTTTTCATGAGTTTTCTGGAACAGGGATGTTGGGCCTTTTGCCGATGTGCCAATGGATTACTCGACATACCTTGTTGTGTCTTTGTGTATACAGCTGCTCTGACATGAGTGTTTTACATCCTGATCGGAGGTGGCTCGTATTTTCTGTTTCTGCCTTGCAGAATGTACACCTGTCCGAATGACTCAGTCCTGCCATTTTCTTCAAGCCATTGGTATTGTGTCCTTTGTCTTTGGGATTTATGATTCGTTCTCCATCCCAGTTGAGCTAACCTCTTCTTAACCATTCCAAGAAGCCTTATTTGTCAATGCCCAATTTGTCCAACTCCTTTTTTTATGTTTTTTATACCTTCCTGCTCTTTTATCATTTTTCCAGCTGTCAGTGTATATCTGTTATTTCCTTTTATATTTTTCCTTTTTCTTTTTGCAATCATTGCGGTGTATTTGTTGCTCCTTTGGTTTCATGTGTAACATCTTCCTGTCTCATGTTTCATGTGTACCTGTCTTTTGAATTTTTTTGCAAGGTTGGTTGGGGATACCTTCTCTGGTTTGTTGTCTTCGTGTTTGCACACAGATTGGATTCGGTAGTCTGTTGCACTTTTCACGACAACCTCAGCCAATCCCACTGTTGTCATTCTTTGCACTTTGTTGAGTTCTATAAGTTCGCTACCTCCTTCTCATCTCGGCAGGTACATTATCGGGATGCATTGATTTTTGCAAGATATTTTGTGGACAGTGAGGAGTTTCCATGTTTTGATATCTAGTTTATTGATTTCCACCTGTGGCCAGTTTGTTATTTTGCAGTTGTACTGGAATATTGGTATTGTGAGTTGGTTCATGGCTTTGATTTTGCTCCTTGGAGAAAGGTATGTTTTCAGCATCAGCCTCGTTCCATGCAGGTTTTCTTTGGTAATCGATTTGCGCATTTGTTTCTGACATATTTGGTGGCCCTCTTATACTCTGAGGTATTTGTATGATGCTTTGTTGTCTAGCTCCTGTACCATTTTTATGTTTTGGGGGTGTATTTGTTGCTTTTTGTTGGTCCGTTTTTGTTGGTCTACCTTGTAAGAATCTGCACTTGACACACTTATCTGCACTTGACTGCCCGTTGACATTGAATACTGTTTTGAGGCTGAAGGCCGTTATAAGATGTATATTGTGATTTGAGGTTAGACATTGCTACCGCCGACCCACAGACAAAAGGTAACCACCATGAGGCCAATAACTCCATAGCTTTTCAATGTCCAACATGTATCAAAACCCCCACCGGGAAAATCTCATCCGGTCGGGCAGCACCGGGTACCTTCCTCCTCTCAGTATCATACATACACTGCCTATAGAAAGTCTAATACCCCCTTTCAAATTTTTCACCTTTTGTTGCCTTGTGGCCTGGAATTAAATTGCATTAAATCAGACTTTTTCCACCTTCATACATGCATCGTAAACCACAACTTCCAAGTGAAAAACAAATTCCAGAAATTTCAGAAATTTAATTAAAAATACGAAACTATATATCTTGGTTGGATAAGTGTCCACCCTTCCCTCATCCCCCTCTTTAATAATAGCAATTGTAAATTAGCTCAGGTGTATCGAATTACCTTCAAAATCACACACCAAATTAACCCTTGGAACACAATCAAGACAATCATTTAGAAGTGGAAGACATGATACCACCAAGATCCTGCCTAGATCAGGCTGTCCCTCGAAACGGGATGACCGAGCAAGGAGGGGACTGATCACATCCAACCAAGTTATTCTCGTTTTGTATTTTTGATGATTGCTCTGAAATTTGTCGAATTTATTTCTCACTTGGAAGCTGTGGTTTATGATGTGTAAAGAAAGAAGGAAAAAGTCTGATTTTATAAACGCAAAACATCTCTTGTAGTTAAAATGAGGTTTATTGAAATAAATTAATACAGGGGAAAGGGGTGACAGCACGCTAAAATAGTATGGAAGAAATCAAGCAGTGGACAGACACAGATAGGGATGATGGGTGCGGAAATCTATGTACAGTAGAGATAAATGACCAAACTCTAACCTCACTAAAACGTCAAAAATAAATACCAGGACACACACAACAATGGGGAATGATCGAGGGCTTGAGCAAGGCAAGAGCTGGTTTGATTTCCAGAATGGCCCGTGCAGACTGATGTTGCACAGGGGTGGTGTGGTACAAGGTGGGAGAATGGCGTTGAGGAGAGGTATGGCAATGAGGCGAGGTTATGATGATTAGAAAATAGATGCTGCCACTGCAAAGGTCCGATTCCCACTCCGAATGCAACTCCAACTCCAACTGACGATTTAAAAAAGTGCCAATCCAACTGCCAACACCCATGACTGTGGGCATGTCATCTTCCAGGCTGTCCTGCCCCATGGGATGTCCCCAATAAAAAGTCTTGCACTCCTTCTCCAAGGCTTTGCAGCTGACCTCGTCACCATGGCTTGCGGTTCTCCAGCCAAACACTCCGTGCTGTTTCCTCTTTGAGCACAATGTGATTTTCCATTGTGTCTTTGTGCCCAAGTCTTCATCTGGCCTCACTCAAAACCAGAAAGTTTTACAAAACAAACTTACTCTACACTGTCTTAAAGTTAACTCTCACTGCCTACTCGGTGCACGTTTTACAATTTGACTTATTGTAGCATTGTCCCTGTTACAAGAGAAATCTAACTGATGCAGACAAACAGATCATACTATTCTGACCAAAATCCAGCTATGGAACTCCCCCCCCCCAACCCACTTCCACATAACAAATTAAGCAAAGTCTTCAAAGGTGGAACAGCAACCTTGGGACTTCTTTGAATGGTCAACTAATGGATCAAGAACAAAAAAGGGCTCAGACAAGATGACATAGTCTCACTAAAAAAATTCACTGTATGCCTAAAAGGAGTGTTTCAAGAACTGAATTGCTAAAATAAAGGAATAAATGTCAATGGAGAAAGAATAAACCACCTATGATTCACAGACAACATTTCTGTACATACAAGCAAGAACGAAGAACTGAAAATCATGGTGGATGAGATAGATTTGCAAGTCAAAAGCATCAGATGACAAATGAATATGATGGGTACAAAAATCATGCTGAAGTGCAATCCAAGGAAGAAGAGATCCAAATAATTCATCACATAATTGCATGAAGAAACAACCAATTATGCTTCTTTAGACCAACTCATAAAAATGCGGATCACTTTAAAGAAGTGAAGAAACAGACTGTACTCCAGAAGGATGGCCAGCATTCCAAAAATTTGATAATGTCATGGAAAGCAAACTGCCTTTGTATTTGAAAAAAACACAAGGGTTTACAATCGATACCTGAAAGCAGCATTGACCTGGGGGCAGTGAAACATGGTCTCTTGCAAAGAAATTGGAGCAAAAATTGATCACCACGCACAGCCGTGGAAAGATGCCTCGGCATCACAAAAAGAGAAGAATAGAAACCAATGGATCACTCAAAACTAAATTCAACGACATTGGTCTCAATCAAAAAGATGAAATAGAACTGAGCTTGGCATATAGAAAGAAGAACGGTCAACCGATGGATGACAATAATTACAAACTGACCCCTAAGAGGGTAGATCAAAGATCAGATGGAGAGATGAAATTGAAAATTTTACTGGAGTGCATACCATGTCATATTGCAGAGGATATAATAGAATGGACTATGTTGAGAGAGGCCTTCGTCCTGCAGGTCAAATAGGCATGTCAAGTGAGCTCATATCCCACTACAACATATAAGTGATTTTGTTAGAATGTAAAGCGGAACATTTTTTTTTTTTAAATACTGATCAGATATCATAACTTTACTGGTATTTATCATTTGAGTTTTGTTTCACTCTAATTTCTTAATCCTACTATCCTTACGATAATTCACAGACCAGTGTTTGTGTGTTTCTGGGTTTGTTTGTCAGGCTACTCCTCCTATAGTTCTAACCCAACTATATCCCGTCTTCCTACAGAGGATCAGCAGAACCCAACTTAATGTTTTAGGGTGTTTTTATCTTTGCCGGTGGATTTGGGAGGAGGGGGAGGGACGCAAATTCTCCATGTAAAAGTGTATCGTGTAGCACCAGCTCCAGGTGGGGGAGGGTATTACAAGTCTCCACCATTTACAGTTCAGGTTTCCTGTCCCCATGTTTTCCAGTGCAGTGAGGTGTTTTGAATTATAAGCAGCAGGTATGTTTTTGCTTCATGCACATAACTTCATGGGTTATTTATTTTTCCATTACAGAAGTGTGTTTGGGTTAATTAAAACACCCCTTTTGAAGATGATTAATGGCCTTATTTAATGATCCTTTATCAAGGTGTGTCATCCTTGGTCATCTCGCTGTCCCTCGCTGGGGTCTTAATTCACCATTTTTTTTTTTTTTGGCCTGCTCAGCAACGCCTTGACTTGGAACAGGCCACAACAATTTCTTAACGATGAAGTTTTAGTTTTTTTCACTTTTCTCACTCATGTCATCAAATACCTGATCATCATACCTGCAAATTGCTGGATTCATCACAATGTTTATGTACGCCGGGAGACACCAGCGTTCGTGGCTATATTTCTTTTTCGCACATGCCATAACTTCTAGAATCTCTTATCTTGAGCTGAATTTCAAAATTTCAACTGTAGAATTGACCTTAGCAGCAGTTCCAACTGCGAAAAATGACTGCTCATTTGTCGAACTTGATCATTGCTTGACGTTCCGGGCATCTCCGGGAGGTTTTAATATGACTGATCTGTAATCGCGAATTGCTTTCCAAGCATGCTGTTCCTTATCAACCGTTTTGTTGGAGTGTTTGATTGAGTGCTTAAGCCACTTGGTGAGCGCTCTAAAAGCTGCTTGGATGTTCGTTTGCAAGCCATGGTGATACATCGCAAAACCACCCACATTGTCACTCTGCACTGTCCCTCTGCAAAACTGCACATCTGCAGAAAAATACTGCACATCAATTGACCGCCTGCCTGTGTTTCGCCCCATGGTGTCGTGCGGTGCCAAGCATACCATTCCCCATCAATGGGTGGATGGAGGAAAAGGATGGATGGAAGGGGTGTGTATGTTGAGTACCACCCGGGGATGCTCGGAGATGCACCCCCTGGTTGAGTACTTTGGAGGTTATTGGGGGAGAATAGTTTCCAAAACCTAAGCTCATTGCAGATGCTGTAGAGAATGTAATGGCAGATGAAGGAACACCAGGTGGGAATTAATTCATCATTCATCATTCATTCCTTGCACCTCATGTTCACTCCATGAGACTGGAGTATCGTTTGTTCATGTGCAACTGTGGAACTTGCTACAAATCCACTTTCCCTCCACCATGTCCATCCCATCCATGCATTCATTTATTCCCTCCATCCATAATTTCCCTTCATTAATCCCAAACATCCATCCTTTTCCCCCTCCCCATCTCTTAGTTTGTCCTCATCCCCCCACCCCTCTTTCCTCTCCCCCACCCCCACCTCTCTTACAATTTTCATGAAGTGAGAAACAATGGGTAGTTGTGGTAAGTTCCCACAGGTGGTTGTGTTGTGGTTTCGAGGTGGTTATGTTGTGTTGTGTCTTGAGCCCGGAGTGTCAGGGATTGTGTGGGTTTGGTAGATGGGCACTTTTTTGGTGATCGGAGTTGTTGCTGGGCTCAATTCCGTGGTTTGAATGTTGGGATTCGGCTCAGGTTGAGAGATTCTGGGGCTGATCACATTTTTGGTTGGAACACGTGTGCTGAAATTTAATAAAGCCATCAACAATTGCATCTCTAGGCATTTATAAGCATTGCAGCTGGAGTGTGATGACCTTTAGGGTTTCTTGGCCTGAGCTGAGTTTGGGAGTTTGGACTGCGGGCTTGGGCTTGGTGGCAGGTCCAGCTGTTGAAGGGGTGTTCGTTTGTCCGGTCTGTGCATTGTTTGGCACTCCGGGTGGTGTGAGGCCCCCACAGAGAGTTCCAGTTTCCCCTTTCCTCGCTCCCCCTTCTCTACTCCCCTCTCTCCTCTCTCCCCCTCTCCCCTCCGCTCTCTCCATCCCCCCTCGGCTCTCTCCATCCCCCTCATCTCTCTAAAATATCTGATGTTCATACCTAAAAAGTTTTTTGCCAAGTATGTTGCTCTGCAGCATTTGCCTGTTTGTCACACAATTTTTGGCCACAGTTTCAAAGCAATCGTTCTGAAAATATTTTTTGTATGTAGGAAACCAGCCAAGGACAGCGACGCTTAATTTTGGTGGAGATCCAAATTCGGATCCGGATCTCAGAATTATTTTAGTGATTCTTAACCATTGAGAGATCGGGCCAAAACGACAAATAGTGGGATTTCTCAAAACGTTGTGGATGGATTCCAACGAAACCGAATCCTGATTTGGATACGATGGTTATTTAATTTTTACGTGATTGAGAGATGGGGCTAAAAACGATATTGCATGATATCTCAAAAAGTTGTGGACATATTCAGATGAAACTTGGTGTACATGTTGGGTGTGTGACAAGGATTCGATTTTGGTGAAGATCAGAACCTGGATCCAGATTCAACAATTTTTCAAGTGATTCTTCACCATTGTGAGATAGGACCACAAGCTATGTATAGCATGATATCTTATCTCAAAATTGCAGATGATTGATGACAAAACGAGGTGGATGAGTTGATTAAGTGACAAGAACAAGCCAATTTGATTCTGGTTAAGGTCTGGATTCAGAACCAACCTATCGGTGGGATACAAAATGTAAACTGTTCAGCCTGGTGGAGGTATGTGCTGTACCGAGTGCCATTTCCATTCGCCAAGTATTACTCTTCGTGATTTTTCATTTGTGTGTTTGTCATGCTACTCCTACAGTTCTGTGCTGATTACATCCAGACTTGTTACATATAATCAGCATGACCCCAATTTTTTATTTTTTTCTACACATTATCAATCCTTGTATAAGAGCGAACACACAAAACACAGCAAGAGGGGCATGAGACAAGCGTAGCAGAGAGGGAAGGACAAAACAAAGGGGAACAGAGACATTAGGAGATCTGTGGAAGGGAGAGGGATGGGGCGGGGAACACGGGGTATACAAGATGGACACTAAAGGGAATTTCAGGAAGGAAAGCAGGCAACTTGAAGGAGGTGGGTTTGGAGTGGATTAACGAGGGTAGAAAAGATCGAGGATTTGGATGGGGGAACAAACATAGTAAGAGGTGGTGGTGAACAGCTGTTTTGAAGGCCTGGAGGGAAGAATGGGATTCAAGAGAATGTGGGAGTTCATTCCAAAGGTGGGAAAACAGAGAAATGAAAGAGTGAAGGTGAGCAGTGATTTGTGATTTTGGTAGTTTTACCAGAAGGGGGTTGCTGGCAGACCTTGAGCGCCCTGCAGAAATATGGTTGGGACAAATTGCAGACAGAGAATTGGGGGGGGGCGAGACCGGAGAGGAGACGGTAGAAGATAGAAAGACCACCAACTTGCCTGTGGTGAGAAAGTGAGAGGCCCAAAGACTCAGCCTCATCGCGGGAGATACCAATCATCCGAAATGTCTTGGTTTCCACAACGTGAAGCCGGAAACGGTGGGAAGCAGGAGCACCAGCCCAGAGGGGAGAGCAATACTCCATCAGGCTGTGGACGAAAGCTTTGCATGTGGTCAGGAGCTCAGGTGGGCCAAGGAAGGACTTTGCATGACTGAGGATTTCCAGTCGGCAACTGGCTTTGGAGGCCAGGTTGGAAATGTGGCTTTCTCAGGAAACATCATGGCAGATAATGAGACCCAGAAGCGAGAAAGAGAGGACTTCATCCCGGGGATTGTTGAGAGGGTGGATGGGGGAGGAGGGGGGCTGGTTCCAAACGGTTCTTTTGGAGAGACATCGTGAGAGTGTGAGATTTGTCCTGATTGAAAGACATGTTCCACGTGTTGGACCAGTTTATGATTTTATCCAGATCTCAGTGAGCAAGGAAGCTGCTGCTTGCCGGTCTGAGGGATGACAGATGGTATGGCAGAGGGTGGAGTCATCAGCAAAGAGATAAAGAGGATTTTACAAAGAGTCGGAGAGATCATGGATGAAAATCAGAAAAAGAACTAGGCCCAGAACGCTCCCTTGAGGAACTCCAGCCTGGACAGGAAGAGGGGATGAAAGAACTCCATTTAGGGCCACACGTTGATTGCGACAGGAGAGGAAGTCGACGAGCCATGAGTGGAGAATGCTTTGGATACCATAGGAAGAGAATTTGGTGAGCAGGGCAGGGTTCTAGACCATGTAAAAAGCACACATATGTCTGGAGATATGGCTATGATTTCATGTCCGGCATTGAGGACCTCCATCCATTGTTGGGAGAGCAGAAGCAGCATATCCAGGGAAGGATGACCTGGCCTGAAACCAAATTGATGCTCAGAAGTCTGGCCATTAGAGAAGAGGAAGGATTTCATGTCTGAAGTGATGATGGATTCCATAACCTTTCTGATGTTTGGGAGAAGGCTGATTGGTCTGAAGTTATAGGGATCTGTTTTGCAATTTGGCCATTCAATCCACCATGTCTGCTTGCACCAACCCCAGTATCGTCAGCCATCCATACAATCTGCCTCCCATCCACAAAAGCAAATATTCCATCTCCCCCCCTTTTTAATCTGCATTGTATCCAGATACCTATGTATACCACATGTAAACTTATCCACCTCCTCCACTGCTACTACCTTTCCAGGGAGACCATTCTGTACATTTACCATGTGTGGTTGTTGTGGTTCGTTGCGGGTCGATTTTTGAAATGAGCACCAATTGGTCGGTAAGCTGCCAGACCCCATCCACATTTGTTGCTTGATTCCACCTACCATGGCACCCTAATGAAATAATATGGCCATTTTTCATCAGACCGAAGACATCAGACCTATAGGCCTCTGCTGATTATTCACTGCCTGAGTTTGTTGCATCAGAATTACTTGTAAGATTAATCAAGCCCATCAGCATGCATGGTATGTGCCTCCTGAACAAACACAGCTTGGGCCTAAGAATTCAGGCCTGTAGGCCTCTGCTAATTATACACTGTCCAGGTTTGTTGCATCAAATTTCCATTTTCTTCATTTGTGTCCAGTGTTGCTCTCGATGAGGGACCCCAAAAAATCTAATCTTATGTCAAATGTAAGGTTTGAAGGTTTTACTTCAGAGAATTCGGAGCAGCATTGAACCCTAATGGAATAGCATGATGAATGGTTTGAATGATGACTAAGAAAGCTGTGCATTGTCATTATTTTTTATTTTTTTTTACATTGTTGGATTAGTTTTCACAAGGCTCAGCTGGGTGGGGTGCTGAAAAAAGGTAATATTTAAATATATAATTTATGATTGTTTCTGGCCAAACAGCAATATGTTCTCAGAAAATGGTTTCTTCTTCCTTGTAATTTATATCCTGACATTTCCACTCTGGAAGGTTTGACCTGAGATCGTCCGAATGCGTTCAGGCCAACAGTTTTACCATTTACAACTTCGTTGGGTTGAGTCAAGCCGTGATAGGCCAAGCTGATGTTGAGTGAAAGCAGCTCGTGAAATCGGTCATGCCAGGCAAGATGGATTTGGGCCAAAGCCATCATGTGCAGCAGACTTTATCTTATCGTCTTGCATTTGAAAAGGACAAATAAATAAATAATGAATTGAGAAATCTTTATGAAGAAAGTATTTTTTATTCATATTGTATCAGTGTATATCAGGCAAGTTTATATGAGGAAGCTATATTGCAAGACCTCCTCCACCAGATGTTTTCTGGAGATGTCGGTCAAAAAAAAAAAAAAAAAGAGTATACTTTTTTTGATCTCATAATAGGAAAGTAATGCCCGGCCAGGCCGAATCGGGCGAATCGAAAGGTGTTTATGGTTTCCTTGTACTGCATGTCCTTGTAGGACAGGATGAGGAGGATGTGGAGCTGAACCGAAGTTTTGGAGAAAATTGAAAACTTAACGGAGGAAATTGTACTTAACAGGAGGAGACAAAATTCTAAAAGGATTACTCTATAAATCTACATATTCATGACCACCAAATGGTACAAGGTCACAGACAGAACCATCCAAACAAACATACTGGAAAAGTGTGTACAAAGCTGTGATGACCCATACAAGTGTCACACACGCACACACGCACATCGAATAACCTTTACTTCATCTGACAGAAGTTATTACATTTACCTTTGAGCCGTCTCGTCTAGGTTTGATTTCCAACCTAACTATGAGCTGTCAGATTGGTGTTTCGCATGGAGGGTGTTGCATCACAGAGTGCGCCCTCCTTTGGATGGACATTAAGCTGAGTGTTCCGGCTGCCAGCATTAGTTTGTGGACGCGACATATCCCACGGCATCCTTCACAAAGAGTAGGTGAGCTATCTCCTGCATGCTGAACAAATTACAAATTCTGGCCATGACTATCATTGGGAGAGCAAAGACATACTATCCAATGTAATATTTGCAGTGGGAATGATTTGGCAGCACTGTACCTGCCTATAGATCACATGTGGTCAGCCGCCGATATCATTCAGTCATTTCGGCATTTGCTTTGAAATGGAATGCACAGATCTATGTTCGTTCATATATCAAGCCTTAGCTTTTCATTGCCTCCCATGTCCGAGTCACAATAAATCTTAAACATTTGGCAGAAATTTTAATCTTGAGGTTTATGGTCAAGGGTTTCTATCCACAGCAAATCAATCCCGAGATGCATGCACACAATGTATAGCAAAGGTAGTCTCTCTCATAGCCTGATAACCTGATGATGAAATCCACACTGGTACTGATGCTTGCATATGACTGAATTGAAGATTACCCTTGTTTATCCTCGATTGAAGCGATGCATTGTTTTGGAGGATTGGGGGGCGGTGGGTGGAGAGCGGTGAAGCCTGTGAACGTGATCACAATATAATATTAGAAGAGAGTTTAATTGTACGTTTGATCTCTCCTGATTTACAATATTGCACAAACTTACACTCAACTGCATGCATGATTGATCCGGATACTTAACTGCAATATGATCCGACCTGGTTTCACACTATGGCAGGGAACTTACTCACCAATCAATTATGGTAACGAACCCACATTTCTGAGAGTGAGAGCTCTCAGGGTCGCAGAAACCCAGGGTGTTTTAAAGTAAATTTTTAATTGAAGATAGTCTCTTCCATTTTGTGAAGTCCCCAACTTATGTATGACGAGCGTTATCAATTCGAGAGAGCACTCGGTGATGTTTTCTGTAAAGGAATGAGACCCATGTTCAGGAAAATGCAATGACATTTCTGGAAGTACATGCCATTAGTTTTCAGCTATCCATATCCGTGTGTTTGTCTCATTTTAAATATGCTGCACAGTTCAGGACACATTGTGCCGCAGGGGACAGCAATCCAGCTGAGTTACTCTGCATTTTAAACCTGAGCTTCTGCTCACCTCTCCTGCATGTTTAGTCTCTCTGCAAACCTGCCATTCTGAGCATGATCAAGCAAGTTAAAAAAAAAATTGACTGTTGTTTTGTTCAAGTGTTCTGTAGTCCACTCGATGCTTTGTTCACCGTGCTTCACAGCATCAGTGATAGGGCGACAGATTGTGGGTCTCTGTTTTCACCAACTATGCCGCAAGTAAGAGGATCCTATTTATGCATGGTGGTCAAGATGTCCACTGAAGATTCTATTCTCATCCATTTTGTTCACAAAATGTTTTCGCTCAGTGAGGATGGTGGAGAAGCTTGATGAGGAAAGATTAGTAAATTAATGGAGAACACATCCCCCATTCATACATTCATCCCCATTTGTCCACAATATTCATCCTGTTCCATCCATATGCATGTCACTATTCTGAACAATAATGACAACACAGATGTATCATATCTAAGCACAGAAAGCTTTTCCCTACTTTATTATAAGTGATACCGATTGCTTAGAGCGTCCCACATCCAACCTTGATTCTCACCTCCATCCCATTATAATTCAGTTGTGCAAAGTTGTCTCGTATTCTTACCTCCAGTCTTCTAAGACTGCTGTTCTTCACGATGCCATGGTTTCTCCCTTACCCACCTCTGACTATTTCTGCTTTTGCTCAACCCTTACCCATTTTCCTCTTTTCACCCCACTAAACAAAATACATCTATAACCTTTTGGCCACCTGCTCTTCTGTTCTTCTGTTTAACTCGTCATGATCCTCTCTCCTTTCTCCATGTACAGTCAGTAATATTGTGACTTGCTGTTGTTGGTGGGTGAATGCTGTATTTGTGTTGTACGGGGTGGATGTAGTATTTGTGGGTTGTTTTATTTTCTCCACCACCGAAGGTGGTGGGAGGTTATGCTTTCACCCCTTTCTGTCTGTCTCTCTGTTTGTCTGTCTGTGAACAGGATATCTCAAAATGTTGTGGACAATTTAGGACTAAATTTGGTGGAGAGATTGGGTGTGTGGCAAGGCCGAAATGATTAGATGTTGGTGAAGATCCGGATGCGGATCTGAGAATATTTTCAAGTGATTCTTCACCATTGAGTGATTGGGCCAAAACTATATGTAGCATAAAATTTGAAAAAGTTGTGGGCGAGTTATGACAAAACTTCGTGGATGAGTTGGCTCGGTGCCAAGAACAAGCCAATTCGATTTTGCTTCAGGTCCGGGTCCAGATCCGACCTATCAGTGAAATACAAAATATCAATTGTTCAACTTGGCGGAGGTATGCGCTCTCCCAAGTGCCATTCTTGGGGTTCTAAAGGGTCTAATCAAATGGAAAACCAAATACTGAATTAGAGCTATCAGAAGGAAACTGAAGAAATAAAGAGAAAAATGGAGCCGTCAGGAGGAACATGGATAGGATTCGGGTTTAAGCCACTACTCCACAACCCTCAAGCTCATTTAGGTGCAGCGAAGCGAGCCCTTCAGAAAATTTTCTGCAAGAACTCACTTTTCCTTCGACAGATAGATAAAGAAAGAGAGACATAAAGAGTAAAAGAGATGAAAGAAAAGAAAAAGCAAGCATTTGAATAAATAACAAGAAATGTGAAAAAGTGTGAGAGGATCAAAGAACGGAGATGTCGGGAAGAACCTGAATAGATAGACTTCAGCAGTTAATCCCCAGGCACAAATGCAGCAACAGATACAAGCTACCAGAGGTCTGTCAGTGGGGAAGCACACTCTGAGGAGTCAAACTGGCTCTATATGTTCTAAGGGTTCTAAAAGGTCTAATGGGGTCCATGGGTTCTAAAGGGTATCCAGTAAATGGTCTCAGGGGTCTAACAGTTATTCTGTAGGTTGCCAAAGCCTTGAGAGAGCGTGAATTTGCAGCTTGTGGAACACTTTCCCTTCGATCCAGAAAAGTGATTGGTCAGGGTTCGGAATGGTCGGTGCAGGAAGCGATTTTCATGTTCCGCACCTGCTTATTCTCTTTGTGCATATTTCTTCTGTGCATTTCTCAGGTCATGCTTCTGCTTCTGTTACACTCAAAATTCGATGAGACTCACCATCCACATGATGATGTATTCCCGTAAATAATCAATTCAAAGGTCCTTGCTGTGAAAGCAATCACATGCAGGTGTACATAGATATCCAAAATTTATATTATAGTGGCATACACATGATGCCCACATGATTTGTAGGCATTGAATGATAAAGGACATTGGCCACGTCTTTTGCAGAAGGCATTTATTTGTTCGAGATTTACGGACAACGATCAAAACAGATTTGTAAAAGGCTCTTGCGAGGGACAGGCAGAAAATTTGTACTTCCAGGGCAATTATATAACACAAGCAGGGGTACTCGTCGTTGCCCGGTCTATTTTATTGTCTATTTTATTTCATTTTATTGGGACTGAAATACTTCCCTACACCCATAAAGGAATGGGGTTAAGGATCATTTAATATTACCTTTCACAAAGTTACAAAGGCTTAGGTGCAATCGAGTGATTAAATTTTTCTTTAAAAAAAATCAAAAAACAATTGAAGTTCATTTATTATTATTATTATTTTTTTGATTCTTTCAAAAAAGTTAAAAAAACAAACAAACAAGCAGTCGTAGACTGGTACTTACGAAATCGTCAACTTGATCTCTGACCTTATCTAATAAAATCTGTCTCGAGAGAAGGTAGCGACGCAAACCAGAAGTTTCTACGATGATTCTGTATCAAACCATCAAAAATCGAATTTTTGACCCCACTGTGACCTTGACCTTTGACCGATTTTGACCAAAATCTAATCAGCACTAGCCACCACCCTCCTGAATCACGTGGTGTAATTTGACATTGGTAGCTTCTTCCGTTCTCGAGTTATCTCTACCAAACCATCAAAAATCGAATGTTTGACCTCACTGTGACCTTGACCTTTGACCGATTTTGACCAAAATCTAATCAGCACTAGCCATCACCCTCCTGAATCACGTGGTGTAATTTGACATTGGTGGCTTCTTCCGTTCTCGAGTTATCGTGCCTACAAACAAACAAACACACACACAAACAAACACACAAACAGATGACGGAAGTCATCAATATACTTACGAAATCTTTAGATTTTGTAAGTAACAAACAAAAACTCCCCAGCACTGACTGATGAACCTCTGAGAGTTTGCCAAAGATCCGTTCAGCCATCTCTGATAAAAATGGCACACACACACACACACACACACACACACACACACACACACACACACACACACACACACACACACACACACGGCTCTGTATGGATGAGTTTCTTTACAAGGAATTTTGCTGCAGGAGGAGGCCATTAGGCACATCAATGCCTGCACAATGTATATATAATGGAGCAAGTGTATGTCCAACCACGAACCAACTTGACTGCATTCTCTTAATTACGTACTGTTTGAACGTCAGTTGCACCGTGACTATGTCTATTAATTATGTACTATTGGAATATACCTTTTAAACCCTGAGACTCCTTTGACTGCAGAAACCCCTTAGACCTTTGAAGACCCTTCAGCCATTTTAGACCCTTTGGATGCAGATAGTCATTTGCATCCTTCAGAGCCCTTGGAACACTATATACATACCTATAGATCCATAAAGACCATACATACTCCTTAGACTCTAAAGACCCTGTAAACACGATATACTCTGATAGACCCCGAAGACCCTTTAAGAACCTTAATAACCCTAAGACCCTGTTGTACCATTTAGGACCCTAAGACCCCTTCAGAACCCTGTTGGACTGTTTCGAATCCTAAGACCATTTTGAACCCTTCGACACTTAAGACCCTGTAGACCACATTAGACTCCGAAGACCCGATAAAACTCTCAGACCCGATATGCCCTGGTAGACCTTATAAATGCTTTATAATCCCTGTTAGACACCTAAACCCATTTTCCCATCAGACCCTTTAGACCCCGAGACTTTATATTACCCTATGACCCTATAGACCCAATTAGACTCCTTTGAGTATGCTTCACCGCTGGCGAACCTCTGGTAGCTTGTACCTGTTGCTGCGTTTGAGCCTTGGGAGTAACTGCTGAAATCGATCTGTCTGGGTTCTTCCCGACATCTTTGTTCTTTGTTCCTTTCACACTTTATACTTTTTCACATTTCTCTTTATTTATTCCAAACCTTGCTTCTGTTTTTTTTTTTTATTTCTCTCTTTATTTATTTATCTGTCTCTAAGGTGAAGTGAATTCTTGCACAATTTTTTTCTGAAAGGCTCACTTGGCTGTGCCTGGATGGGTTTGAGGTTTGTGGAATAGTGGCTGAAACCCGAATCCTATCCAGGTTCCTCCTGATGACTGCATCTTTGCTCTTTACTTCTTCAGATTCCTTCTAATGACTGCAGCTTAAATGCGATAAGCTCTAGAGTCTCTTCACCTGAATGCATGTGAAAAGTTTGGGGCCACTAGGTTTCATGGTTATGGAGTTATGGAGGAGACACATTGACAGAATGACACACACTGACATTTATTATTATAGAGGGGTCAGTGTGTCGCTTCCCCGACTCCACCCCACTGCTTTACATCCATTGGCTGAACAGGTGGCCAGATTCTACCCCAATAAAATCATGTGCCACCATAGCATGAGGTAGCACAGATCGGCAGGCCTCAGGCCTTAGGCCTGGGTGTTGGGATCATTCCAATTGCACTGGGCCATAGACCAAGTGTATAACGATCCCAAAATTGGGTGTTTGTGTGAATTAAAACAAACATGTTTAACGTCCACCAACAGAACGTGCTGTCAGGCTGGTCCTGAGGGTTTGGGTTAATATAACGGAATGATCTCAAAAAGAAGTGAAAAGACCCTGGAAGTTGAAATCCTTAATTGCACCAGTGATCATTGAAGCAACGGGAATGATGATGAAGAACCTGACAGAGATCTTAAAAACCATCCCTGAGAATATTATGACAAATTAACTACAGTTGTAAGCTGCTTGGAGCTCAGTGATGATCCTCAAAAGAAGCATTTAAAACACAAACCCACGTTATTTATCTGGCAAAGGTCTGCCTGCATACATGCATGCTTGTACATGCAGTGGCCTTTGCACCCTCCCGGTCAGCTCACTCTGAATCTGATTCGTACATGCTACAGGCCCCTCAATAGAGTGGGAGAGAGAGGGTGGGGTCAGAAAGAGGGGGAGGGGTGGGAGAGAGGGGAGTAGGGTTGGGAGGGAGAGAGAGGGGTGGCATGGGGATGAGAGAAGCAGAGGAATGAGAAAGGGAGAGGGGTGA
>NC_140978.1:30473500-30491000 GCF_056783735.1 Eptatretus burgeri | reverse complement strand
GGCCAAGGGCATCACGGAGAACAGAATCTCGTTCGCTATTGGATGCATAAAATGTAATGTTGATGCTACTCTTTCTGGCTCTGTATCAGGGACAGGCGAATGTATTGTTACGAATTTGGGAATTCGATTGCACACAACATTCAGGTTCCTTTAGTCAGTTATGTCGATAAGTGCTTGTTCCCTAGATAGTTCACCTTCCATTGTTTAATGGGCAGAAATCGATTAAGTGCGCTGCGCAATTCAATTTAATACTTAGGGAGCAATCATAACACAATGGAGACGCCCCTCCCCCTCTTTTGCGAAGAGGAAGAAGAGCCCTCCCGTCCCGTGATTCATGACGTCAACAAGCCCCTCCCACCCGTGATTGAGCGGGGGATGGATCACGAGGGCATGAGTCATGCCGGGAGTGGGGGAGGGGGCGGATAGGAATAAAAAAGGGATACTCTGCTTTGTTCAGGCGGGCTTTCAGTAGAGCTTCGGCTTCTGCTTTGGCTTGGTTTGAGTTAGGGAGGAGGCTTTTTGAAGGCTTTCTGCCTTGGAGGCTTTTTGGAGAGCTTTTTGCTTCGGCTTGGCTTTTCAGCAGACCTTCAGGTTCTGCTCGGCTTGGTTCGCTTTTTGGGCTCTGGCTTGGTTCGTCGAAGAGAGTCGGCTTTGTTCATCGGAAGAGAGTTGAGCTGGTTGCTAGGCTCGGAGTTCTTGGTTCGTGTTGAGAGAGGCTTTGTTCATCGGAAGAGAGTTGAGCTGGTTGCTCGGCTCGGAGTTCTTGGTTCGTGTTGAGAGAGGCTTTGTTCATCGGAAGAGAGCTGAGCTGGTTGCTCGGCTCGGAGTTCTTGGTTCGTGTTGTGAGAGGCTTTGTTCATCAGAAGAGAGTTGAGCTGGTTGCTCGGCTGGCTCTTCTTGGTTCGTGGAGCTCTTTGTTCTCCGCTTGGTTCCCGGCTTGGTGCGACTCATCGGCCTCATCTTGGAGGTGGTTATTCGAGATAGCGACGCATCGACGGGAAGGATCGGCGCCTCGTCTCACCAGCACGTGTTCAGAAGCGCGAGAGGATTCGCTGGAGCTCGGGAAGGATTGCGGCTCACGGCGATTGGATCCAGCTCGCTCTCGTGGGAGCCCGGGTCCGAACAGCTTGAAGACCACACCAGGTGGAGAGGTTCAAGATAGGTTCTGGGTTTCAGCTCATCTGTCCCTCTGAGCTGGAGTCTGTTGGTAAAGGCATCAGCCGCCATTTCTTGGGTGTGTGTGTGCATACGTGTGTCCGTGGGCCCGTCTAATAAGTAGGAAACTGTTAAGTACTTTGTGTGCTGTAAATGATTGCATTGCATTTCGTATAGTCAGAATAGTTCTGCTCTTACGTGCTTCCCAAGTTCCCCCTTATGATTGATAAATACCCAAATTGTTAAATGTTTTCAGCTCATCGCGTCAATTCTTTCATTAACTGAGCATTTTGTGTGTTGGTAGTTAGAAAGCCATTGGTTTGCCGTAAAAGGGGGACATTTGGACCGACGGTTCTCGGCGATGAAGCCGCTCGGAATCGCGCATGGGACAGGCTCGCTAAAGCGGCTTGTTCCGTACGAGTTCCGTCGAGGGTGGAATACCCCGGCAGTTGGATCACGTGGGTATTTAGGTAAATTGAAGATTGGCAATCGACCCTACCCCACGTGGTCTGCCCATTGGCGTATTTCGGTTCTTGCACAAGGACCCGTCGCTCGGAGTTATCCGGGCGGCGATCTATATTCCGGGCGATCGGTCGGGCCGACTCGACTTGCGGCTTCGTCAGAGCGGTCCGTTCACGGCCGACCACCGGCACTGCAACAGTGGTTGGCAGGAGTGCGATTCAGCCCCCTCCGCCTCCGTTGCAAAATTCACGGAGTCGGATCAGGGGTATACGGAGCAAACCCCCCCCCCCCATGTCCCCAAATTACGAGCGTTATAAATTTTATTCCCAGCACGCAAAATGTTCGGCCAAGGCGAACTGAGCCAGATGGGTAGTGTAAGTGTAGATGAACCCATGGTCAAGAACACCCGTGAGGAAGACACATCTTTACCCCAGGGTTGGGAAAAGTGGCGATGCCATTCATCTGGTTTGTTTTATTATTACGACCGCACCACTAAATGTCGGCAGTGGGAGCAGACTGAGCATGAACTTTGCCGACAAACAAACTCTGAGTCGCAAAATGGTGGCGCGGCCGCACCTCAGCTCGGCACGAGGCGTGAGCGGGCTGCTATTACGAACATAGCATTACGAACATTATTACGAACATAGCATTACGAACGGCATAATACAAGTCGGGGGCTCCCAACCAACGATTCAAACCACATGGTCATGGCAGGCGAGGCAGGCGAACATTGGCGGGCTTCGGGCACAATTGGAGGAAGAATGGAAAAAAAAGCTAGAAGAGGAAAAACGGAAACGCAATTTGGAGTTGCAACAACTGAAGCGAGAGGTAAGAATAGGCAATCAGGACAGAAAAAGCCTCGAACTGATGATAAAAATGAAAGAGGATCACCTGGAATACCTAAATAAATACAGGAGGGAAATGGACGAAGTGAGGAGGGAAGCATGCAAAAGAGGTGAGGAGGTGAGAGAGGAATTAGAAAAAAAAGCTTCTGAGTTACGGAAACACCAAAGCAGAGAGAGGGAACTACAAAACGAGCTGAGGATGTTGAGAGAGGAAAGAAAGAGAACGGAGAATGAAATGTTAAGGAACCACACTGTGCAGATCGAACAGTTATAAGCAGAAGCAAGATTAAAGAATGAGATGCAAGAAAGAGTATTGAAAGAAATAACTTAGAGAAGGAAGAACATGAGAGACAGTGGGAAAGGAAACAAAAGGAAAGACAAGAACAACAAAAAAAGAAAGCAAGGTTGAAGTTCGTGGAGATCGTGAAAGAACGACGAATGAAACGGGAAAAAAGTGATCGGCCAATTGAAAGAAACGATTAGATTGGAGAATGAAGAACATGAGAGACGGTGGGGTAGAAAACAAAAACAATATGAATTTGAAATTAACAACTCAAGGAGAGAGCAAAATTGGAGTCCACAGAGATGGAAAAGCTCCGGAAAGACAATGAACAACTCAGGGAGCTCAGAGAGGAAGAAACGGAAATAATAAACGAAGTGATGGAGAAATTAAAGGAGGTGGAGGTGACGACGACGGAGATGCAGGAATTAAATGAAACTAAAGACGAACACACACACACACATAGAGGTAGTGGAGGACAATGGGGATGAGCCGGGGGAATGTATCGTGGCCCGGTGCAAGCAGCAGGATAGCCTCCTTCAAGAACGAGGGGAGGGAATATGCCCCCTTGAAATGGATCGCGACCAGGTGGGTTCGGTCACTCCGTGCGAGTTAGGGGGGTGGGGTGAGTGCTGTGTACGGGTACACGCGGTGCTTGGGGGGTATGGAGGCCCCGGGACCCCTTGTGGTAGCGCGAATCCCCAGTGTAATTGTCCCGGTGTGTGTGGTTAAAGGTGTGAGTGAAATGGCGTGCGTGGAAATGGACAGACGGGTCCAGACAAGGGATGGGAACAGATGGCCGAAAGGTCCGCTTGTAGCTGTTTCGAGAACCACGCCAGTTTCACGAGACGTCATGTGCGGGGCCCTTTCGGCAGGTAGCGAACGGCCCTCGCGCGCGTTTTCGTACAGGGAAGCCGGTGCGCGAACGTCCCGCATATCGAAAAAGGCCGTCGCGAGGGCGGTTAAGATGGCGAGTGTTAGGTGGATTTGGAACACGTGGGTCCCCACGTCGGCGCGTGTTCGGGACATTTTGTGCTGCTTATCACGTGTTCTGTTTGTGGAGCGGGTTTCCGGGATGTTACGCGCGTGCCAGCTGCAGGCTCGGTGCGCGTGTGACGTCATTGGCGGGAATCTCATGGCACGAATGCGGGACAAACAGGGCACGTCCCGCGTGGGGAATTCCCCACGAGCGAGCGCAATTGGAAATTGAAGGGCAAATTGGAAACACACACACACACACACACACACACACACACACACACACACACACACACACACACACACACACACACACACACACACACATACACACAGCGCAAATTGAAGATTGGCAATCGACCCTATCCCACGTGGTCTGCCCATTGGCGTATTTCGGTTCTTGCACAAGGACCCGTCGGCCTCGGAGTTATCCGGGCGGCGATCTATATTCCAGGCGATCGGTTGGGCCGACTCGACTTGCGGCTGCGTCAGAGCGGTTGGTTCGCGGGCGACACCTGGCACCGTAACAGTATGTTTTGTATGGGTATCGATGGACTCGTTCATGAGCTGCCATGACTCATAAGCATGGGTTGTGGCATCAGTGTCTTGCAAGGTGAGGCCATGACTGCCTTTCACCTCTTCTTCCTTTTGTTGAGTGAGTTGGGCCTCCAGATACATGAGAGCAGTCTTGCTCCTGGCCTGTGCCAGTTCACTTTTGGCTTGCATTTTGATGGATTTGAGCTTCTTGATTCCCTCAAATTATTCTCTTTCCATTTCTTGCTGCCTTGTGATTTCCCCTTGCTTTCTTTCAAATGTAAAGATCTTCATTTCTGCCTTTTCTTCTTCTTTTTTTATCCTGTTCAGCCAGTCAAAGAGCTAGTCGAGCTTTCATGGCTTCAGCCTGTCGAAATAAGACTGTTAAGCTGTTGAGCTGTTTCTGGAGGTAGCGCCGACAGATATCCTGCTCATGGTATGTCGCAGCCTTGCCTGATTATCCTGTGATCCGAAGTCCTTCATAATCTGCTGTTTAAAACAGGTCGCTGCGTTTTGAAGATAATCGTCAACACTTTCGTTTAAAACTGCCCTTTCCTGGGTGGGCTGGTTGTGCTGATGAAAAGTTTTACTGATGTACCTGGGTCAGCTGGCTGGTTGGACATTGATGGAGTCTTCACTTTAATCCTTAACTAATGCCATAAAAGTATTGTGTGTGTACATATGTATTTGTATATGCAAATGCATATGTACATGTATATCTATATGTGTAAAGACAATGGCACCCAACATACAGTGATCCCCAGTCAGTTATTTTGATTGTCTTCTTGCAGTCAGACCTTCCCTTTATCTCTCGTGGGTTAACGGGATGAAGTGCATTGCATGGGTCTTGTAGCTAGGTCTATTAACTATATCTCTATCTTCTATTCTGATTTCTATTCCAACCTTTCCCTTTTAGCCATGGTACAAATCAAGCAAGCAAGCACACACGCCATGCAAAATGTGATGAGTAATAAGCACACAACGATTCCTCCCGTAGCTTGGAACCAACAAACTTCCTCCACTATTAACACTACACACTATACAGCACACGCATGGCGCGCCATTATTTCATTCAAATCTGCACGCAAATTTCCAATGGCATGTCACCTTGCTCACCCCTCGCTCACCAAAAACTCACCACTTCGACCGGCAACACCTCGCGCACATGAGAAATGTATTCCCGCACATCCTCGTACCTCTGTATCGATACAATTCGCCACAAAACAGAGGCGTGCTACATAACTCAGGCTGTACTCTAACTGCGTGATGGGATGAGCAACGGATGATAATAGCACCAACGGCATCCTGCCGAGAATGTCCTGGGTGAGACACGGGATTGATACGACTCATCCAGTTGCCAGAACACGGCAAGATGGGCTGCCAGGAGGGGTCATGGGAAAAAAGATCCAGGAGTTTGGTCTGGAACTCTGGGCTGTGTCACGCCGGATGTGCGAATGAGACCGCTTCTGGCCCCAGGAGCCTGGCAGGGCGTGGCTCGGGCTGCTGTAGCCCAATAGAGAAGCAGGATTTGGGTCACAGCACATCGCTTCAGATCATCACCCCACCCTTCGCCTGGGGCTTATAAAAGGCAGATCGTGGAGCCTCTCATCCTCCTCTTCACCTCTCAACTTCGCCACCTTCTTCTCTGCTCATCTCGGCTCTGCATTGGCAGCTCCTCGTTGCCTCTGTCCTTCGCTAGCTCTTCACTCATGGTTGGTGTGCAACTGAGACGTGCTTAATCCGGAGGAACAGTGCGGAGCGCACATTGCCAAGAGCCCCAGCAAAGTGACTAAGCCGGAGATAACGCGCCAATTCTTGAGATGGGAACGCTCAAGCGGAGCATCCCATGGAAGTACACACTACACTCACAGACCTATGCACGACTAGGTTAGGGATCTGTCGCCTCACGCATCTTCTCTCCTCTCTCTCTCTTTCCACCTCTCCATCTTGTCCCCTTTGGACACACAAAAGAGCATCATAACTGATTCACAATCCTATTTTCCTCTGAGACGACACCGCACCCCCCATTTTGCACTATACCACACCTCCCACTCCCACACCTTAGACACCAGTATTCCTCCCCTCTCCCTCCCCCTAAGCGTACTGGTTGCGTTGGTCGGCTGACCATGTCAGGTATGCGAGGTCGTTTATCCTCATCTGCTCTCTCTCTCTCTCTTTTTGGCTATCTAATGTGTGTGTGTGTGTGTGTGTGTGTGTGTGTGTGTGTGTGTGTGTGTGTGTGTGTGTGTGTGTGTGTGTGTGTGTGTGTGTGTGTGTGTGTGTGTGTGTGTGTGTGTGTGTGTGTGTTGGCCCTGTCATAGCATAAGTTAAGATTGTCGAAGTTCTAATGGGATAAGTCTGCTCTGTCTGATTTTGCAAATTGCTTGCCTTTTGTTGCACTCTTCAAATACCTTGCTATCCTTGCTGTACATACCAAGAAACCCAATTTCCTGTGCCACATACCTTTCCTCACTTGATTGTAAATAAATGTTTTATATAGAAATGTCCCAGATCATTTTCGTCTTTTCCTTTTTGGTCCAGCATGGTTCGTATCCCAGCCTTGCCGAGACGTTATTCCCCAACTCTCTGTTTTTCTCGCCAGTGCACCCTTGGGCAGTTACGCTCGGCTGCATCTGATCCGGTGAGGTGATCCCGTTTGAACAAGGCATACTGAGGTTGTGTCCCCCGGTAATTAGATCACGTGACCATGAGGTAAACGGTATTTATTAGATGGAGTACCCAAAGTCAGTCACGTGGTCGAGTTATTGGCGTTCAGGGTCGATTAGTAACCCGCGGCATCACAAAGTTATTCGTGTGCGATGGCCTCTGCTATTCCAGAGAGTCTGGTGGGAACCCAAGGTAGCTTCCGCCCTTATGGTCTTCTCACCCCGGCCCTTGGTTCGGAACAATATATATTGTTGTGGTTGACGAAATTCGCAAACCACCATTCAGGTCCCGTAGGTGAGATATCTCTGTAAGTATATGTGTAGTAGCCCAAACCCATTGTTTAGAGGGAATAAATGTCATTCATTCGGGCTGCGACCCTTTTAGATAGCCGTTTTTCTTTTACTATCTTTATTTTGGACCAGCCGCCATTACTACCACCACAACCACTACCAACCACGTCTCAACAGCCATCACACAACAACCACCAACCGCAACGCCGCTTCACAACAACAACAACAACAACAACACCAACAGCCACGACCTTTACCATCACATCTCGCTCTCGCAACCATCGCATCACCGCCATTCCCGCGCCGCTTGTGGGCACCGATACTGGACTCGTACAGGGCGCGCACTGAGCAGCGGGTGCAAAATCACCAGCCTTTCCGAGAAATCGGATCAAGAATGATTCACGCCCACTTCTGTTCCGTCCTATCAGCGAGCGTGGGGCGATTTGGCCCCGCCTCCAGGCGCGTCGGAGTATAATCGCTATATGCAGATTCACGGATCAAGAATGATTCACGCCCACTTTTCCTTCGTCCAATGGGCGAGCGTGGCTCCGCCCCCGAGCCATTCCTGATCCAAAAATCTGCATATGATTTCTCCTGTCGGACTATAAAGCACTGAGCGCGGAGCGAATCGAAGCAGTTGGAGGGAGTTGAGAAGAGGAGGCAGTTGGGAAGAGTTGAAGAGTTGGGCAGTTGGAAGGAGTTGAGAAGAGGAAGAGTTGGAGAGTTGAGTTGGAGACAGTTGGACGGAGTTGAGAAGAGTGGAGAGTGGGAGAGTTGGAGAGTTGTGGCGGCAGCGAAAGCAGTCGAGAGAGTGTCTGTCGGGGTCCGGAGAGGCTGGAGAAGCCAAGAATCTTTGTGGAGGTCTGCGCTCGTGTCAGAGTCGGGGAGCTGCGGAGAGGGGAGGCCGGTGACGCGATCGAGGTCGCGGTGGAGTCGCTCGTCGTGGGACCCAAGTCAGCCAGATATCCTCATTCCCCCGAGCATCAACAACCCCCTCCTGTTTCCCCCCGCGCTGAGATAGTGTGAGAAGGGGGCCCCCTGTTCCCACCCCATTCCAGGCAGTGCCAGCGAGGCCCGCGGAGTCGGGGCGCCGCCGCCATTTTGCGGCTCATTGCCAGACGGGTAGGCTCGACGCGGTCTCGGCCCCAGGCCCGTCTGCCCCCTCATCGTTGAGGGTGGCCCCTTCCTTTTTCTTTTGCTTTGAGTATATGTGTTGTCGGCGCCGTCTGTGAAGTAAAACTGTATAAGTGTTGCCGTGTGCTCGGTAGTCGGTAATAGATCTGCATTGTTTCTTTTGTTGCATTTGCTTTTTGTGCAGAATTGTCGTGTTACTTTTACATTTGCTTTTGGTGCATAATTGTTGAGATTGTATATGTGTGCTTTGCGTTTGCCGCTGAATAAATGTGCTTTATGTTGAACTGTTTTTCCCGTTTCGCTTCGTCTTTTCTTTGATTGAATCTCCATCTTACTTCACGTAAAAGGTTGGTCGTGGGCTAAATACGCCCAGTAATTAATCGAACCGTCGAGGTTGACGATAACACCGCTCGGTTATCCCGATAGTACGGAACGGGTCGCTTAAAGAGGCCCGTGTCCGAAGTCGACCTGCCGCGAGGTGCGATCGCCCGGTCTACCCTCCGTGTGGGTACTTAGGTAGGTCGAATTTGGCGAGCAACCCTATCCCACGCGGGGGGCCGATTGGCACGATCGTGGTGAGGCCGAAAGGCCCACCCATGACTAGTTCCCGGCGTTAGTCCGAGAGGGTCACGACGGGATTGTCCGTCCGGTGGGCGACGTGCCGCGATTCGAGTTATGTGGCCGCCCTCTCGCCGGCGGGCGCGAATCCGCAACAATATATATATATATATATATATATATATATATATATATATATATATATATATATATATATATATATATATATATATATATATATATGAATGATGGGAGCCCGCAGATATATATATATATATATATATATATATATATATATATATATATATATATATATATATATATATATATATATATATATATATATATATATACACATACATATACATATATACATGTACATATTGTTGCGGGCCGGGGGTCGGTTGAGAAGACCACTGAGTGGGGGGGGGATGCTATCTCGACTCCCACAAGACTCCCCGGAATTGTAGGCCGTCGCACATGGATAATTCTGTGACGTGGACGTCGCTTAACCCACTGTGGATGCAAATAACTCAACCGCATGACCTAGGTTTCTCCTGTCTATGGGTTAATCTGGTTACCTAATTAATCACGTGATTTAATTACCGGGGAACACGCCCTCAGTACGCCTTGTCCGAACCGGATCACTCTACCTGTTTGGATCACTTTACCGGATTGGATGCAGCTGAGCGACACTGCCAAGGATGTACCAGCTAAAAGGAACGTATCATTGGGAATAAATTCCCTGCTAAACTAGGATTCGGACCATGCTGGATCAATGGAAGAAAAGATGAAAACGAGCAGGGAACATTTTCAATAATAATTTATTTCCAATGGGCGAGGAAAGGTATGTGGTACGATAAAGATTTATTGGGGTGTGTTGTGCAGATAGGGGGGGGAGAGGTGTGGTACAGCAAATACACATGCAACTTACAAAAGCGGACACAAAGCAGACTTGCGCGAAAATAATAACAATAACAATGATAACAATAACGATCTTCTGCTGTCTTGCTGGAGCAGACAGGCGCCAGGACGCACACATACATGCACACACAGACACAGAGAGCCCGATGAAGAGGGAGGATTGCAACAAGAATGGAGAGGAGTTGAGGCCACGATCTCGGTACCTTTGTACTTGATTGCATGACGTGCCACCAATACGTTTCGGGGGGGGATGCTCCATGGTGTGGTACCCGACAACTGGCGTGTCGTCTGTGGCTTCAGCAGCGCGTGTGGAGACCGTGTTTGTGAAGGAGGGGCTTGAGCGGAGAAGGGGGGGAGTCCAGAGTGCATGGATGGAGTAGTAGGCGGGTGGGGTTGACGTCGTGTGGGTGGAGATGAGGCGGAGTCCAGGCAGCAGGAGGCGGTTCGTGCAGAGAGACCAGGGTGAGGCGAGAGAGAGAGAGAGAGCCGGAGTGACCGCTCCGACCTTTATAGGACCTTCAGCGTGGGGCACGGGGCCACCCCGAAGCGAAGCGTCATCACCTGAATTGGGCACTCTGGCCCCGACCCCTCACGTGACCCACTACCTTTGGCCGGAAACCGCACCACTTCGTTTCCAGCAAGGTCATCTCAGAGCGAAAATATTACGTTCCGACCCCACAACATGACACGAATCGCCCACTCCGAAATTGGCGCGAATCATCCCGCAACCCCCCCCCCCCCGGGCCGAACCACCCTGGCGACCGGCCGAGGGTCCCGCTGCTCGCTCAGGCATCCAACCAGCGCCGATCAATGTGTCCCTCCACGTGCGGCAATGTTGCCCTAACTGTACAACATTCCCCTTCTCGGTCGCAGCTTCGCTGGTTGTAGAGACGAGAAGACGTTCACCATCCGTTGGGAATCTGCTGCTGCCAGCGAGGGCAGAAGGTACATTGTTATGGATAAATCCATGCATGTTTCACACAGGACGTGCGGATCTGCCATGGCCCACGTGGTCAGTGCTCACGTTCGCCCGATTCTACAAACGTGTGCGGCTGTGCGCGGGGCGAACACCAAAATGTATCAGATATTTGGTTGAAAAGAAACGCACCGCTTTTACTTCGCACACTCGTATCCCGCCCAACGTGGCTAGGAGTCGCCTTCATCTGCCTCTGTATGCGTTTCTTGCAGCGTGGGCGTCGTGCTGGGTGTGTTTCCTGCGTTGTGAAAAACACCATTTGTGCAGCCCCTTAAGAGATATTCATTTGTATGCCTTTTTATTGCAAGCGGCAATCTTCTCCAGATCATCGGAAGCTCGAGTCGATATT
This sequence comes from Eptatretus burgeri, assembly GCF_056783735.1. NCBI lineage: Eukaryota > Metazoa > Chordata > Myxini > Myxiniformes > Myxinidae > Eptatretus > Eptatretus burgeri. Next base: position 30,479,848 of record NC_140978.1, on the reverse strand, counting down.
CCCGAACTGCCAAGTGCACTGTATGACTCGCCGCACATGTTGGGTTCAGGGCTTGCTTGGGAATAGGGGCTCTGTAGTGTTGATACTCGCGCGTCATCGTTTCCTCGCAGCTGCGCCACACGCCCTGGCCTCCGTGAGGGCCCACCTCAGAGTGAAGGCACACGTGGCTCAGATTTACCTCAGGAATAATCAGAAAAGAAGAGTAAGGACGAAATGAAGAAAAAATTGATGTAAGCAAACCGAGCTATGAGCTCATTGCAACGCATGCCCCTTGTCATGCTTAAGAAAATGGAAGGGAGTATCTTCACATTTTTTTTTTTTGTATACCTTGTCGAGGCTCGTATGAGAGCTAACACACAACGCACAGTAAGGGGGCATGAGACAAGAGGGGCGGGAGTGGAAGGGACAAAACAGTGGGGAACAGACACATGAGGTGAACTGTGGAAGGGAGAGGGATGGGGATGGGACGGGGAACATGGCGAAGAGAATATGGACATTACAGGGACTTTCAGGAAGGAAAGCAGGGGAATTGAAGGAAGTGGGCTTGGGTGGATTATCGGGGGTAGAAAAGATCGAGGATTTGGATGGGGGAAGATAAGAGGTGGTGGTGAACAGCTGTTTTGAAAGCCTGGAGGGAAGAATGGGAAAGAAGAGGGTGAGGAAGTTTATTCCAAAGGCGGGAAAAAGAGGAATGAAAGAGTGAAGATGAGCAGTGATTCGTGATTTTGGTAGTTTTACCAGAAGGGGGTTGTTGGCGGACCTTGAGCGCCCTGTGTAAATGTGATGGGGACAAATCGCAGAGAGAGCAGGGGGGGCAAGGCTGGAGAGGAGTCGGTAGAAGACAGAAAGACCAGCGACCAACCTGCGGTGATTGAGTGAGAAGCCCAAAGACTCAGCTTCATTGCGGGAGATGCCGATGATCTTAAATGCCCTGGTTTTGACAGCATGAAGCCGAGAAAGGTGGGAGGCAGGAGCACCAGCCCAGAGGGGAGAGCAGTACTCCATCAGGCTACGGACAAAAGCTTTGTAAGTGGTCAGGAGCTCAAGAGGGCCGAGGAAGGACTTTGCACGACGGAGGATTCCCAGTCGGCGACTGGATTTTGAGCTGAGGTTGGAAATGTGACTTTCCCAGGAAAGGTCATGGCAGACAGTGAGACCCAGAAGCTTGAAAGAAAAGACTTCTTCCAGAGAATTGTTGAGAAAGTGGATGGGGGGGTTTTCTAAATGGTCCTTTCGAAGAGACATAGTGAGAGTGTGAGATTTGTCTGTATTGAAAGACATGTTCCACATGTTGGACCAGTTTGAGATTTTATCCAGATCTGCAGTGAGCGAAGAAGCTGCTGCTTGCCGGTCTGAGGGATGACAGATGGTACGACAGAGGGTGGAGTCGTTGGCAAAGAGAAATAGAGGATTTTCCAGAGAGTCGGAGAGATCATTGATGAAAACCAGAAAAAGAACAGGGCCCAGAACGCTACCTTGAGGAACTCCAGCCTGCACAGGAAGAGGGGATGAAAGAACTCCATTTAGGGCCACACGTTGACTGCGACAGGGGATGAAGTCTGTGAGCCATGAGTGGAGATGGCCTTGAATACCATGGGAAGAGAGTTTGGTGAGTAGTGCAGGGTGCCAGACTGTGTCAAAAGCATGTGATATGTCCAGGGATACGGCTCGGATTTCCTGTCTGGCATTGAGGACCTCCATCCATTGATGGGAGAGCAGAAGCAGCATATCCAGGGTGGAGTGACCTGGTCTGAAACCAAATTGATGATTGGAAATCAAGCCATTGGAGAAGAGGATGGATTTCATGTCTGAAGCGATGATGGATTCCATAACCTTGCTGATGATTGGGAGAAGGCTGATTGGTCTGTAGTTACAGGGATCTGTTTTTGCACCTTTTTTATGCAGGGCAGTGATGTTAGCAGATTTCCAAGCAGATGGCAGATGACCTTGGGCAAATGAGAGGGTGAATAGAACAGAGAGAGGGTGAGCAAGAGCAGAAGAGCAGGCTTTGAGGACACATGGGCTGATGCCGTCTGGACCGGTTGCAGAATCTGACTCGAGGTTTGAAAGCAAGCTCTCCATCTTGTCAGGAGAAAAGGACACAGTGTTCAGGGACAGTTGGGTGCGACTGGTTAAGGTGGGTAGAGAAAGTGATGGGTTTAGAACACAAGATTTAGCTGCAAACACCGAGTTTAGACATTCAGCTTTATCACGTGTGGTATCAGCAGTGCGACCATTTGAGCTAAGGGAGGGGATGGAGGGGGAACATACACCAGAAACAGATTTGATTAAATGCCATCAGGATTTTGAGGATGGAGAGAGGTTTGAGAGTTCAGACTTGAGATGAGAAAGATGTTGTTTTCTGGCTCTCCTGAGGGTAGATACACACTTGTTCCGAGCTTTGTGGAAAGAACTGAGATTGCCCTCAGTTGGGTTTGCTTTCCATGAGGTAAAGGCAAGTTGTTTCAGGACAACTGCCTCGCTACAAGCTTCAGTAAACCAAGGGCGGGAGGAAGGGTAGGACAACTGAACACGAGAGGGGATAAATCTGTGCATGTGGGAGAGCAAGTTTCTTTGAAAGAATTCTCAGAATGAGTTGATGTTTGAGAAAGTAGTGATAGGAGACCAGTCTGTAAGCTTGATGGTTGCTCGGAGACCCTGCCAGTCGGCTTGAGTGAAATGCCAGACTCGACGGCGGTGAGGTGGTTCTCTGATAACAGCCAGAGAGATGTCCACTTTGACAAGGACGTGGTCAGAAGAACCGATTGGAGCGAAGGAAGAGCAGCAGATATTGTCAGGGAAATTTGTCAAAATCAGATCCAGAAGAGATGGAGTACCATTGGTTGAGATCCGGGTCGGGAAGTTGACCAATTGAGTCAGTCCTAATGAGTCGCAGAAAGCTTTTGCTGAGGTGCCATGGCAGGTGACAGAGGTACCCACACCTAGCCAACTGGCGAGATGACAATTGAAGTCACCACAAAAGAGGAAGAGAGAGTTTGGATGAGAAAATACAAGATGGTCCATGTTTTCGGATAGTGAGGTGTAGATGGACTCGTCACTGTTCGGTGGACGGGACAGTACACATATAAACATATATTAATGGAATAACTGTCTTGGGACCACTATCTGTTGTATGCATGCGGTTCCGAGAATCGCAACTACATATATATATATATATATATATATATATATATATATATATATATATATATATATGTATATATGTATATATGTATATATGTATATATGTATATATGTATATATGTATATATGTATATATGTATATATGTATATATATGTATATATGTATATATATATATATATATATATATACACATGAGAACCAGTGTACTGGACCCGGTGTATGCCCCGGTTCGAATAGGTGTACCATATCCCTGTGTGTCGTGAGAGGCGACCAGGGTTGTGTCAGGAAGGGCATCCGGCGTAAAAACCAATGCCAAATCATGATGTGGACAACAAAACGAATTTCCATACCGGATCGGTCGAGGCCCTGGTTCCAACGACCGCCACTGGTACCGGTGGTCAGCAGGGTACCAGTGGAAATTGTGCTTCTGCTGGGCGAAGGAGGAGAAGGAGACGAGGAAGGCGAGTCTGGAGGCAGTGGGAGAGGGGGAAGGGGAGAAGTGTGGAGGTGAGAGTTGGAACTCTGAATGTTGGGACGATGACTGGCAAAGAGCGAGAGTTGGCTGATATGATGGAGAGAAGAAAGGTGGACATACTGTGTGTACAAGAGACCAAGTGGATGGAGAGTAAGGCCAGGAGCATTGGAGGTGGTTTCAAACTGTTCTACCATGGTGTGGATGGGAGGAGAAATGGTGTTGGGGTAATCCTGAAGGAAGATTATGTCAAGAGGGTATTGGAGGTGTGGAGAGTGTCTGACCGAGTGATGAGTGTGAAGTTGGAAATTGAAGGGGTGATGATGAATGTCATCAGTGCATATGCCCCACATATGGGGTGTGAGATGGAATATAAAGAAGATTTCTGGAGTGAGTTAGATGAAGTGGTGGAGAGTGTATCCAAGGATGAAAGAGTGGTGATTGGAGCAGATTTCAATGGGCATGTTGGGGAAGGGAATAAAGAGGATGAAGAGGTGGTGGGTAGGTACGGTCTCAACAAGAGAAATGTGGAAGGGCAAATGGTGATAGAGTTTGCAAAAAGAATGGAAATAAATACGTATTTCAAGAAGAAGGAGGAACACAGGGTGACGTACAAGAGTGGAGGAAAGTGCACACAGGTGGATTACATCTAAAGCAGGAGATGCAACCTGAAAGACATGAGAGACTGTAAGGTGGTGGCAGGGGAGAGTGTAGCTCGACAGCATCGATTGGTGGTCTGTAGGATTTTTTTTTTTTTTTTTTTTTTTTTTGTATACCTTGGTCGAGGCTCGTATGAGAGCTAACACACAACTCACAGCAAGGAGGCATGAGACAAGAGGGGCGGGAGTGGAAGGGACAAAACATTGGGGAACAGACACAGGTGAACTGTGGAAGGGAGAGGGATGGGGATGGGACGGGGAACATGGCGAGGGGAAGATGGACATTAAAGGGACTTTCAGGAAGGAAAGCAGGAGAATTGAAGGAAGTGGGCTTGGGTGGATTATCGGGGGTAGAAAAGATCGAGGATTTGGATGGGGGAAGATAAGAGGTGGTGGTGAACAGCTGTTTTGAAAGCCTGGAGGGAAGAATGGGAAAGAATAGAGTGAGGAAGTTTATTCCAAAGGCGGGAAAAAAGAGGAATGAAAGAGTGATGATTTTGAAGGTGAGGTCGAGGAAGAGAGTGAGGGCTGAACCAGGGACCAGATGGTGGAAGATGAAGGAGGAAGACTGTTGCGTGGAATTTAGGGAGGAGGCGAGACAGGTGTTGGATGGTGGTAAAGATGGGTGGGATGATTGGGCAACTACAGCAGAAGTGGTGAGGGAGATAGCTAGGAAGGTACTTGGTGTGACATCTGGACAGATGAAGGAAGATAAACAGACTTGGTGGTGGAACGAGGAAGTACAGAAAGGCATAAGGAAGAAGGGGTTGGAGAAAAAGAAGTTGGATAGTCAGAGAGATGAAGAAAGTAGGCATGAGTACAAGGAGTGGCGGCGAAATGCAAAGAGAGAGGTGGCAAAGGCTAATAAAAAGGCATATGACGAGCTGTATGAGAAGTTGGATACAAAAGAAGGGGAAAAGGATTTATACCGATTGGTGAGACAGAGGGATGAGGTGGGATGGATGTGCTGCAGGTTAGGGTGATAAAGGACGCAAATGGGAATGTGCTGACAAGCGAGGAGAGTGTGTTGAGAAGGTGGATGGAGTACTTTGAGGAGCTGATGAATGAAGAAAATGAGAGAGAGAGAGAAGGTTGGAAGAGGTGGAGATAGTGAATCAGGAAGTGGGGTGGATCAGTAAGGATGAAGTGAGGACTGTTATGAAGAGGATGAAGAGTGGAAAGGCGGTTGGCCCAGATGGTATACCAGTGGAGGCATAGAAGTGCTTTGGAGAGATGGCAGTGGGGTTGTTCACCAGATTGTTTAATCCAATCTTGGAAAGTGAGGGGATGCCGGAGGAGTGGAGATTAAGTGTACTGGTTCCGATTTTCAAGAACAAGGGTGATGTGCAGAGCTGTGGAAATTACAGAGCGATAAATTTGTTTAGCCACACCATGAAGTTGTGGGAAAGAGTAGTGGAAGCTAGGTTGAGAAGAGAGGTGATGATCTGTGAGCAGCAATATGGGTTTATGCCAGGAAAGAGCACCACTGATGCGATGTTTGCTTTGAGAATGTTGATGGAGAAGTATAGGGAAGGCCAGAAGGAGTTACATTGTGTGTTTGTGGATTTAGAGAAAGCTTCTGATAGGGTGCCAAGAGAGGAGTTGTGGCATTGGATGAGGAAGTCGGGAGTGGTGGAGAAGTATGTGAGGATCGTGCAGGATATGTACGAGGAGAGTGTGACAGCGGTGAGGTGTGCGGTAGGAATGACGTACCGGTTAAAGGTAAAAGTGGGATTGCACCAAGGATCGACTCTGAGCCCTTTACTGTTTGCAATGGTGATGGACAGGTTGACGGACGAGATCAGACTGGAGTCCCCATGCACTATGATGTTCGCGGATGACATCATGATCTGTAGGGAGAGTAGGGAGCAGGCTGAGTTGATCCTCGAGAGGTGGAGGTACGCACTGGAGAGAAGGGGAATGATCGTCAGTCGGAGTAAGACGGAGTAAATGTGCGTAAATGAGAGGGAGGGTGGTGGTATGGTGCGTTTGCAAGGACTTGAGGTCAGGAAGGTGGATGGGTTTAAATACTTGGGATCAACTGTCCAAAGCAATGGAGAGTGTGGGAGAGA
>NC_140978.1:30446000-30468500 GCF_056783735.1 Eptatretus burgeri | reverse complement strand
GGTCCGCGGAGTTGGGGCGCCATCGCCGCTCCGCGTCTCATCACCAGACGGGTAGGCGCGACCCGGTCTCGGCCTCAGGCCCGCCTCATCCTTGAGGGTATTTCTTTTCCTTGGTTTTGGGTATGTGTTGTCGGCGCCGTCTGTTTAGTAGAATTGTATAAGTGTTGCCGTGTGCTCGGTAGTCGGTATTAGCTCTGCATTGTTTTCGCTTTTATATTTGCTTTTTGTGTAAATGGAATTGTGTTTTTTCTGTGTGCTTTTGGTGGAATTGTATATGTGTGCTCCCGTGTGCCGTGAATAAATGTGCTTTATTATTGAACTGTTCTCCCGCTTCGCTTCGTCTTTTTCTCCCATTGAATCCTCATCTTGCTTCACGTAAAGGGTTGGTAGTGGGCTGAATACGCCCGATAATTAATCGAACCGTCGAGGTCGACGATAACACCGCTCGGTTATTCTGATAGTACGGAACGGGTCGCTTAAGTGGCCCGTGTCCGAAGTCGACCTGCGGCGAGGTGCGATCGCCCGGTCTACCCTCCGCGTGGGTACTTAGGTAGGTCGAATTTGGCGAGCAACCCTATGCCACGCGGGGGCTGATTGGCTCGATCGCGGTGAGACCGAAAGGTCCACCCGTGACTGGTTCCCGGCGTTAGTCCGAGAGGGTCACGACTGGATTGTCCGTCCGGTGGGCGACGTGCCGCGATTCGAGTTACGTGGCCGTCAGCACGCCGGCGGGCGCGAATACCGCAACAATATTTTTTTTTCCCTAAAAATAAACCCCCTTTTTATCCCAAGGTATATTTATTTGTCTCCCCTTTTAACCTGGGGACACTTTTTTTTTTTCAAATAATCCATGCAATGAGATAAAGATTTGTTCAAGTACTAAAGTGGTAATGCGATTTGTTAAAGGTGATTCGAAAGAAATATCTGAAACGTCTAACCCTCGGGACGCTCTTTATCAAATAACTGATGCATATTGTTTAGCTCACTCATTGAACCTATAAAGATTTGTTCATTCTCAAATTCCTTCAATAGTTTAATTTTCTTTGCACAATAATCCCCATCTAAAATATTGAAAAACAAAACATTTGAATCTTTATATTTTTTAAGATACCCCTTTTGTGTCATTACGAAATGATAAACTTCTCTTAATGATCTCATCTGGCCACCGCCCGAGTTGCAAGTCATTTTTGTGCATAAACCACGCCATAAAAAAAGTTTTGTTTCAAATGATTTCAGTTCGTGTCATGAAAATGAGGAAGTGTTTTTTTTTGACACGGTCATGCTGTGTGAATGAGGAAGTGTTTTTGGACAGTCATGCTGTGAAAAAATAGGAACTATTCTGTGAGACAAGGTCTCGTGTTTATATTTTATCTCAGAACACGAACTGAAAACATGTTTAATCAAAACCATTTTAGGGTATTTTAAGTATGTTTTAAAAATGATTCATACAATTTGAGAATATATCTCCCAGTTATTTTCCAAGCTGTCTCTCCCGAAGCGTCATTTCCTGTGGCCACACCCAATGATTAAGCAATCTCCTCATCGTTGCTTTATAAGTGATTCGCCAGACAAAGTTTCTGCCAGACGGGATTTTCATTTTTACAACTGAGACATGAGCGATCTTTCTTCCGCGAACAAAACAGCTCAACACAAAGTTGGTAAGCCTGTGTATAGGTTCCTCTTTGAACGATGAAGCAATTGATTATAAATTAAATCGTGATAATTCTGATATATATTTTTTTTTCTTGGCAGGTCCTTGGAAGAAGAGCAGTTTACATATCATGACGAGGTGCATGAAATTAATGCTCTTATTGAAGAGGTCAATCATCTTAGAAGAGAATTGAAAAACATTTTTAAAGACTGACATGACGTCTTATCATGGCCTCTGATCTTTTTGCCATCTTGTACCAATGGTAAAAAAACTGAGACATGGACTCACTCTCTTCCGATGAAGATAACAGCTCACTACAAAGTTGGTAAGTTTGTGTATGGTTTCCTCTTTGAACAATGAAGCAATTGATAATAAATTAAATCGTGATAATGCGAAAATATATATTTTTTCCTGGCAGGTCCTTGGAAGAAGTGGAGTTTACATATCACGATGAGGTGCATCAAATGAATGCTCTTATTGAAGAGGTCAATGATTTTAGAAGAGAATTGAAAAACATTTATAATGACTGGCACAAAGTCTTATCGCGGCCTCTGATCTCGAATAAATTAAACCAATGTTGAGACACGTGTGTGTGTGTGTGTGTGTGTGTGTGTGTGTGTGTGTGTGTGTGTGTGTGTGTGAATATATGTGTGTGTGTGTGTGTGTGTGTGTGTGTGTGTGTGTGTGTGTGTGTGTGTGTGTGTCTCTTTCCCTGTCTGTTTGTCTCTCTCTATCTCTCCCTGTCTGTCTCTTTGTATCACTCTCTGTCTGTCTTTCTACCTACCTCTCTCTGTCTGTCTCTCCATCTATACCCTTGACTCATTATTTTTTTTTTTTCAGCTCGATCACACAACATCAGCTGTTGAAGCAATCTGGTACAACATGATTTTCTGGAGGTAAATGTTTCTGAATTATTATTTAGTTATTCTTTTATTAATATCACTCTCTCTCTTTAGAATGTCGTCTTATGTTGGTTGCATCATTAGTTTGGACGCGGTTTTACCAGTACACTGGAATTCATTTTATTGGCCTTGGAAGGATGACAGGCTGAGTTGGCCTCCTGGTGTGTTAATTCAGTGGTCAACGAGGCTTGAACTTAGAACCAACACCAGGCTTACTCATATTACCATGTAATTATCTTTATAAACCTAATTATTATCCACTTTTTGTTTCAAAACAGAATATGGTGTCTGAGTTTCGAAATCACAAGACATCTGAAGAAGATTGCTGGGAAAGATTATACATTCTCGCAAATGAAGATTTAATATTTGCAATTTTGATTAATTATATTTGTTTTGTTTACAATTACTTGATTTTGAATTTCAAAAAAAGGATCAAGACATGAAGGAGAGGGAGGGGGTGGGGGGGTAGGTGCGCTCCCCCAACGACCCATCACCCCCTCATCCCACCCCCCCCCTCCCCATGTGTGTGTGTGTGTGTGGGGAAGGGTGGGGGTGGGATGAGGGAGGTGGTGGGTCAAAGGTGGGGGTGCACAGGGGGGATAAGGGGGGTGGGGCTTGTGTGGGCGGGGTTTGTGTGGGTGGGGTTTATGTGGGCGGGGCTTGTGTGGGTGGGGTTTATGTGGGCGGGGCTTGTGTGGGCAGGGCGTGTGTGGGCGGGGTTTGTGGGAGGGCGTTTATGTGGGTGGGGCTTCGGTGGGGTTTATGTGGGTGGGCTTCGGTGGGGTTTGCGTGGGCAGGGATTACGTGGGCAGGGTTGATGTGACCGTAGCTTCGGTGGGGCTTATGTGGGAGGGGTGAATGTGGATGAGGCTTATGTGGATGAGGTTTGTGTGGATAAATGGATGGGTGGATGGGTGGATGAGTGGAGCTTGTGTGGATGGGTGGATATTTTTTTAATTAAATAAACATGTTGTGTGTGGGGAACTAATTAACTAATCACTAATTATGTGAATATGATGAATATGGGTGGAGCTTGTGTGGGGTTTGTGTGTGTGGAGCTTGTGTGGGGGGGAGTTTTTGTGTGGAGCTTGTGAAGGGTTTGTGTGTGGTGGGGTTTGTGTGGGGTTTGTGTGTGGTGGGGTTTGTGTGGGGTTTGTGTGGGGTTTGTGTGGGGTGGGGTTTGTGTGGGGTGGGGTTTATGTGGGTGGGTTTTGTGTGGGTGGGTTTTGTGTGGGCGGAGTCAAAAAGGGGCGGAGTCAAAAAATTTCAATTTATCTTTGTCTTTTGTAATTCCTGTGAATAAAATGAACCTAAAATCTCTTCCCCTTCCAAATCATATATCTTATAAGTCCAAGGAAGCGTATCTATTACATCAACAATTTTTAAAAGTTTGTTCGTCCATCGTTTAGCATAACCCTTTTCAAAATGAGATTTCCACCTATATATTCTTACGATATCACCAACTTTGAACTTAGGTTTTCTGACATTAATCTCTTTTTCATATTTTAATTTTGTAAATGTTTCTGATGGTTTCATATTTGTTGACGTGTGAATCGTGTCATTATACTTATCCACAATATCCTGAATAAAAGATGACCATTGTTGTGAACCGAGTTGTGTGAATTTTTTATATAATCTCTCTTTTAAGGTACGATTAAAACATTCAACAACAACTGCCTTCCCTTCATTATAGGTACTGTATAATGTAATACTGTTATTTTTTCGAAAATTCATAAATGTCTTGTTATAAAACTCTCTACCCTCATCAGTCCACAATTTTTTAGGTTTTCTCTTGCTTTTATTAAATATCTGTTGAAAGGCTAACATAAGAGTATTACCTGTTTTGTTTTTTAATGGTACAACCCATGCGTATCTACTCCTCAAATCAATAACGGTTAAAGCATACTTGTACCCCTTATCATTATTGAGTTCAATCAAATCAGCAGACCAGATATAATCTACTTCCTTGGAATAAACTTTCCTTCTCTGAAACTTTGTGAATATTGGTTTATGTAATTCATCAGCTAATTGCTCTTCAGTCTTAATGACATCATTAGAGCCTATAAGTTTTTTGAATTTCCATGTCCAAGTTTCAATTTAGCACTGATCATCTTCTTCACAATGAACCGAACAACTTTTTCTCTCAAGGTTGGATTTTGTATCAGAGACAAATTATACAACATTTCTCTATCGGCTTCATGCTTTTCTTCCAACGTTGTGGTATTCCCATAATCAATATCTTGTCTCATGCACACTTCATCAACTCCATTGATGGGTTCACTCCAGGATTTAGGATTGTCTGCCTCATCTAATCTTTTATCCAAGTTTGTGCCTGGACCACAGAAAGAATACCCTAGAAGATGTAATTCCCCTGGTATTCCAGTAGTTGTAAATTTACTTCCTGATAAAAACTTTTGTATATCTCCTCCTCGTTTGTGTTTGGAGATAAATTGATTTTTTTTTGAACCACACACCGAACATATACCTTTTTGTATAACCCTGTTATTTTTACTTTTAATATATGAAATATTTTTTGTATTAGTTTTCTTTTTACATTTGAGACAATAACTCATTTATTTATGTGAAAAATTCCTGCAGAGTGCAAAAACCTTTTAAGTTTCCAACATGCACATTTGAATCTTAATTTTTAAAACATAAAGAATCCTTAGAAATGCCTTCACTCTCTCCTCCATTTATTTAAGAAAAAAAATAAAAATGAAAAACTTGAATTAAAATGAATATCTTGTCGATGTCAATATTCTTGTTGAAAGTATTGCAAATATACTTGTCAATTCTTTGTTTTCCTCCTCGGTGTGTTGAGTTATTTTCTGTAATACCACCAATCTTTTTTTAATCTCACTGGTTTCCATATTTTGATATTTATTTTGTCTCGCTCTTTCTTCCCTCTCCTTCTCTCTCTCTATTCTCCCTCTCCTCCTTCTCTCTCTTCTCTTTTTCCTCCTCTTTTTTCTCCCTCTCCTCCTTCTCTCTCTTCTCCTTTTCCTCCTCTTTCTTCTCCCTCTCCTCCTTCTCTCTATTCTCCTTTTCCTCATCTTCCCTCTCTTCTTCAACTCCTTCCTCATCCCTTATTATCCTTGAATCGCTTACACCCCATAGAATATCATACATATATTCATCAGGATTTCTTGTTGTTCCTGTATCCAAAATATTTTTTTTTACAACAGGAAACCAATAAAATTTCTTTTGAATTTCTAAAAGAGCCTTACCTTTTCTTAACTTTATAATTTTTTCATTATTTAACATTCTAATTAAATCTAAAGTTGTCAGTTTATCAACATCAGCATAATGCCAATCTTTTATTGAAAATACCTCATTCTTATGTTGTAGAACATATTTATTAAAATCCGAATACCCTTTTCTTGAAGGTATGCTTGGACACAGAAATGATAATTTTCTTGAAACCTTCTTGCTGTCATTTATGGATTAGAAATATATGTTAGAATAATATTATGGCACGAAAAAACTCCCCATCTTCCCATAGTTAAATCATTTTGTATTTCCTTACTTATTATATATAATCCTGTTTTTTCTCTTTTCATGATATAAACAAGGGCAAAACCATTATTATATTTACCCTTATTAAATTCTTTTATTTGTTGTTTACTAATCGTGGCCCCACAAAACTCATTCTCGATACCAAGTGGATAATATTCTTCCTTACGAGACTGATTTAATTGTTCCAGGTCTTCGAGGTTAATTTTAAATGACCAATTATACCCTAAATCATTCATATCATACCCCCATTGTTCTATTCTCATACAAACGATACGCCCTTCTTTATAAAAATTTATTTTAATTCGAACTGTGAATTCTGTATGACCTGGAGATAATATCAACACTTCTGTATCTTTGGAATACACGGCCGTTTTGTTTAAGGATATATATTGTGATAAATCGCTTAATCTCACCAAGTGATTCGCGTCAGTCGGGCTTGGATAATTTTTTAATTTATAAGCATTTTTCATGTTAATATTTTTGGTAATATTATATTTATATCGTTCAGCCTGTGCCTTTGTGTAATAATTTGATAAATCAATATTCAGTTCTAGAGATACACCAAAGATAGAACCATCTTTACCAACATAAGTCATTTATATTAGATTAAAAATAATATCATAAAATTTTTTATTTTTGTTGAGTTGAAATAACACATATAGACATAATTGACCACAACACTTGGAATTTAATTCTTGGACTTGAAATGTTTGATAAACACCATTCTCTAAGAATTTTATGACTTCAACAGGTGGTGGAAGACCAAAACTATCAAAATAATATTTGTCTTGACTATTAAAAATACAAACCCAATGAGAACCATTCCCATTATTATCTTCTAAGTTCATAATAATATTCTTTGTATGTTTCGGCACATTTGTTAATTCATCTCTCATACAAATAACCACATGATGAATTTTTAATTTCTTACAATATTTGACAAGTTGTAAATTTGATGTTGTATTCTTTCCAAATTCTTTAAACCACTCATCAATGCTCATTTATTTATTAGAAAGATATAATCCATTACCTCTTTTCGTTAATTTTATACCTGCTTGTGCTGTAGAAGAAAGCATATCTCCAACTAACAATCTCGCTTTATCAGGCAGACCTTCAACTTTTTCAGAAAAATCTACAATTACACCACTTCCACTAATTTGTTTCTCCAACTCTTTGTTATGTCTTTCCAATTCTTTTTGAGCCTGGAGTTGAGCCTTCCTTTCGTTGGCAGTTTTCACCGCTGTTGAAATACCACCCGTCAATGCTCCAACCGAGAAATCCTCCACTCGTCTCTCTTATTGAATATTTTTTCAACATTGGTTTTGTCATTTTAATTTTAAGTGAGCCAGTGTCATTCAAGATTTTAACCTGTTCTCTTGTGAGCAAAACATCAATTCTTACTGCTCCTTTTCTCTGAATTGTATTAAAGTTAATCGTACAAGGCTTTTGATTTTGAACACAAGATGATAGTTTATGAAGATTGATTTGATTAACATATACCCCAGTTGGTACTTTGCCACTCATTTATTTAACAAAAAATTACGTGAGACTAATCATCACACCATTATCTGTATTAATCTGTAATTCTGTTTCTTCCAAAAGCAAACAATATGTATCAACTTCTTCACTCTCTCCTCTTTCAATGTAGAGGGAAGTATCCACTCGATTAGACGTTATAGTTTCGTTTTGAGCGCTCAGGTCAAACGCATAGATTGTATACAAACTTTTAAATGCTGTCATATCCAAAATGGGTTCTTTATTTCCATTACTTTCACACACCTTTTGGTAATACTTGTATGCTTCAGCAAAATCATTTTTTCCCAATTAATTTCCAATCTATCTCGTGGATAAAATGTTCCATCTAGAGAAACGCGAAGTTGTTTCACCTTAGCATAATCACTCAATGCATTATTCTTATCAGTCGCAGTATCACCATCTGGCTTTTTAAAAAAGATCCACCGATATCGTGGCTTTCCTTCCAGAACACCCAAATTCCACGTGTAAGTAGTTTGGTTGAGTTTAACGTGTTGACATCTTCTTTTGAGGTATGATACACTGAGTGGTTTCTTTGAGTTAAGTCTTCTATTCAACATCTCTTCTGTTTTAAGATTAGGAGTATATTCACTGATATACCAACTCATTTCCTCAATTACAAATTTATTCTGATCACCAAAAGCATTACCAACACCAAAAAGCAATCTATTTTCATTATCATTCCTTTGTAGTTGAAATCTAATTTTAAGACCAGACAGAACTTTATCATGATCACAAAATCCAAATATACCTTTAAGAGGAACTGCCACAGTAAAACTATTTTCTGCTTTTGTATCATCATTATACGCTCCTTTCCTTTGAGTATATCCAGGGTCTGTGTTTGTTCCCGTTGACATATCAGGAATAAAACCTTCGACAGACCCCTTTCCCATTCTATCACTGAATGTATAGAGTGTAAATTTCATCATTTCAGATACAGCAGAGACATAATCAGCCGCTTCAACTTCTTGTGTTCCAATATACAAACGCACACTATCAAACATTTTCCAGAAGAAATAATTTACAAGTGTAGCGTTTGTGTTAGTCGCAGCCTTAGTGAATTTAAATTTACACAACAAGAAACTTTCGGATAGATTCAAATAGGTTTGTTGATTATTTATTTCAAAACTTTTTGTACCATTCGTATTCCAGTCTGTTCCAGTTATTGCATTTCCCTTGAAGTAATCTTCTTTATGAGTGGAGTTTGAGATAATAATAGTATCATCCAAATCATAGATACTATCAATTGCTTCCATACTTGTATTTATTTAGGAAAAAAAGATGTTAAAACTTTTGAAACGCTGATCCAAGTATTCGAATTATTTTCTGTCGTTCTTGGGGGGCAACTGAGTTTTGCCTTTCTTAATTTCTTTTATTGCTTGTAATTTATGAGATTCCTTCTGGGCATCTTTTATGCTCTTTACAACACCTGCTACATTTCCCACAGCAGAAGCAGTTGAACCAATTAGATCTTTATGTTTAAGAATAGTTGAACCAATACCCATGACAGTATCAATTATCCCATCTCCTCTAAATTGATGTCCAACACCCCTTTGTCTCTTAGTTTTATAGTATCCTCCACCAAGATACATACCTTCACCCTTGTAGTATGGGGAAAGGAACATCCCATCCCCTGTAATTATTTTATATTTTCCCAACTCGTGTTTCGTCACAATAACCATCGTATTTATTTATTGGAAAACTTCATGGAGGTGAATTCTGATGGATATAACTTCTCCATTAAAAGAAATCATACGATTATCTTGGTCGGTTATCCTAAAATTTACTCTGTGTATGTTTTTTCCTTACACAGGGAGATAAACCAAATTTTTGGGTTCCATATTGAATTTATAACCAATTGGGGTTGAGTATGCGCTGAATGAAAATATTGCATTTGTTTTTTTTCCATCATTATAAGCACCATCAATCAAATCACAGTGAATTAACACCGAATTTATTCCTGAGGATATTTGAATGACATTATCACTGTAAAACATCCCATTAGTTTCAATCTTTTTTGAGGAGAAACCCAATAACTCTCTAAATGAATTATCAATTGTGAAATCAACCTTGTAGTTATTTTAACTGTAATCGTTGATTTTGACGTATGTTTTTGAATGTCTATAACAATATTTTTGGTTCATCACCCTGTTCTTTCATAAGACGAGCAATTTCGGAAGATATTTGAGAAATCTCATATGCTCCGGGTGAGACTGTTATCGTTTTGTATCCACTTCCGGGATTATAACTAAACTTGTCATTTTTATCAGTTATATTAAATAAGGTATTATAAGTTTCCATGGACAATAAAGATGCCTCATATTCTTTTGTTGGGTCAAGTAGTGGGTATGGGAATGAAGATGTGTGGTCGCAAGTTGTGAAATTAAAACTCAGGATTGTGCTTCTCATCTTATTTAATATGAGATAAAATGTCTTTATATTGAGATTTATTAATTATTTTCATGTTCATCAACTGGTCTAAAATGGCTGATGCTTCATTGAAACAATTGTTATTTCCAGCCTTCTTACTACCTAACAACAATAACAGTCTATTAACTAATTGCGATGGGTCATTTGGAAGAAAACTAATACCTGAACCAAGGATACTTAAAGCCTGAATAATGTGTTTCTCCTTCTCATTTTTCCTACTTTTACTAGAAATACTAACCCTATAATTTAGAGTGTTCAGCAGATCAATATATACTCTATCATCATTATTTTTCATATCCAATGGTTTATCAATATACTTTGATTCATCCCTCACAGTTGAACCTTGTCTTCCATCTTTTGTGAGAAGAAACATTAATCTCGGAGTTAGTTTAACAGGGGGTTGAGCAGAACCTAAGAACCTTAATTCATCATGAAATATCAATACCTTTTCTTAAACAAGATGAAATATTGCTGGTTGTTCTGTTGGAATGAGTCCTGCTTTGGTTTTTGAATCCGCTGAATATTCATTGTTTTGAAGAGCATTCACAATATAATCAGGGGGTCGATTAATCTCGTCCAGTTGTTGAAATAAACCTTCATCATCATATACCTTTAATTCCCCGAAATGCTCTAATTCTTCCTCCGTCATTTGATCAAAATCTTTTAACATTTGAAGTTTTTTAGGAGTATATTCTACTGTGGGAACTGTGGAAACATCTTTCATTTTTTCTTGGGAAGTTTTTAAAAGTGGTTTAAAAAATTTCTCTTGTTTTCTTTCAAATGCTTCTTCGCCCGTTAGTTTCTATCTGTGTTTCTTCTTTATGTCTTCCTGCTGTTTTACAACTTTTGAAACCAACTCTTGGTGTTCCTTAAATCTTCTTGCTCTTTCTTTTGCATCCATTTATTTATTGTAAAATATCATGTCATGAATTGTAAAGATCAACAGGGAAATTTTCCTTTTCTTCATCATTCAAGTAGATGTGTTCAAATAAATCCTTTTCTTTAAATATTTCATCAAATTCTTTATTAACATTAATGCGAGTTGTAATTTCTTCTTCACTAATACTTGCATCTCTGCTTTTCATACGTTTGCGTTGAGTTTCTTCATCAACTTCAAAACCGAATGATAAATCTTCACTCCGCTCAGATGTTTAATAATTTGTCGCGTTCCTTCTGGATTAGTTTCTAATATCCCAAGACCACCAGATTTTAGTTTCCTTAACTCACTCTTACAATGTGAATATTTTGTTGTACCAAGAGAAACCTCCTCAAATATTTGACCTTCATTCCTCAATCGCATATGTTCCTCCACTGAAATATAGTGATAATCTTCACCTTTTACTTCTCCAGGTCTTATTGCTCTAGTTGTTGTTGATACAATGCGTATCACGGGGTGTTTTTTAAGTAAATTTACAATATTCTCATTTGTACTACACAAGAACCTTGATTTATGAAAGTTTTTTTCAGAAGCAGATTTACCCACAAGATTTACAATAATAGTTGTCATTTATATATGTAATTGTTTATAAAACAAAAAATATATCCCTTTTTTCTCATCTTGTTTCACAACAATATATTTATATTTTTCAGTCGTGTGCTTCATGTAATCCTCAAATTTCTTTTTACTACATAATGTAGAACAATTATCTCTCCAAAAATTATTGATATCTATTGAATTTAACTTGAATAAAATAAAAGTATTAGCATTGTTTCTGATGGAACGACGAGGAAGTTGAAAGTACGATTGACTAAGATAAATACAATTACAAGAAGAATGTCTCCCTCTTGTGTAGTAGCTGTCCATTACCGTTTGGTTTCTCTCATTAACACAATCATCAAAGATAACGAGGTTCTTTTTTGATTTATCCAAATCTTGGGGAGACGGTATATCATCCGTATTATCACTAAGAATACAAGTTATAGGATTTGATTTCTTTTTACATCTCTGTGTATCACAAAATAGTTGAATTATATCTTCAATGTTATAATCATTTAGGTTTTTTTGACGTTTAAATAAACCGATTATATCTTCTTTTTGAAGACCAGCATTAAAACCTCGTGAGAGTAGTTGATACTCTGGTTGAAAACTCGACTTTGTGAAAATTATTAAATTATCATAATCTAAAAAGTTGGGAGTGAGGAGCATCTTTAAAAGTAAGCAGGTTTTTCCACATCCACTTGAACCAACTATGAGACATCTTAATGAATTTGGGAGATTTTTATGGTTGTTAAATTTTATCTTATTTTCCCAAATTGGTAAAAAATCATTCATTTATATATTTGGAAAACAGGTTATTTAATTTATTATTGGCTTTTTGAGAAACTATATTTTATCCTAAGTTCAGGTTTAATTTCAAGATAATCCATTATTTTATTTATGCAATATCTTGTGTTGATATTTCCCTGAAAATTACATCCATGAATAATATATAACAACAATCCTTTGAACGTTTCTCTTATACGTTCAGTTTCTTCCCTTGTAAGGAAAGGTGTGTTATCACCCTCAGAGTTTACATTCATTTCTCCAATCAATCTTGAAAAGTAATTCATTTTTGGTGTAAATCTATAATAATTTTTTTCCTTTTTATATTTTTTATTATCATTAATTAGAAGATAATCGCAGAATATACATTGTTTATAGGCTTTTGACTCTGTGTTTAATCCCCGTCTTTCACACGCAGGACAATTCTCAAATTTGTCATATGGAGAATCAGGAAAGTCTAGCATATTTATAAAGTAAAACTTTACTTAAACTGAAATTCATTTATACTTTCAGTTGTATATTGACTCATATTTAATTATATTACCATCGATATCGATATACTTTTTTTCATTACCAGATTAAACGACATTTTTTATATTAAAGATGATTTTAAAATGATCGTTAACGACTATTGAACGAAATGTCATTTCACCTGATATATTTACATCCTTTATTTCATCAGGATTTACATCTTTAGGGTTGTTGAAAAAAAATACAAATTTCTCCTTGCATATTACAGATGGTCTTATCTTTTCTTTCTGAAGCTTCATCCATAAGGTTTTTGTTTTTTGATACTTTTTCTTGTTTCATTGCTTTTTCTAGTTTTGAATATATTCCCAGAAGGAGAGGAGAAACTTTTGTTAGAGATACTTTAATTGATGTTCTACCAGGTATACTAAAAGCCCTTCCACTGAAGGAAATTGAAGAACTCATATTATTTACCGTAATTGTTTTTATCCAATAGTTGTTATATTTATCTTTGTTCAATTTTACATCCTTGACATATTTCTCAGTTTCTTTAACAAATGAAGAGATTGATTGAAACTTGTCTTTTGTGTCTTGAAACATTGTATTTATTAAGTGAAAAAGTTGGAGGATAAAATGGTTTTAAGCACAGATTCACCTGTAAAATAAACGAAATTTTCATCAAGAAAATTTTAGTTCAAGCAAAGATTTATGATATAAATATGGTGAATACAACACACTGCGATGTTTGTAATCACAAATATAAACATTATAGAAAACACCTCCGAACCAACAAACACACATTTAATCTATTTGATAAAATATCTCCTCTTGAGTTGGAAAGAAAACATTGTGATATCTGCTCAAAGGATGTTTTGAAGAGTATTTATAATAGACATCTTCAATCACAAAAAGACAAGAAAAATGAGTTTAACGTAAAGGGAGACTATTATATCCAAAACACAAAAACGCAAAAAAATCTGAAAACCCACTCTGTGGGAGTACCTCCTGTGCAGCTTCCCTTCGCAGGGCAGCTCACCGGATGATGGGATTGGGGCAAAGCCTTCGGGACCCCCAATCTTTGATAGGAGGGAAACCACGGGGTAACATCCCTGGGTCAGATTGCGGGAGAGTGTGTCGGAGTGGTGCTGAGGTGTCGTCCACCAGACGGCGGTCTCCTTGGGTTAACCTGAGGCGGTCCCTTCGGGTGGGTGCCTGGAATGTCCTATCCCTAAGAGAGGATGATCACCTGTCTCTGTTATCATCTGAGCTCAAGCATTTGGACATCGGGATTGCAGCTCTCTCTGAGGTTCGGAGACCGGATTGCGGCGAGATAATGGTGGTTGGTTACACCTACGATTGGTCTGGTCGCTCTGATGGTTACCATACCCAAGGAGTTGCTGCAGCTGTGTCCAATAAGCTGACCCCAATGATAATTGAGGTAACACCGGTCAACGAGCATCTTATGAGATTAAGGATTCGTCACTCCTTAGGTGTCATTTCCCTGGTCTCTGTTTATGCTCCGACTGAGGCGAGTGATCTCACCGTGAAGGATGCATTCTACGCCACACTCGAGTCTGTGGTTGATCAGTGCCCCAGACGAGATACACTTCTAGTCTTGGGGGATTTCAATGCATCGACTGGAACTGATAGGGACGGTTATGAGGTGTGTGTTGGTCCCCATGGGCAGGAACTATGAACCAGAATAGCACTAAGTTCCTTGACTTTGCAAGAAGTCATGGACTTAGAGTGGCTGGTTCATGGTTTCAGCGCCCACAAGCTCATCGCTGGACTTGGTATTCCAACGCTGGCGGTGTGGCAAAGGAGATTGACCATGTCCTCATTGACGGTCGTTGGAGGATGATCCAGAACTGCAGGGTCTACCGGAGTGCTCAGTTCCTCAATACTGACCACAGGCTTGTTGTAGCAACTCTAAAGCTGCACCTTAAATCCTGGAGAATGGTACCATCCCAGCCGAGGCTGGATGTTGCCAAGCTCAGGGATGAGAGAGTAGCTGAGGAGTTTGCGAACAGGCTGAGTGGACACTTGGGGGTTCTGGGTGCTTTGGGGGGTCCTGAAGAGTTGTGGAGCGCCTTCAAGACCACTCTCCTTGATGTTGCCGGTGGATGACTTGGAGCTCACCACAGAGCAAAGAAGAATTTTGTCTCTCAAGGGACACTGGATACCATTGACCAGAGTCGCAGGGCCAGGCTGAATGGCAGAGCTGAGCTGTTCAGGGAGCTGAGGCGTAAAACTGTACGTGCACTGAGGGTGGACAAGGAGGCCTATGTGCGAGGAATCTGTGAGGGGGTAGAGCATCACCTGTGGACAGGTGATTCTCGTCCCGCTTACAGGGGAATTCGCGCATTACGTTCATCCAAGCCCATCCCTCGGAGCACTACAGTTCGAGCAGAGAGTGGTAGGCTCTTGACAGAGGAGTCTGAAGTGAAGGCCCGCTGGGCCGGTTACTTTGAGCGGTTGTACCAGGCTGATCCCCCAACTGTCGAGTTGGACGTCAAGGGTGTTCCAATCCCTGTTGCTGACCTTCGAATCAACTGTGGTCCACCTACGCTTGTGGAAACACGGGCTGCGGTGAACCAGTTGAAACGGGGCAAAGCTCCAGGGATCTGTGGCATCCATGCTGAACTTCTCAAGGCTGGTGGAAATGCTGCACTCGTGTCGTTGCATGCAGTTTTGTGCTCTGCCTGGAACACAGGCATCATCCCAACTGACTGGAAGAGGGGCCTTGTTGTCCCTCTCTGGAAAGGGAAGGGTGATCGCCAAGACTGCAACAACTACCGAGGGGTGACGCTGCTCTCAGTGCCGGGCAAGGTCTTTGCTCGGATAATTCTCGATAGGGTTCGCCACCATCTGCTTGAGCACCAGCGTCCAGAGCAGTCAGGCTTTACACCAAAGAGGTCAACAATTGACCGTATCCTTGCACTTCGTGTCCTCACCGAACGCAGACGAGAGTTTCGGCAGGGGCTGCTTGCAGCCTATGTTGATCTCTGTAAAGCATTCGATTCAGTGAATCGGGATGTCCTCTGGAGGATTCTTGGTCTTCGTGGGGTGTCACCAAAACTGATCGATATGATGTCTGAACTCTACTCTGGTACTGAGAGTGCTGTGAAGTGTGGTGGTACCATCTCTGACTTATTTCCAGTTGTTACTGGAGTTCATCAGGGATGTGTACTTGCCCCCACACTTTTCAGCACTTGTATGGACTGGATTCTAGGGAGGATGTCGGAGAGATCAAGTTGCGGTGCGTCATTTGGGAATGTCAAGATCTCGGACCTTGACTTTGCAGATGATGCAGTCATCTTTGCGGAGATTTTAGACATCCTCTTGGGGGCCCTCAAGGTGCTGAATGAGGAGTCGGAGCCGTTGGGATTACGGGTTTCTTGGGTCAAAACTAAGATCCAGGCTTTCGGTGACATCTTGGATGCTGCTGTCCTGTCTGTGTCTGTTTGTGGTGAGGATGTTGAGGTCGTGGAGAGATTCACTTACCTTGGCAGTGATATTCATGTCTCTGCTGGCTGCGAGTCAGAGGTCAATAGACGTCTGGGTCGGGCCTGGGGAGTCATGGATTCACTGGATCATGGGGTGTGGCGCTGCCGGTACCTGTGCGGGAGGACGAAAGTCCGAGTCTTCAGGTTCTTGGTACTTCCAGTCTTGCTCTATGGGTGCGAGACTTGGACTCTGACCAAGGATCTGAGACGGAGACTTAATTCCTTTGGTACCAGGTCTCTTCGGAGAATCCTTGGCTATCGCTGGTCGGATTTTGTGTCCAACGAGCGGTTGCTGAGAGAGACTCGGATGAGATTTGTTACCTGCATAGTCCGTGAGCGTCAGTTGCGGCTGTATGGACATGTGGCTCGTTTTCCTGACTCTGATCCTGCTCACCAGATTCTCTCAGCGAGGGAGTCTCATGAGTGGAGGAGGCCAGTGGGTCGACCACGTGCCTCATGGTTGCAACAGGTTGACCATCATCTCAAGGAGATGGGGATGGGCCTGGCATCTGCCTGGGGGATGGCCAGACGGAGGCCCCTGGAGTACCGGCGGAAAGTGGATGCAGCGACGTGCTGTTCTGGCACATGCTCCCATTCCTGACCTGACCTGATATATTTACATCCTTTATTTCATCAGGATTTACATATTTAGGGTTGTTGAAAAAAATACAAATTTCTCCTTGCATATTACAGATGGTCTTATCTTTTCTTTCTAAAGCTTCATCCATCAGGTTTTTGTTTTTTGATACTTTTTCTTGTTTCATTGCTTTTTCTAGTTTTGAATATATTCCCAGAAGGAGAGGAGAAACTTTTTGTGAGAGATACTTTAATTGATGTTCTACCAGGTATACTAAAAGCCCTTCCACTGAAGGAAATTGAAGAACTCATATTATTTACCATAATTGTTTTTATCCAATAGTTGTTATATTTATCTTTGTTCAATTTTACATCCTTGACATATTTCTCAGTTTCTTTAACAAATGAAGAGATTGATTGAAACTTGTCTTTTGTGTCTTGAAACATTGTATTTATTAAGTGAAAAAGTTGGAGGATAAAATGGTTTTAAGCACATATTCACCTGTAAAATAAACGAAATTTTCATCAAGAAAATTTTAGTTTAAGCAAAGATTTATTATATAAATATGGTGAATACAACATACTGCGATGTTTGTAATCACAAATATAAACATTATAGAAAACACCTCCGAACCAACAAACACACATTTAATCTATTTGATAAAATATCTCCTCTTGAGTTGGAAAG
Organism: Eptatretus burgeri; assembly: GCF_056783735.1. NCBI lineage: Eukaryota > Metazoa > Chordata > Myxini > Myxiniformes > Myxinidae > Eptatretus > Eptatretus burgeri. The sequence goes on along the minus strand of NC_140978.1, from coordinate 30,450,967 downwards.
AAAACATTGTGATATCTGCTCAAAGGATGTTTTGAAGAGTAGTTATAATAGACATCTTCAATCACAAAAACACAAGAAAAATGAGTTTAAAGTAAAGGGAGACTATTATATTGAAAACACTGATGGGGCATTTAAAGGGCATATAAAAATAAGGATTTTTCAATTTGGAGAACCCGGACCATCATCAATAGCTGAATCAATTGAAATAGTGAAACCTGATGTTGAAAAAGTTATTAAAAAGACATTAAAAGAAATGAAAACTTAAAGTTTTATTTGGCAGTGAAAATGAATATGAAAAGACATATATGTCCTTCAAGGTCAAAATGAATATGAATATGAGAACAGATCTTCATTTTATAACATCATTTCAAGATTTTTTAAATAGTGGGGTTTATGAAGAACTATCAAAACAAGAGGAGGATGTTGATAATACAGTGGTAGGAAGTGGATTCAATATTCAAAAAAATCATATTTTTAGATATACACATTCTAAAATCAAACCCTCTTAAATCTTCTTCTTATATTGAATTACCAAAAGAAATAAAACTAAAGAAGGCAGTTGTTAATATTAAGAACAATGATAATAAATGTTTTCTCTGGTCTGTTCTTGCTCACTTTCATCCACCAAAATGTAATTCAGAAAGAGTAAAACAATATATGAAATATGAGAATACCTTGGACATTAAAGATTTTAAATTCCCAATGCCACTAACAGATATTCCTAAATTTGAGAAAAAGAATAATCTTTCTATTAATGTATATGGATTAACGGATACAAACAAAGTTCAAATATTAAAAATTTCAAACAACTATAAAAATGAAGAAACACACCTTGATCTTTTATATTTTAGTGTTGGAAATAATTCACATTACACATACATCAATAATTTATCAAGATTAATCTCTTCTCAGGTATTCAGAACAGCAAACAAAATATATCCTTCTAAGCGATGTCTTAATTCATTTCATACAAAAGAACGATTAGAACAACATTCAAAATATTGTAGTAATCATAAATCAGCTGTAATTACAATGCCTAAACCTGGTGAAAAGATTTCTTTTGAAGATTATAATAAATCTATCATGCACCCATTTGTGATATACGCTGATTTTGAATGTATCCTTAAAAAGATAAATACTGCTTCTCCTAATCCAAAAGAATCATATACAAATAAATATCAAAAACATATTCCTTGTGGTTTCTGTTATTATATCAAATCATCTGTTGGAGTAAAGTATAAGAAACTTGAACATTATAGTGGAAAAAAAGCTTCACAAGAGTTTGTAAAACGATTAGAAAAGGATTGTATAAGACTCACTAAATTAATGAAAGAAACAAATGAACCAATGAAATTAACCAAAGAAGAAAAATTAGAATTTAGAAAGAACAATATCTGTCATATTTATGAGGGGGAAATTAAGGAGTCTAAAGTTAGGGATCATTGTCATCTTACTGGTAAATATAGAGGTCCCGCTCATTCCTGTTGTAATCTTAATTATAAATTACCTTCTTTTATTCGTCTTTCTTCACAACAGCGCCAACTATGATACACTTCTATTTATAAATGAACTTTCAAAAACACCAGGGAATATTTCTGCTATAACAAATACAAGTCAAAAGTATATTTCATTTGCAAAAATGATATTCACAAAACCTTTAACTCGTATTAGGTTTCTAGATTCTTACAAGTTTATGGGAATACCACTGGCCTACCTCGCATCAAATCTAAGCTCCACGGACTCTTTTCCAAATCTTAATTCATTCTTTCCAAAAGAGGAAATTCTCACTAAAGAGGAAATTCAGATTAAAGAGAGAATTCAAAGTAAAGTGGAAACTCTAATTAATGGGGAAATTAATGAAGAAATTCTAACTGAAGATGAAATTCTAATTATAAAGAAAATTCGAACAATGAATGAAATTCTAACTAAAGAGGAAATTCAGATTAAAGAAGGAATTCTTACGAGAGAGGAAATTCAAACTTCTTCTTCTTCCTCTTTCGGCTTGCTCCCGTTAGGGGTCGCCACAGCAGACCAACTGTCTCCATTTCGCTCTATCCTCCACATCTTCCATTGACACTCCAACCACCCGCATGTCCGCCCTCACCGCATCCATGAACCTCTTCTTTGGCCTTCCTCTTCTCCTCCTGCCTGGCGGCTCCATCTTCAACATCCTTCTCCCGATATACTCCGTTTCCCTCCTGTGCACATGTCCAAACCATCTCAATCTCGCCTCTTTCACTTTGTTTCCAAACCGTCCTACCTGCGCTGTCCCTCTAATACACTCATTTCTTATCCTATCCATCCTCGTCACTCCCAACGAGAATCGCAGCATCTTTAACTCTGCCACCTCCAGCTCTGCTTCCTGTCTTTTTGTTAGCGCCACCGCCTCCAAACCATACAACATAGCTGGTCTCACTACCGTCTTGTATACTTTCCCCTTCACTCTTGCAGCTACCCTTCTGTCACAAATCACTCCTGCAACTCTTCTCCACCCACTCCATCCTGCCTGCACTCTCTTTTTCACTTCTCTCCCACACTCTCCGTTACTTTGGACAGTTGATCCCAAGTATTTAAACCAATCCACCTTCCCCACCTCAACTCCTTGCAACTGCACCATACCACCACCCTCCCTCTCATTTACGCACTTTTACTCCGTCTTACTCCTACTGACCAACATTCCCCTTCTCTCCAGTGCGTACCTCCACCTCTCAAGGCTCGATTCAGCCTGCTCCCTACTCTCCCTACAGATCATGATGTCATCCGCGAACATCATGGTCCATGGAGACTCCAGTCTGATCTCGTCCGTCAACCTGTCCATCACCATTGCAAACAGGAAAGGGCTCAGAGTCGATCCTTGGTGCAATCCCACTTTAACCTTAAACCGGTCCGTCATTCCTACCGCACACCTCACCGCTGTCACACTGTCCTCATACATATCCTGCACGATCCTCACATACTTCTCCAACACTCCCGACTTCCTCATACAATACCACAACTCCTCTCTTGGCACCCTATCATAAGCTTTCTTTAAATCCACAAACACACAATGTAACTCTTTCTGGCCTTCCCTATACTTCTCCATCAACATTCTCAAAGCAAACATCGCATCAGTGGTGCTCTTTCCTGGCATAAACCCATATTGCTGCTCACAGATCATCACCTCTCCTCTCAACCGAGCTTCCACTACTCTTTCCCACAACTTCATGGTGTGGCTTAACAACTTTATCCCTCTGTAATTTCCACAGCTCTGCACATCACCCTTATTCTTGAAAATCGGAATCAGCACACTTAATCTCCACTCCTCCGGCATCCTCTCACTTTCCAAGACTTTATTAAACAATCTGGTTAACAACCCCACTGCCATCTCTCCTAAGCACTTCCATGCCTCCACTGGTATACCATCTGGGCCAACTGCCTTTCCACTTTTCATCTTCTTCATAGCAGTCTTCACTTCATCCTCACTGATCCACCCCACTTCCAGATTCACTATCTCCACCTCTTCCAACCTTCTCTCTCTCTCTCTCTCTCTCTCTCTCTCTCTCTCTCTCTCTCTCTCTCTCTCTCTCTCTCTCATTTTCTTCATTCATCAGCTCCTCAAAGTACTCCATCCACCTTCTCAACACACTCTCCTCGCTCGTCAGCACATTCCCATTTGCGTCCTTTCTCACCCTAACCTGCAGCACATCCTTCCCAGCTCGGTCCCTCTGTCTTGCCAATCGGTATAAATCCTTTTCCCCTTCTTTTGTATCCAACTTCTCATACAGCTCGTCATATGCCTTTTCCTTGGCCTTAGCCACCTCTCTTTTTGCTTTTCAACGCCACTCCTTGTACTCCTGCCGACTTTCTTCATCTCTCTGACTATCCCACTTCTTTTTCGCCAACCCCTTCTTCCTTATACTTTCCTGTACTTCCTCATTCCACCACCAAGTCTCCTTATCTTCCTTCCTCTGTCCAGATGTCACACCAAGTACCTTCCTAGCTATCTCCCTCACAACTTCTGCTGTCGTTGCCCAATCATCCCACCCATCTTTACCACCATCCAACGGCCGTCTCACCTCCTCCCTAAATTTCACGCAACAGTCTTCCTCCTTCAGCTTCCACCATCCTGTCCTTGGTTCAGCCCTCACTCTCTTCCTCAACCTCACCTCTAAAGTCATCCTACAGACCACCAATCGATGCTGTCGAGCTACACTCTCCCCTGCCACAACCTTACAGTCACTAATCTCTTTCAGGTTGCATCTCCTACTTAAGATGTAATCCACCTGTGTGCACTTTCCTCCACTCTTGTATGTCACCCTGTGTTCCTCCTTCTTCTTGAAATACGTGTTTACCACTGCCATTTCCATTCTTTTTGCAAACTCTACCACCATTTGCCCTTCCACATTTCTCTTGTTGAGACCGTACCTCCCCATCACCTCCTCATCCTCTTTATTCCCTTCCCCAACATGTCCATTGAAATCTGCTCCAATCACCACTCTTTCATCCTTGGATACACTCTCCACCACTTCATCTAACTCACTCCAGAAATGTTCTTTATATTCCATCTCACACCCCATATGTGGGGCATATGCACTGATGACATTCATCATCACCCCTTCAATTTCCAACTTCACACTCATCACTCGGTCAGACACCCTCCTCACCTCCAATACCCTCTTGACATGATCTTCCTTCAGGATTATCCCGACACCATTTCTCCTCCCATCCACACCATGGTAGAACAGTTTGAAACCACCTCCAATGCTCCTCGCCTTACTCCCCATCCACTTGGTCTCTTGTACACACAGTATGTCCAACTTTCTTCTCTCCATCATATCAGCCAACTCTCGCCCTTTGCCAGTCATTGTCCCAACATTCAGAGTTCCAACTCTCACCTCCACACTTCTACCCTTCCCCCTCTCCCACTGCCTCCGGACTCGCCTTCCCCGTCTCCTTCTCCTCCTTTGCCCAGCAGTAGCACAATTTCC